>NC_091296.1:24546614-24694114 GCF_038502225.1 Cherax quadricarinatus
TCAAGCATCCCTGTCCTCTTCTCTTTTTTAATAAATGTATACAGGAGAAGGGGTTACTAGCCCATTGCTCCCGGCATATATATGCAAACAATCGCAGACGGGCGATCTTAAGTATGCAGGACAAGCCACGGGGGGGAGGGGGTGGATCTTTAGCTTTGTCCTGCATATATATATATATATATATATATATATATATATATATATATATATATATATATATAATAATAATAATTATCTTTCTTTTTACACATACATGTACAACGTATACAGGCCTGTCTAGTTGACATCAATGACATATTAATATATAGAAAGCTCTTTGTGTATGCAGAGCTTTCCGGGCAAATTAGTTCAGTTTTGTCCGCGGTTGCGACTCGTACCACTTGACTTACACCCAGGTACCTATCAACTGTTGGGTGAACAGGGACAGCAGGTGTCTTAGGGAAACACGTTCTGTTTAAACCCGTACCGGGGATCAACTCACGGACCTCCATGTGTGAACTGAGTGCGTTAGCAATCAAGGTACGGGAACAGTAGGTCATTTGCAGTAATAAGGTAAGGATGGGTTCCGATAATGACCCTTGAGCGACATCGCTTCCCACTCTTTGTTGAGGAAGTTCCTCGTTATTGCACTCTGCACTGCTTCTCAGGCATTTCCTTATCCTTGCATGTATATGCGTGTGTCTACATGGGGGAGAGGGTGTTAGTGTTAGTGTGTGTGTGTGTGTGTGTGTGTGTGTGTGTGTGTGTGTGTGTGTGTGTGTGTGTGTGTGTGTGTGTGTGTGTGTGTGTGTGTGTGTGTTCACTAGCGAAATATTAAAATAATGCAAAATGAGAGAGAGAGAGAGAGAGAGAGAGAGAGAGAGAGAGAGAAACATACACACACGCGTTCATTTTAGCATTGTATGCTAACGAGAGCCGTGATGTAAGTTATGAGAATGATAAGAGCAGAGGCCGATAATGAAGATGAAGAGTAAAAACTAATGATAAACATGGTCGAGTGAAAATAATCTGGGAAAGAAATGAAGAACGACATTAAACGCACAAACGCTACATGGCCATCATCTTTATTTCTTAATAACCAAGTTTTCCATCTTAAATTCTTTTTTTTTTATATATATATCAGCATCAGTCCCATTTATCGCCTTTATTTTTTGTGTGTGTATTTCCCTCAGTCTCATTTCTCTCTTTATTTGCGTCCTTCTCCTTGTTCATCTCTCACGTTCCTCAGCATCTTCTTTTCCCTCGTGTTCTCATCCATCTTGCACTCCTCATCCCCCTCCATCCCCCCAACCTATCATCCGCACCTATCCCATCACTGTTATTCTTATCTACATCCTTCATTTTCAACTTCTTCACTGACATGAGAGTTCATTCTTTCAGTTTTCTCACAAGATGTTTCTTTTTTTTTTCTACCAACAACATCCTGCTGTATCCATCATGCAAGAGAACTCGGTCTTTTTAAACCAACTTAATATTTCTTGCCTTCTGCTTTCTAACTTGCTATACGTGGGTGTAATTTCACGTTAACAATCTTACCTGTTACCCTACGCACCTATTTTAACATTTTTCATTCTATCCTTTACATTACTTTCTACCTGATCCCACATAATTAATTTTTAATTTCTTTTCATTGACATCTCTTCCTTATTTCCCTCTCCATCCCACCTTTCACTCGCTCTTCTCCTCTTTCTGACTCGTCTGCTATCCCTCTTTCACCTTGTTTTCCTATTTCATTTCTGCACACTTATTTTGACGTGGCCATTCTTTTTGTGCTATGTAGACCTGTAAGCCTACTAGTAAATACTTAAAATAACCTCGATTAAAACCTAAACTCGGGTCTTAGTCATTGATCAAATCACATTAACACCAGTCAGGAAAATCTTCCCATGGAATTCCCCCGATGAATAAAATATTCTATCTCGCTAATTGAATTTTTGTCGCCTTTCTATTCGTCATGGCTCTATGGAACACTGACTACTTCTAATCTTCCAGCAACTGGCCTAGGAATTTTCTCTAACTAATCTCTCCTTCCAATTCCCCGGCCTATACCTAGCAGCCTATTTAATTTTACCGCCAATCTTACCCAGGTTGCGTGATTCCCTGTATTAAACTCGTGTGCTGGTTTCCTTTCCCTTTGGCTCTCACACAATATCTTTGTCCAGGCTTTCATTGAACCATGATGGATGGAGCCAGGAACCACGAACCTTAGAGGAGAACCCCCGACTTATTGCTTAGGGCAGATATAGGTCTTCTACGTACTGGCAACAGGCATAAATCCTTTTCTGGGCAACACTGTCGAAGCAAAACCGCCTCGGAATTTATGTTGATGTTGATAATTTTGTTAATACGATGATCACAAAGGCGGATACAAATTGGTGCTTAGGAAAATTCAGTGATGGGATACGTTAAATGCTGAAGCTGGCCTCCGTGACCCCTAGCATGGCCATCGACATGAGCATGAAACCAGGCGAACTGATGGACGTGAGGCAGATAAGGTCGGGGATGCCGAAAATGAAGCTAATAGTATTGATGGTGAGGATGATTGTGATGACACCACAGATAGTGATAGAAGCGCGAAGAAAAGAGGAGGATGAGGCGGCAGTAGAGGTGATAATAGGAATAGATAGCTTCTTGTTATCAGCTTAGGAGAAGATGATGGCGTTCGTATTATTTGTAGTGGCAGATTACAGAGGGGTGTTGGTAATTGACGGAGATGGCGGTGCGACGGATTGACTGCGACTCCTCGGCGGGAATACAACTTAAGTACCGGAGATGATAGCGGTGCTAGTGGTGTTATAATTGCACTTGCGTGATGAGCAAGTTGGTTCTGTTGGTGTAGATATATGATCATCCACAAACACAGGTGCGGACTCACTAGCGTGAATTCGCACGCACTGGCGCACGCACACAAACGATTCTATATGATATATATATATATATATATATATATATATATATATATATATATATATATATATAATATATATATATATATATATATATATATATATATATATATATATATATATATATATATATATATACACACACACACACATACGACCTAGGTAGTAGGTTGGTAGAGAGCAACCTCCCGGAGATGTGCTACCGTCCTGTCAAGTGATTGTGAAACGGAAACCTGTAATTGTTTTACATGATGGTAGGATTGATGGTGTCCTTTCTTCTATCTCATAAAAACTTAAGATAACAGGTAAGTATGCTACTTTTACTTGGGTCACACTACGTATACATGTACATGCAAATGTATACACACTCGTCCGAGTTTTCTTATAATTTCTTAAGAGTTTTTGTTCTTTTTTATATTTTATATCCATGAGTAAGTGGAAAAGAATTCTTCCTCCGTAAGCCATGCGTGTTTTAGGAGAAGACTAGTAAACTCTTTTTCAAGTAAAAATAACTGAATGTAAAAAGGAAATATTTTTTTCTTTTTTTTTTCTTTTTAAGTCACTCTGCCTCGGTGGGATGTGACCGGTGCATTGGAAAAATAAATATACATACAACAGATATTCACCAATCTCTTCAATATTCAATATGAAAACTTCCTCCAGAAATAAGGAAATGGTTGGCAAAGCTTTTCAGAGTAGCAAGGAATTCTTTGTCACATCAACCAGATAAACTCCACCAACACCCAAACACCGAGCAGAAATTAACCGTTGTCTCCGACAGTACCATACAAAAGGTATTTATCAGTAAGGCGTGTGCCTATAAAGGAATTTGGGATAGCCGACAGAAAATCGCCTACATGAGGGCCTCTCACTGCCAGTACGACTGTTATTAAGGAAAATTGGCCAGAATGAGGAATCTATGAGTATCTCAGTGACTGACTATTAATGAAATTTAGGTCGTGAACCCCAACATGTGATTAGGTTACGTTAAGATTCCACAGGAAACAGGACAATTGTTTCCTGACGCGGGACTTAGTCATATGATGATGCACCACTGGAGCTTTTTGGTCATCTGACCAAGTCCTTCTACTGTCTTGCAAGTGCAACCGCTTTAAAAATTTATATTAGTGGTTAATATTGTGATGGAAGCGGTCAGGGAAAAATCGTTGCTACTACCTCGCTGAACGCTACACGGGAAGACAGGAGCGCTGTGCTCCCTTGCGGACACCTGATCAACGGTAAAAATAAACCTGCATGGAGAAAATAAGGTAAAAGCAACACTTTATTTTTCTTCCGACAGTCTTCAAGAATGGACAAGGATTCGCTCTAGACCTACTGGTGTCTCGTGGTTCAGCTGTTATGAGTCTCGACTCATACAGTGAGGGAAATGGGGTTCGATGTCCAACACAAGTATAAACGTTGGGAATGTTTCCTTATACTTGCTGCCCCTGTTCACCTTGCATCAAGTAGGTGCCTGGATGTTAGACGACTGGTGTGAGTTACATCCTGAAGGAGACTGAAGAACCCTAATGGCATCCTGCCTTTACTATTTTGTTTGATTAACCCTTCGGGTCAAAAATCCGAACAAATTCTTCTGTATGTATTGTGCTCCTTATCAACATACAGAGCCAGCAAGGACTCTTCACTAAGTAATGGTTGAGAAAATCCATAAGGAACAAGTCTTCCGTCACTCGAAAAACGAAGAACGAGAGGATATGTATCTACCACATACAAAATACACATGGGAAGTGACAAAATAGAGAAGTATATACCAAAAATATACCATAACAGAGATTGCATGGATAAAAATTACACACCCAAAGTATATTTTATAAGCGCACAGTTGAGACAAATGCAACAAGAGGAACGACGGAAAATAAGAAAATGGCTAAGAACGAATATATTGGAACTTGGAGTAAAATGGAAAGAAAACATCTCAAATACCATAGGAATCTAAAAGTACAAAAAACTACTGCCAAAACAAAAAAATCAATGAGAAGTTTAAAAGAGAATGGAAAACTGCACACTTATGTTCTTATGTAATAACACAAGGAAAGATGCGGACGATCTCGACATATTCCAAGAGGTATTTACGAGTAAATAAGAACAACTAGCAGAGCTGTGGAGAAAGTATTATAAGATATATAGTATGACAGTGAATATTGCTGCGACAAGAACAGGTAAGGAAGCACCGCAAGGAATTGGATACGATAAAAACAATGGCTGATCAAGATATTGATCAGTCATTGGATATTGTGGTAGAGGGATGACGCCCAGAGTAATCTATCACTATACCACATTTCGATTAAATAAGGATATAGTTATTGAAATACTACTAATATAAAAATAACAAAAACGAGTAGCGCATGAAGATCAAAACTACGCGCTGATATTCTTCAATTAATCAACATTAATGGAGAAGATCCTAATGAAAAGGAAAGTAGATCACGTAGAAACTAAAAGTTTCAACACAGACCAAGAGCACGAGTTAACGGAAGTAAAATTATGCTTCGCCAGTGTAAGACGATGGTGGAGGACAAAAAAAATTCAAAGCTGGGAAGATTATGTTAGGTTGGATTACTGTCTATTGATAAAGAGCAATCAATTATACAACAACCCCATTCAATGAAATATGACATTAAATGAATAGAAAGATTTGAAGCACAATCAGAAAACGTGGACCCACCGAGCACAAGTATACAGATAAATAATTGTTTAAAGCTCGTTTAACAATTACTCGTTTACCAACAGTGAAACGTGGACTACAGTTAAGAGGATGAGCTGACCATCACAAATAGGTAAGTATACAAAGAGGAAGGCATTAAACGGAGGAAATAATGGCGATCAACAATATATATGGATTTGAATGTAGATTTTTCGAAGCCCAAGATGGTCAAGAAGCATCAATTTATTGCTTTCATGGGGAGCGTTAGACCCACAGGGGTCATGCAGCGCCAAGCGGGTGGGGGGGGGAATAAAGGGAGAATGGGAGGTAATGAGATTCAATCCAAGGAACGGGAGGGCATGTCCAATACCATGGATGAAATAAAAAAAGACTCCACCGCCATCAAGGTCCTTCATGGCGACAGGCACCAAACCTCTTGATGAATGTCAGGGTCAAAGACACAGAATGTGATTAGTCTAAGTCCTGGCTGCGATGGTTGCCTCGCAGCAAGCTATGTATTGCACTACACATTCTGTAGTGTTTACAGCGTCACCCATCTGTCTTAATTTGGGAAGCTTCTTGCATGAAAAAAAACAGTGTCAAGCTTACATTGAGATACGCAAGAGCCATTGTATAAGTACATTCGTATTTATGCTCTTGTGTACTGAATTCAGCCCAGAGATTTGCACCGAGGATAAAGAAAGATCACAATGATGATTCTTCAGAGATATCTAGCAATATGTGAAGCTAAGTCGTGCTCATTAAAATAATAAACCCGACATTAAGCACTTACTAGTACCTATTTTTTTATCAGTATATAAAACTGAATACCTCTTTTACAAATGCACTGCCCAATATATAAAGCATATCGCCTAATTACAGAGAGAATACGCCAACTTTCCACAGACAATTTTAGCGGATGAAGAGGACAGCTGCTTCGAGGATTGCGTTCTCAGGATGGATGAGGAGTCTCACGTAATTCTTCAAGGCCACTTCGAGTTGTCTCTTATAAGAAGAAAAATGCTCCTCACGACCAGCACTTTTTGGGGCCTTGACTTTTTCAAGACAATCTCGTCTACGTGACGGAGGCGACCCGCCGAGGAACCGTGTAGGCTGTAAGTTGTATGTGATGTTGTGTTGCAGATGTACGCTGTATATTGCATGTCATAGTGTAGGTGTAGATATAGGCTGTATGTCGTATGAGAGGTCTGTATTACGTACGTTATGGTGTATTGCAAATGAAGGCTCTATGTTGTATATGTTGTGCTGTAGGAAGCTGTTGCATGTTATGTTATATAGTTGTAGGCTGTATGCTATATGTCATGTTGAGCTGTGTCTTATGTTATGCTACATGTTAAGTTCTTACCCGTTTTATTTTACGTTGTGTTTGAGGTGTTTATTAAAGAATATTTCCATGTCTTCATGTTTTTCTCGTTATGTGGATGTTTTGCTGAATTTCATATTATTTTTAATTAACAGTGATATTGATGATGTTCTTGTTATTATGTTGCTACTGCTAATGGTGATCCTCTCTTCGTCGCTAATTTTGTTAGTGCCGTTACTGATGCCCTTACTGTCGTGTTGTCGTTATCGATACTGTCATTAATAACGCTATTGCTATCGCTGTTCCTGTCGTTAATGCTTTAGTGTTGTTTTTGTAAATATCGTTGATGCAGTTACTGTAGTTGTTGATACTGATATTGTCATTATGCAATTACCATCACTATTTATGATGTTAAAATCGTTAATGTTTTATTCCCGTTTTTCTTGTCATTTTTGTCTTTGTTGATGCCGTTACTGTTTATGATTGATTTGTTGGCGATCTGTTCAAGCCAGTATTGGAATTCAGCCCATGAAACCTGCCTTCCCATTTCTAGATAAATTCTTGCCTCTAGGTCTACAACAGGGCAGTGTTGTAAGCCGGTTGCAGGTGTAGTTGTATCTCTGATTAACAGGATGCTGTGGTAACACCCTTCACACTGGTCAGGCCCAACAATGTACAAGAAATGCGCATTTAATGATACTCTTAATGGGTACTTACCTTCGTGAAGTGTGGGGGTCTATGTTACTCCGGCAAAGATATCAGAGATGTTTGAATGAGTCAACATCTGCAACCACCTGGTAGTAGCAGCGAGGAAGCCGGTTACTGCCGTGAAATATTATATAATTCACGCTGTAATGTGTTGACGAATGTCAGACTGTTTCACTGTACTAGCCTAGTGTAGGTTAAGTGGCCCTTTAACTAGGTGGTCGCTATTTTGGCTCAGGCGGAGCTTCGTCATCTGCCACTTCACTCGTTTTTGTTTTTTTTGTTTGTTTTGTTTTGTGACTGAAGCCGGGTGCCCAGGGTGGGTAGCTGTGCCTGATCATTCACAGTAGGGCCCGGTAATCATAGGTAATAAGCTAAATTACTGTGTCAAACTCCTAGTTTAAAATACTTATAAGAAGTATTGTATTTTTACCCTGCAGAGGCTTCATTACTAGATGATTCTTATAAATTAAGAATGAACAAGGAAATGTGCAACATCGGATGTAGACATATGCTGAGCCACTGGTCGTCCTCTACGCCCCCTTTCCTTCTCCTTTCCCCCATTCTTAGGGGGTCTAACTGTTCGGGAAATCAGTCAAAGGTATATCGTAGGTATTACTGCTTGTTATTGCTTGAAAAATTATATCAATGCAATTATGTCATCAAAATTAGACATATGTGAAAAAAAATTGTACAAGGTCATTATCATAATAACGTCTATTATAATTATTTGCATATATTTCATTACCGATGGTATGCAAAAGAAGACAAGTTGATGCTTATCTTACGCAGAAAATGAACGATGGCGAAAGAATTTGCATATAAATGTGTACACTGGTGTATTCATGCAAGAGTTGTGCACGCACATGCACACACAACCGCACACGCAAACACACATGTAGTTATGTATACACCAGATTCATTATCCTAACAATGATTCAACTATATATAAAGTATTAAAAACAACTGTGAATATAAATCTCACGGCTTGAATAAAACATGCGCAACACCAGCTTTTCTTTACTGTTGAAAATATTCGCCCACACAGTAGGCTTCTTCAGAGACTATATCTGTAGAGAGCAGAAGCTGCACTCTTCACTAGGTTGAGGGACTGACCCCCCCTCTAAAACTACTACTTCAAGGTTGATGGATTGATCACATTATCTATATCTCAACTGTTGCTTCTCTCTCCACAATTAGTCTTTTCTGTATTTAACGGAAGAATTGTAGATAAGCGGTTCAGAAAACACACAGGTTGATGATTGGGTCACTTGTGCAACACTTGGGTATCTTTAGTGTGGAAATGTTTCGCTAGTCAGTGGCTTCCTCAGTCCAATACGGAGAACAGTGGTTGAGGATCAGAAAGAATTTGAGGTAATCAGTCCCTCAGACTAGAGTTGATGTGATCAGTCCATCAGTCTTGGTAGACTGGTACATACACTGCCCCAAACCAATTCGAACCATAAATTAAAGAAAATTTATCAATTTTGAATGTTTAATTAAGTAACTCAGAAGAGGCTTTTTCTAGTTATCGCACAAAGACTTGTATCCTGTATACACCGACACTAAGTTTGAAGTTGATCAGAAGTTGCATTCTAAAGTTATTGGGGCTGAAGGTTACAAACCAATCCTTTGAGGAATTAACAAATAATCCCATTTAAGCCTGAATATCATTTTCCAAATTTAAATAAAGCTGGCAAGTTAGCGCGCACGCGTATACACACACACACACACACACACACACACACACACACACACACACACACACAAATATCCGAATACTTCGCTACGTAAGAGGCACTAGCATTCATCTTTTGAAGCTGATGAATTACAACGAAACAAATTTAGTTAATACAATTAGCAAATTATAACTTACCCAAGCAAAAAATCATCGCAGAGCTTTTTTTTCGATAAAAAACACCAATGCCAAAGGACTGAATCTGACCAAGACATGCATTCCACAGGTACTGCATATATATATATATATATATATATATATATATATATATATATATATATATATATATATATATATATATATATATATATATATATATATATATATTTTTTATTTATTTATAAACCTATGAAAGGGAACTTGCGCTTGCAAACAGTTGCAAACGCAAATAGCTATACACACACACACACACACACACACACACACACACACACACACACACACACACACACACACACACACACACACACACACACACACACACACACATACACACACACACACACACACACACACACACACACACACAGGCAGGCAGGACTTCAAAGAGACCTGGGCAGGCTGGACACTTGGTCCAGCAACTGGCTTCTCGAATTTAACCCCGCCAATGTCATGAAGATCGGGGAAGGGTAAAGAAGACCGCAGACGGATTATAGACTAGGTGGCCAGACTGTAAACTTCGCTCAAGGAAAATGATCTTGGGGTGAGTATAATACCCAGCACGTCTCCGGAAGCACACATCAACCATATAACTGCTGCAACATATGGGCGCCTGGCAAACCTGAGAATAGCGTTCCGATACCTTAGTAAGGAATCGTTCAAGACACTGTACACAATGTACGTCAGGCCCATACTGGAGTATGCAGCACCAGTTTGGAACCCACACTTCATCAAGCACATCGAGAAATTAGAGAAAGTGCAAAGGTTTTCGACAAGGTTAGTTCCAGAGTTAATGGGAATGTCCTGCGAAGAAAGGTTGAGGGAAATCGGCCTGACGACACTTGAGGACAGGAGGGTTAGAGGAGACATGATAATGACATACAAAGTACTGCGTGGAATAGACAAGGTGGACAGAGACAGGATATTCCAGAGATGGGGCACAGAAACAAGGGGTCACTCTTGGAAGTTGAAAACTCAGATCAGTCCAAGGGATGTTAGGAAGTATTTCTTCAGTCACAGAGTAGTCAGGAAATAAAATAGTCTAGCGACCAGCGAAGAGGCGGGTCCAGGAGCTGTGAATCGACCCCTGCAATCACAAATGAGTACACAGCCAGCGAAAATATGATGATGACAAAATATTTCGATGAAGTGGATAGAGACTGGCTGTGAGATGCGAGGAGAGGAAGCCCGAGGACACATACAATAGCAAACGATGCAGATGAGCCATAGGAACTTAGGCAGTATTTTTTCAGCTTCTAAGTGTTGAGTGGAATGCGCTAGATGAAGAGATGGAGGCAAACGTACACAATTTTAAAAGCGGACATGATAATAGTCCTGGAAGTCAAAAAAATCATAGAACCCGTCGACTGGAGTATAGAGGCGGGGCCAGGAGATATCACTTGATTCCTGTATAGCCAGCATATGCAGAAAAACATATCTAAAATTTAGCAGGTTAATTTTCTACTACTCATTTGGGAATAAGTGCGATAAACATTGCAAGGTCTTTGATCCCAGGGAAATAGTTCTGAAAGTCGTGAAGGGCACAACCACGCATCGTAAAATATATTAGTTATTATTTCACTCATCACTCCTACAATATTAATAAAAATCTGGCAACAATATTTTTTATATATTTTTCTGACCAAGAGAATAACAAATGAATAATATAAATTATACATAAAAGTAAATAAAAAGTAAATCCATCGTGGAGCCCGGTTAAGACATATTAATGCATTAAAGTCGAATATATTATAAATTTGAGTAAAAGTAAATCGATGGCTCTCCCCCTTGCTGCCCCAATTCACATGGATCATGTATTTACGGCGATGCGGAAGCCGACCAATATCTACACGTTTTTAACTGCTGCGAAACCAAGAGCTGGCACGCAAGACACAATAAAGTCAACATCATAAAGAGGAGCCTTACTACAGCTAGATGCCCAGCCGAGAGAGAGCCCCCGATCTCTAGCAGCCAACAGTACTCGCAACCCCACAAACCACTCGGATGGGATCACCATCTAGCTATCCATGTTTGAATGGCAAGCTTTTAACATAGGGCTATGCCTGCGTGTCGACGTTGGCTGACACCTACATCCGTCACAGTTTGGGCAACAGGGAGATGCTGCTGATTTTAGTACAGAGACAGCTCATCTGTATCTTCTCCCAGTGGGATCGGAGACCCTGGGATCACGGGGAAAAAACTGCCACATGTTTCCTTAAAGAACCTAAATAAAAATCTTATATATATATATATATATATATATATATATATATATATATATATATATATGTCGTGCCGAATAGGCAGAACTTGGGATCTTGGCTTAAATAGCAACGCTCATCTTGCCATATAGGACAAGTGAAAATTTGTGTATGCAATAATTTCGCCAAAATCATCCTGAACCTAACGAAAAAAATATATTTCACTGTGTTTATTTAGTATTAAATTATTGTAAACAAATCTAAAATATATTTAGTTGGGTTAGGCTAAAATAAATTGTTCTTGTTATAATAAGGTTAGGTAAGTTTTCTAAGATTCTTTTGGAGGAAAATTAATTGTTTTTACATTAACATTAATGAAAAAAATATATCTTTAAACGTATAAGAGAACATTTTAGAAAGGTCTTAATTTTAAATGAGTTCTTGCTAATTGACCAGTTTTACATATTCGGCACGACATATATATATATATATATATATATATATATATATATATATATATATATATATATATAATATATATATATATATATATATATATATATATATATATATATATATATATATATATATATATATATATATATATATATATATATATTTCTCAAACAGCTTCAGGGAGAATATTGAGTTTTCCCTGAAGCAAGTTTATTCTTTTCTCTGAGGATGAGGGTCCCTATAACAGTTCTAGAGGTGGTACCTCCCTATATTTAAAATAAATAAATATATATATATAATATATATATATATATATATATATATATATATATATATATATATATATATATATATATATATATATATATATATATAGATATATATATCTGACTAGGAGTGAATTATGAATAAAATTTAGACCACTGTTAATGAAATTGCTTAATTATAAGGCGATTACGATATTTGTAAAATGACAGAAGCAAATTTGATATTGATAGTAACAAATTATTAAAACACCTGAAATTGGAATTAGTGAGTTTAATAAAATAAAAATAACTGATCAAAATTTCAAAAATTGCTAGGCTTAAATATCGGATTAATTCGTACTTCTGAGAAGATGTGAGGCTGATGGGTAAATTCTTTTGTTTTCATCTTGGTGATGCTGAAGGAAAACAGCCGTCTCAATTTGCTCCAAGTTGTTGATGACAGGTTTGCGGCCGTTCATCTCCTAGAGATTTGTGCCTGTATTCTACCCTGAGCACTCGCTCATTCACGATGACCAGCCAGTCTTCTTTCTTTCCCCTCCACATTCCTCCCCCGCCACCCTCCCCTTTCCCAGAGAGACTATCCCCAAAACACAGTTACAAATGGAGAATGGAGGTAACTGGTGGCTACAAGAGGCAAAGAGAGCGGGACACCAGTCTTTACAAAAATAAAGGAGTTTCTATATATATATATATATATATATATATATATATATATATATATATATATATATATTAGAGAGAGAGGGGGAGATCCTTAACCTAACCTTGTCAAACCCTGTATGAGAGAGAGAGAGAGAGAGAGAGAGAGAGAGAGAGAGAGAGAGAGAGAGAGAGAATTTGGCATAAACTATAATTTAGAAAAAAAATTTAAAAATATAAAATAGATCCTGTAGTGTGAGAAATTGAAATATATAACGGGCTGTAATCTACCTACAACCGGCTTAGACTAACAGATTATAAACTGACTAACAACTTTGAGGGGACACTTTATACATTGATAATGTATTGTTAACATGTCAAGTTATAAAATGCATAAAAGTTATTAAGGCGTAAATGATGCACAGACATTTTAAGAAATACTGTTACTGTATTATTATTGAAGAATTGAGACACTTATGCAACACATGGGAATCTTTAATGAAGAAACGTTTCGCCAGTGTGACTTCATCAGTCCAATACAAAGTAGAAACAGGAAAGGAGAGAAGGAGTTCGAGGTAATCATTCCCTCAACCTGGAGTATACCCTCTCCAGGTATACTCCAGGTATGACACACGAACACTGTGAGACTTAACATACAGAAGACGAGTCCACGTACGAATAAAACAATAGTTAAAGTGTAAAAAAATATGAATAAAATAATTCACTAGCAGTTACACCCTAGAGAATGATTTAATTAAGCACTGAATATCAGTATTTAATTTGTAAGAATATTAGCAACATTTTTATTCCCAACTTAAGAAAATGTGTGATGAGCTACACATCATTTAGTTCATTATTAAATATTTATAGATATGTTACATTACTAATTGATTTAAGAGTTATTAGATCAAAATATGCAACTAAATATCGAAGGATGACTTTTTGAAACAACAGACTGCGGGGAGAACCTCGAGTTTTCCATGAAGTAAGTTGTTTTTGCTTTTCTCCCAGGATGAGGATCCCCAGCACAGTTCCAGAGGTGGTACCTCATATATATATATATATATATATATATATATATATATATATATATATATATATATATATATATATATATATATATATATATATATATATATATATATTATATATACATACAAGCATACACAAATTTACAGGAGACGGATACGAGCCCTACCATAATACCCCCGCAAGAAGATGAGAAGCAATCAGTGTGGTGGTGTATGTCTATGTATATAAAGGGGTGTCCCCTTCTATACGCACCCAGTGCTATACAATAGGACTCATCGTCGGGCGAGAAGTCCCATTGTATACCATTGTATGGCCTCACCTACTCGCAACACTCCACTCTTTCTTACTCCTATACAAATAAAAAAATTTCCCTCAGCCACAAACACAACCAATCCTCCTTTTGAATTGACTTGACACTCCCTAAAGACTCCTATCCAGCAGGAGGCAAAGAAGAAAAACGAACTTGCAGATATACTCACACACGAGTCCCAGGTGCTAACCAGTAACACCTGGGACTCGTGTAAGTGATTAGAGTTGCCTGGGACCCAGAATGAGAAAACTTTCAAAACGTCAATAATAGCCAATCAACGATACGAAATGACATGTAAACACGAAATAGGCATTGATAATGTGAATCCACAACTTCCTAGAAGTGTTCCTACACCTAGGAATTATTAAGAGACATGCCTAACACATAACAGGAATTTATTTATTCATGCTCCTGAAATATTCCAGCTTCAGTTATTTAAAACTATCGGAATAAGTAAAAATGCAAACATGTATGCTGCAGTACAGTAAGTGATATTAGACTTAAAGTTATATGTACATAAGCTCTATCCATTGTAGGCACACGTGCACTCGATCTGTCTCTCTCTCACACACACACACACACACACAAATATTGTGTGTGTGCGCGCGTGTGTGTGTGTGTGTGTGTGTGTGTGTGTGTGTGTGTGTGTGTGTGTGTGTGTGTGTGTGTGTGTGTGTGTGAAGATAAGAGGAAGAACTAGAGCAGATGGAAAATTTTCGAAGGATAGGGAAATACTCCGATGAATAAACAATGTCCGACCTAGCTAGCTTCCACGTTACAACTAGCTCGAAACAAGATATTAAGACAAAACCTATTTTAAAGAAGTGCAGTGTATCACTATGTAGAGGTGTGACAGTGTCTGTGGGTATAGTTATCGGGCTAATATTGAGTATTGGTATTAGTGCATATTGGATCATTTTGGTGCTATCATTATAGATCTAGAATTGTGTATTGGTACTGGTAAAAAAATGACACTGTCCTCTCCCTATTACTTTGTGTATCAGGATCGTGAGAGGAAATACAGAGAGCAGTTGAAAGATCATGTAAAAAGTGTCAGATATAGGAAAGGAAATCAAAACTCGGTGGAAAGAGGAGGAAACACTCAGCCTTAAGAAACCTCTAAAATCTCACTCCTTGCCCACATCTAAGGAGGACCAACTCAAGGATCACCCTTGCCCTTTTCCCTACCAATTAATGACTATAATCCTAACTAAGACTAGTTTTCCCAAGGTATCAGGGCATGAATATGAGGGCAATAAAAAATGACACTATAGTGAAAGCAAAAGGATGAGCACAGATGACAAAAGCAAAGCTACTAATGGAAGAGTTCAAGTACATAGTAATAGACTGGGAAAACTGGAACCCTCATGGAGACCAGAAGATGCATATGGTGAAAGAAAACTTATTGTCAGCACGTCAAGGACACAAGAGGAGATGAAAGGTTGAGCCAGTAAAAATAAATCTAGTAATTTACCATCGATGCACCCCATACATGTGAAATATAATATGAAAGGTTTATAGCTGCTACCATTAATACAGTAGTGAATACTGAATACCCTGCGAAAATAAACAGTGAGGGAAGAAGAGCAGATGAGTGCTGGAAGAAACTAATCTGCAATAGAGGAAATTTTAACTGATTAGAGAATTCCTGAATGCAGTGCTATGGGAAAGGGAACTGGAAGGGAAATCATTGAATGAGATGGGCTACCTAGCTAGAAGTGACGATATAGCTAGAGGGGAGCTTCATTCCCAAAAGAAAATAAGTAATCACAGAAATTGTTGTTCAACCAAAGATATAAAATAAAGGCACAAGCGAATGGGAAAAACCACAGAAAGTGAGTGACAGAAGAAAACAGAGAAGTAAACAGAAGAGCCAGAAGTGAATATGTAAGGATGAGAAGAGAAGCTGACGGAAATTTGAGAAAAACAGCAACAAAAGTAAACTTTGAACTGAAACTATTTGACATTCACATAAGAAGATAAAGTCAAGTACAAGAGCAGGTGATATGACTGAAGGAGGAAGGCAGAGAGCTCAAAAAATAAGAAAGTATGTGAAAAGCTGACCAAGTGATTTAAAGAATTGTAAACAGAAACAAGGGAACACCAGACAAAGATAAAAGGTGGTATAAACCTTGGTAATAAATACCGACAAGTTGGTTTAGAAAAACACGTAAGCAAACACTATGACATATTTATTAGAAAACGTTTCGGTCCTGGGACCTTGATCACTTCTCAGATCAGAAGTGATCTAGGTCCCAGGACCGAAACGTTTTCTAATAAATATGTCATAGTGTTTGCTTACGTGTCTTTCTATACCAAAGACAAAAGGTACACCAAAGGGGTCTGTATACCACAAACAACAGTCAAATATGTGAAAAAACGTAAGAGCTAGATACATCAGAAACATTAAGATCCAACATAGTGTCATCATGGGTTCTGCAAGAGGAAGCAGAAGCATTATTAGAACCTTTGGCTCTACAAGTCAATTTGACTCAATTTAAACAAGACACTTTTAACAGGACAATTACCCGAGATCTGGAAGACAGTGAATGCTGCCGTAACATTTAAGAGAAAGACAGTAAACATTAAAATACAGAAGAGTATCACTAACATGAATACGATAATCAGACGAGTGGTGAAACACTTGGAAAGAAGCTGTTTCAAAAATAGTAACTATCACAAGGAGGGATGGGGGGGAGGGTTGAATGCATATTTCGAACAACAAGGCATTTGATATATTTCATGAAACTGGGATAAAAACTTTCCAGAACAGCAGGAATAACACGGAATGCGCTGCAACGGGTCAAAGAGTACCTTATAAAAAGGTGATGGAATAACTGACTGAGAAGAACTGAGAATGACAAAGTGTAACAAAAAGGGTAGTGCAATGATCGGAATTACTGTCAGTACTGTCCCTGGTATAAATCAATGACTACGCCGAGAGTTTGATGTATCCACGTTTGTAGACGAGATGAAATTGATGAGAAGGAAAACCAATGCGGACAAGGCAAAAATTAACCAAACGAGATCGAATCAGATATATTCTTGTTCACAGAGGATGTTAAATTAATAAGAAAATAAATGAAGATGATTTAAAGCTACCAATGGATCTGAAGGAATGGTTAGACATGTGGCTACTTTAATTCGACCCATCAAATGCAAGGCTAAGAAAACTGGGGAAGGAGCGAGAAGGCCGGAAACAATATATATACTGTAGGAAGAAAGCCGGAAGCCTCATTCCAGGAAGACCTACGGGTTAGCAGGTTAGGTTAGGTTAGGTTAGGTAAGGTTCGTCAGGAAACAGGACAAATGTTTCCTGACGCGGGTCTTAGTCAGATGATGACCCGCCTTTGGAGCTTTGTCTTTTGGTCATCTGACCGAGGCCATCGGCTGGCTTACCAGTCCACCCCTTTAAAAATTATGTCTACGGGTGAGCTCATAGCAACAAGTGCGCACCAACCGAATATCTATAGCAAATACTTGAATCTACAGCTTTCAGAAATCTAATGCAACAATCGTTCACTTTGCTATATACGCCATACAGTATATCAGTCCTGTCTTAGAATAAGCAGCACGAACATGGAACAATCATGTGATGGGGCATGTTAAGGAACGTGACTACTCCATGAGCTAAGGGTAACGAGCTATGGGGAGAGGCTTGAGGAACCGAGTCAGACGACATTACAGAGTAGAAGAACTAAGGGAGATGCTATGATAAAGGCACACAGTATACTTAGAGGAATTGATACGTTGGACAGAAACATACTATTCGAGAGACAGGAATAGCACTGAAAGTTAAAGACACGGATGATCAACAAGGATATCAAGACGCATTCCTTCAGCCACAGGATGGTAAAGCCGTGGAATGACCTCGATGAAAAAGTACAAAGGGTAGACTACATAAGTTTTAAAAATAGATATGACAGGACCCACGATGCTACGAGGTGGGAAATGCATCAGGTGGCAACACACACACACACACACACACACACACACACACACACACACACACACACACACACACACACACACACACACACAGCTGGTTCTGTGTGTGTGTATTATGTTAACGCACCACAAATTAAAAAGACAGAAATTTTTCAGACGAATAAGATATGAACTACGAAGACAGATAACTACTTTTAAGTATATATACATTTTCTTGTTGGAAAAATTAGGAAAAAGTGATCCTCAACAGGGAGGCTAAGAGGCCATAGTCGTAAACTTAACAAGAAAGAAAAGTTGTGAAAAAGATACTAGAAAATATTTCTTCATAAAGAGAGTAGTAGATTGGTGGAAGGTTGAAGAGTTGGCGTGTGCTACAACTGGTGCAAACTTAAAAGAAAATATAGGAAAATTAAATAAACTTCGAAAATGAGATTCCTGGAAATTAGCTCTGCTGATATAGCTACATGGATACGTTTATCTGGAGTTTTTATCTGGAGAGAGTTCCGGGGGTCAACGCCCCCGCGGCCCGGTCTGTGACCAGGCCTCCTTAGGTCAGTGTCCCAGGATGCGACCTACACCAGTCGACTAACACCCAGGTACCCATTTTACTGATGGGGAACATAGACAACAGGTGGAAAGAAACACGTCCAATGTTTCTACTCTGGCTGGGAATCGAACCCAGGCCCTCACCGTGTGAAGCGAGAGCGTTAACCACCAGGCCACCAGAATACATGCAGACATACAAACGTAACAAATCGACAAAATCTAGCAACTTTCTAAATACAAATGTAAACACACGCTCGCAATCATTAACACGTTCCCCCTCCCCGCTACGAATGCCAAACAACAAGTAATCCCCCCTTCCCCTGTCAATAAACACAACCCCCCTACACACACAACCGAGCAACACACATCAACAAGCAAAACACACCTCACACACCCTCTCCCCAAATAAACACGTTTGCTCCACATGTTTGCTCCTCCGCATACCCCCATCCACACGCATACACCGTCACATAGCCCCATCCATACACATCTAAATACTTCCCACACCTTCCAGCGTGCACACACATAATTCCACATACCCCTCACACATACGCCTCACCCACATACCCCGACAGGAGTAGTGAATGACAGGCCTGCGTTATCAGCTAAGAGAGCGGCTGTCACGTACCTCAAGAGAACCTGATGGAGAGGAACGAACAGGGGGCACAAGTGGGAGATGATGAAAGGATGAGGCAAGTAATGGCAAGCTGACACGCGAGCAACTAGCGAGGGTGAAGAAGAGGGAGGAAGAGGGATTGAACTAAAGGAAGAGTAGAAGAGTTAAAGGGATGGAGGGACACGAGAGCTGGAAAGCAAGTACGAAAATGGCACGAGATTGATGAAGACGGAGGATATGAGAGAGAGAGAGAGAGAGAGAGAGAGAGAGAGTGGGTGTGGGGGGGGAAGATGTCAGAATAAAGCTATTATACCACCAGACGGGCGGTCATCACCATTCTCACTCTGGCTGTATCCATCTTAACGCCATCACTATCAGCTATCCTCTAGCACGTGGAACACCTCCCAGCATATAGACAAGAGAAATCTTGCCCACTGACCGTATGAGAGTTTTCACTCACGGATGTCTACACTGCAACCCTGTTTCCGATATGCATGTTACATAATGTTTAATGTATTATGCACCTAAAATTCAGTGTTTTCTCGGAAACTAGAGCTAATAGTTAATCAGGTGAATCTAGAACAATAAAGCTACTGTTAGGCAGAAGTTTAGAAATAAGGTAAGGTGGGACAAAAAAAAATTAAGCTTCAAAAATAAATGTAGGAACTCTCAGTGTAAATCATGTACATCAAAATTAAACGTAACAAAAACAAAACAGATTGTAATAAAGTTGGTAGAATTACCGACAATATGTAAAGTAAAAGGACACAAGTGCAACTAATGTGACATTTATTGTGGCAACGTTTCGCTCTCCAGGAGCTTTATCAAGCCATGGCTTGATAAAGCTCCTGGAGAGCGAAACGTTGCCACAATAAATGTCACATTAGTTGCACTTGTGTCCTTTTACTTTACAAAAACAAAACAAAAAATCGCACGAGAGAAGTCATGGAAGAAGACTGGACTCCCGTGCAACAAGTAGAATGTTGCATTACTTATCAGTTCCGAAACGTTTCATTGGCAGTCTAGTTTTCCTTTATAGCTCATCAATGATAAAATACTGTGTTCTGATTCGTAACTTCTAGTAAAAAAGAAAAAAGAAAAATAGAGTAATAGGCAATGTTACGAGGACTAAAACTTGTTATCAGAAGAATAACTTATGGTGCAATTTAAGTATTAAAGAGCAGAAATGAGAGTATGCATGTACTATAACCAACCACATGTAGTTCGGTGGCTGTGTTCCGAGAAATAGATCCCTTAAGTCCATTCCACTGCTCCTTAATGATCTGTGAGAGGTATCCTCTATCTCGTACGCCCAGCCTCCTCTACCTCAATGCACGCTAGAGGAAGAGTGAAGCGTGGCCATAAAATTTTATAGAGGAAAATACAAAGATATGCATTTTTGTGCATGCTTATGTATGCTTACAACTATGTATGCTTGTATGCAGTGGCGTGTGTTCATAAGCAGCAAGGTAAGCATTGCTTACCCTAGAAAAATGCTGCGTTTAAAATTTAAATTGTTTGGATTAATATTTATCAGTTAGCAGCATTCTCAATTTTTGCAGTATATCAGAAAGCCGAGGAAAAAAAATCGAACAGCTACTTAAAAAAAGAGCCTTTTGAGGATATTTAATCATGAGTGAAGGGAAGATTCTGAAAACTAGGCAGGAGGTAGCGGCGAGCTACGACAGATTGGTTTTCCTTGATTGATGACACTGCAACTTTATACTCCCTAATTACTATCCTTGGTGACGTACATAGCTTTAACAACTAAATTTTATTGCCGAAATAAATAAATATTCGTTGCAAATAGATGGGTCGGTATTTTATGTTTGCAATTTGAGTAAGGAGAGAGATGGGAGAATGTCTGTGATGGTACGGAATTAATGGGGTGTGGGGTCAGTGGTCCTGAGTTACGGGGGTAGGTGGTTTGTGGTCCTAAGTTGCAGGGAATCTGTGTTCCTCAGGTCCAGAGAGAGGAAGGGGAGGGGGGTGAAAGGATATGTGGTTCCGAATTATAGGGGGATGAGAATGGAGGATCTGTGATGTTGAGTTATAGAACACTGTGGAGGGCATTTTTTTTTAACTAAACAAAAAGTGAATATATCAATATTGTGCTGCTACCCTGTGCTACATGATAGCTACACCGTGGGAACAAAGCTCGCTATGTTACTATCATATACCATCACTCAAGACGGGGCTCACACAAGGTGTTGTAATTTGTCAGCCTGAGCTGGGATACTTTAGTAAGGCAATGAGGATACCGTCAAGTATTCTAGCAAGGGTCCAGCATAGCTGGAGTTACTATCATTTAGAAATTGCCTTCTCTCAGAATAACCTATCCCATATACAGGAGAAATAGCAAGAAGTGATGGCAAGAGACAGTACATATAGGGTGCCAAGGAAAGAGAACGATAATGAAGGGAGAAGAGGCATATAGTTATCATAACGCAGCAAATCCAATACATACGTATATACATTAATTGATAACAATACGGAGTCAATAAAAGCGCATATGGTCCTGAGGTATTGATGGGAGGGGGTTGGAGTGTCTTTGCTCCAGACGTGCAGAGAGGGGGGGGGGATTTATCGTGTCCTAATATAAAAATGGAAGGCATCTGTGGTCCTATAATAAGAATATCTTTATTTCTACAAGTACTATGCAAAGTATACAGTTCTACCTGACATCAATGACATACTACTATATAGAACCGCTTGTTATGCTGAGCATTTCGGGCAAATTAGGTCAGTTTTGTCCCAGGATGCGACCCACACCACTCAACTAACACCCAGGTACCCATTTTACTGATGGGGAACAGACAACCGGTGTAAGGAAACGCGCCCAATGTTTCTATCCTCGCCGGGAATCGAACCTTGACATTCGCCGTCTGAAACGAGAGCGTTAGCCACCGGGCCACGGGGCACAAGTTACATTTAGAGGACTCTGTGGTCCTGAGTTTCAAGGAGTAATGGGTGTGTGGTCCAGAGATATAGGGGAAGTGTTGGCGGTCTACGGTCCTGTGTCAGAGGGGTGGGTGGTCTGAATATCCTGAGTGACTGGTTATATAGATGTCATTTACCATGAGAGGAGGTGTGTAGTCCTTGGTTACCGTCTTTGGATGTTTGTAGTGACAGGAAGGGGATGAGCATTCCTGAGTCCTAGGAAAGAGGGAGGGGGGGGGTGTGGTCTCGAGTTAAAATGGAGTGGGGGTTTGTGGTGCTGATACTGGGGTAGTGGGGGAGGGGGCTCTCTTTCTCTGAACTGGAGGAAAGGAATAAACAGTTACCAAAAACATCATTGGCTTAGTACAAGATTCAAAGCACAGGTTAGCACCGTTACACATCCACATTATATGACTGGAGGATGATGACCCTCAGTAATAACAACCGTGACTGATGACCTCATTATGTACACTACTGCACAAATTTGTTGCATTACATAAAAAAAATCTTAGCTTCGTTACACTAACTAGACGCTATACATTTTTTGGATACCATCTTTAACAAGGGGGATGATAATCACGATACTTACCAGCGGCCGAGTTGTATCGTTTGCTTGCACCAACAACATATATGCACTTCATATATCGGCTATAATGAAAAGAAAAAAACACTAAGATGAATTACGGTACAAAATAATGTCATTTCTCACGAGCACTGAATATACTTTAGACTGTCTTCACTCGTACAACTCAAATACCTCATTATTGTCACTTAATTTTCACAAATATCAAAGGTTTTGAGGAGCTGTCAGCGTTCACGTACAAGCAGAACTATTGTTATACCACTCTCGTAATATATTTTGTATATAAAAAGCAAGAAACACACGTTCCAACACTGATAATAGATGTTAATTGACGAGGCGTTCACACGCTGGTTGACACAACCGCTGTCTCGCAGCACTGAACGTGGGCGCAATGTCTCACAGATACATACATGTTTTTAAAGTAAAATATCTACATTGTATAGTCATTTTTAATATTTGTCCTCGTTAAAGCATATAATTAGGATACTAGTAATACTATACGTTATAAAGATTACATAACTACAAGTGGGCTGCGTATAATCATCTTTCGAAAGTTTTGAGTCAGCTGACTGACACTTTATTACGTCATTGTCTGGTAAACTCTTGAAAATTGTGTTGTGTAGGGTTAGGCTAATTAATCTGGCATCTGAACACCTCCCATTTCCCAGCAGTATATGACCCTAGTGGGTTTAGCGCTTATCCTTAATTAATAATAATAAATAATATTAATAATACTAATAAAAATAATGGTAATAGTAAGAAGAATAAGAAGAGAAAAACAAAGAAGACGAAGAACAGGAGCAACAACAATACCAACAACAGGAATTTCCTTTGCTGCGCGATCCGAGATTGTAATCTCATATTGCAAAGCACGCGATACTAATAGGGAAGAGTGTTGCATAAGATTTTAATGAAGTTAAATATTGTTGTTGAAGATTTTAAGCGAGGCAAAAGAAGTATTCACAAGTTTTCACAAGGGGACAAATAGTATCCCAATTTCAGTAAAAATGACAAATTAAAACAGAAACACACCCTCATCCATGCACACCCTCATCCATGCACACCCTCATCCATGCACACCCTCATCCATGCACACCCTCATCCAAGCACACCCTCATCCATGCACACCCTCATCCATGCACACCCTCATCCATGCACACCCTCATCCATGCACACCCTCGTCCATGCACACCCTCAGCTATGAAGTCAAACTGAACAGGCATTCTCTTGGAATCCTATACAGGAATATATCCTAAAATACAGCAGCACATTAAGATTCAAGGCACTCAGAATTTGCACCATCGAGTTATCAACGTTGAAGAAGAGTTGAAAGCCACTCGGATGAGACACGCGCATGAAAACCGTCATTTAAATTTTCCTCATTTCCTTCTTAAAAAAAAGGCAAACAGATCTACACAGGGAAAAATTAATCCAAATTTTTCATTAAGAAGGCTGACCAATGTTTAGGGATTAAGTAAATTTTATTTAGGTTTCGGGTACATACCATGAATCTGTTTACAATGGTTTTGAAGACACGGATGTTGGGGTCATATACAAGTTTATTATAAAGACTTAACCAAGGATAACCCAATAAGGTCAAACACTGTGATTTATAGCTGAAAGAACATCTTTATTGGATACCTTCGTCACTCCAAATGATACAAGAGAATGAGAGAACACGTAGTTAAGAAAGCACGTCATTGGTGAAGATCAGGAGGAAGCGTCTGATCATTTAATTGTTGTATCACCTGGCAGCAGGGAATCTACTTGTTGTGGTATACCTGTATGGGTTGTTGAGGGATATATTTGCCAGCTCTTTATGTTGTTGGAAGCAGCGGTTCAGGAGGAAGGCGTCAATGTAGATGAATTCTGCTTTGTTCCAGTGATAAAGACCCTTGATTGGTCAAGACTAACTCATAAATTATAAAGAACGAAAGTAGCGTTGATGATGCTGATTTGTAGTGAACCATATTAAATGGTGATGCACAAAATACATGTAAGTTTAGAAAGTATCGGAAGAGGTACTATAGTAAAAGAAAATCGTTCATTTACCTTAGGATGAGCGAACGATGCCCGGGCAATGTCGTTTTATGCTAGTGATGAATAAAAACTAACTAGATCTATTTCGATCACTGCATAATCAGAAAAAGGTATCGTCGTATCTCATAAGCTTAGTCCCACTTACCTCAATACATGAAAAAGGAATAGTATGGGATATGACGAAACTTTCTAATTGAGTTTAACATCAGCATTGGAGATCTGAAGCCAAACAAAAGACGTACTCACTAGTCGCATGGAAATAATATTGCATTTCCTTCAATAAAAATGGCAGCTTTAAACACTGAAAGTTAATCAGAAGAGGCATCCTTTATTATCGTAGAGAGAGCAATATACAAGAATACATCGACTGTGCAAATCCATCCTTCCTTTCACACGAGGAACAACGGGAAGATGGCACTGTAATAACTTATTATATTTATTATTGATATTATTTGGAGCGTTAAGCCATCGTGGGGCATTCCCTGGAAGGTGTCGTTACCACCAATTATGATACGGACACACTACCTTATTGTCTTGTTCCTGGTCGAGTCATCCTGGAGATATCACTAAGAAATGTCAGAGATTTTGTAGCGACAACTCCAGGTTGTCGTGATCACACCACACCAGGCTGTCATGATCACATCACACCAGGCTGTCATGATCACGCCACACCAGGCTGTCATGATCACGCCACACCAGGCTGTCATGATCACGCCACACCAGGCTGTCGTTATCACACCACACCAGGCTGTCATGATCACATCACACCAGGCTGTCATGATCACATCACACCAGGCTGTCCTGATCACGCCACACCAGGCTGTCATGATCACATCACACCAGGCTGTCATGATCACACCACACCAGGCTGCCATGATCACATCACACCAGGCTGTCATGATCACACCACACCAGGCTGCCATGATCACACCACACCAGGCTGTCATGATCACACCACACCAGGCTGCCATGATCACACCACACCAGGCTGCCATGATCACACCACACCAGGCTGCCATGATCACACCACACCAGGCTGTCATAATCACACCACACCAGGCTGTCATGATCACACCACACCAGGCTGCCATGATCACACCACACCAGGCTGTCGTTATCACACCACACCAGGCTGTCATGATCACACCACACCAGGCTGCCATGATCACACCACACCAGGCTGTCGTTATCACACCACACCAGGCTGCCATGATCACATCACACCAGGCTGTCATGATCACACCACACCAGGCTGCCATGATCACACCACACCAGGCTGCCATGATCACACCACACCAGGCTGTCATGATCACACCACACCAGGCTGCTATGATCACACCACACCAGGCTGTCATGATCACACCACACCAGGCTGTCAAAGGACAGCTGAAGGGCGAAATATTTGCATGTCTTCAGCAGCAACAACGGGTACCATCATAATTTTGGGGGAAGAAGAAAAATGTGAGAAGCAGAAACGATATTTCAAGGAACGAAGGAGATAGATATGCAATAATTATTTAAAATTATGTATTATGGAAAGCGTTATTGCATAAAGCTGTGGCACATTATTGCAGGGAGACGAAAGAAAAAGCAAAGCTGCAAATGATCTACGATTGAAAATATTATAAGCGTTGAGTGGTAAATCAAATAGTATTGAGTGGAAATGTAATTAATGTAATTAATGCCAGTTGAATATATGCAGCATCCTTTTTTGCATAAAAAAAAAACTGATATCTAGATGCAAGGGGAAAAACAAAAAATTACGATTATTCCGTCTTGAAAAAAAAAAAAAAAACTAAGGAAAAAATCAAAACGAACAAAAGAAATTAAAAGAAATTATTTTTCGAACACAAATGAGTGAATTTGAACAGAAGGTTCAGACAAAATCAAAGGCGAACAATTGAGAAACTAAAGAAATTCTTGACATTAATAACCGGTGTGAATCAGGACTGTTGTCATAAATTACGTCTTAAGAGAACGTGGTGAATGTTTCAAAACTGAATTTTGTGGCTGTGGATGATGAAAAACCGTGTAAATATAATGGATGAATTTGGAAAGTTTTATATCATCACAAGAAAAGATAATTAGTCTAGTCTCACCACTATTTTTCTTTTTGAGGGTAAAGAGAGAGGTTATTAAATACTGATGATTGAGGGAGTGTAAGATGGGACTAGTGGATGAGGGAGTGTAAGATGGGACTAGTGGATGAGGGAGTGTAAGATGGGACTAGTGGATGAGGGAGTGTAAGATGGGACTAGTGGATGAGGGAGTGTAAGATGTTAGTGGTGGATGAGGGAGTGTAAGATGTTACTGGTGGATGAGGGAGTGTAAGATGTTACTGGTGGATGAGGGAGTGTAAGATGTTACTGGTGGATGAGGGAGTGTAAGATGTTACTGGTGGATGAGGAAGTGTAAGATGTTACTGGTGGATGAGAGAGTGTAAGATGTTATTGGTGGATGAAGGAGTGTAAGATGGGACAGGTGGATGAGAGAGTGTAAAATGTTAGTGGTGGATGAGGGAGTGTAAGATGGGACTGGTGGATGAGGGAGTGTAAGACGGGACTGGTGGATGAGGGAGTGTAAGATGTTACTGGTGGATGAGGGAGTGTAAGATGGGACTGGTGGATGAGGGAGTGTAAGATGTTACTGGTGGATGAGGGAGTGTAAGATGTTACTGGAGGATGAGGGAGTGTAAGATGGGACTGTTGGATGAGGGGGTGTAAGATGTTACTGGAGGATGAGGGAGTGTAAGATGGGACTGGTGGATGAGGGAGTGTAACATGTTACTGGTGGATGAGGGAGTGTAAGATGTTACTGGTGGATGAGGGAGTGTAAGATGGGACTGTTGGATGAGGGGGTGTAAGATGTTACTGGAGGATGAGGGAGTGTAAGATGGGACTGGTGGATGAGGGAGTGTAAGATGGGACTGGTGGATGAGAGGAGTATAAGATATTACTGGTGGATGAGGGAGTGTAAAATGTTACTGGTGGATGAGGGAGTTTAAGATGGGACTCGCGGATGAGGGAGCGTAAGATGGGACTGGTGGATGAGGGAGTGTAAGGCGGGACTGGTGGATGAGAGGAGTGTAAGATGTTACTGGTGGATGAGGGAGTTTAAGATGTTACTGGGGGCTGAGGGAGTGTAAGACGGGACAGGTGGATGAGGAAGTGTAAAATGTTACAGGTGGATGAGGGAGTGTAAGATGGGACAGGTGGATGAGGAAGTGTAAAATGTTACAGGTGAATGAGGAGTGTAAGATGTTTATGGTGAATGAGGTAGTGCAAGATGTTAATGGTGGATGAGGGAGTGTAAGATGTTGCTGGAGGATGAGGGTGTGTAAGATATTACTGGTGGATGAGGGAGTGTAAGATGTTACTGGTGGATGAGGTAGTGTAAGATGTTAATGGTGGATGAGGGAGTGTAAGATGTTACAGGTGGATGAAGGAGCGTAAGATGTTACTGGTGGATGAGGGAGTTTAAGATGTTACTGGTGGATTAGGGACTGTAAGATGTTACTAGTGGATGATGGAGTGTAAGATGTTATAGGTGGATGAAGGAGTGTAAGATGTTACAGGTGGAAGAGGGAGTGTAAGATGGGACAGGTGGATGAGGGAGTGTAAAATGTTACTGGTGAATGAGGAGTGTAAAATGTTACTGTTGGATAAAGGAGTGTAAGATGTTACTGGTGGACGAGGGAGTGTAAGATGGGACTGGTGGATGAGGGAGTGTAAGACGGGACTGGTGGATGACGGAGTGTAAGATGTTACTGGTGGATGAGGGAGTTTAAGATGTTACTGGTGGATTAGGGACTGTAAGATGTTACTAGTGGATGATGGAGTGTAAGATGTTATAGGTGGATGAAGGAGTGTAAGATGTTACAGGTGGAAGAGGGAGTGTAAGATGGGACAGGTGGATGAGGGAGTGTAAAATGTTACTGGTGAATGAGGAGTGTAAAATGTTACTGTTGGATAAAGGAGTGTAAGATGTTACTGGTGGACGAGGGAGTGTAAGATGGGACTGGTGGATGAGGGAGTGTAAGACGGGACTGGTGGATGACGGAGTGTAAGATGTTACTGGTGGATGAGGGAGATGAGAGGGTGAAAGATGGGACTGGTGGATGAGGGGGTGTAAGATGTTACTGCTGGATGAGGGAGAGTAAGATGGGACTGGTGGATGAGGGAGTGTAAGATGGGACTGGCGGATGAGGGGGTGTAAGGTGGGACTGGTGGATGAGAGGAGTTTAAGATGTTACTGGTGGATGAGGGAGTTTAAGATGTTACTGGTGGATGAAGGAGTGTAAGATGTTACTGGTGGATGAGGGAGTGTAAGATGGGACAGGTGGATGAGGGAGTGTAAAATGTTACTGGTGAATGAGGAGAGAAAAGTGTTACTGTTGGATAAGGGAGTGTAAGATGTTACTGGTGGATGAGGGAGTGTAAGATGGGACTGGTGGATGAGGGAGTGTAAGATGGGACTGGTGGATGACGGAGTGTAAGATGTTACTGGTGGATGAGGGAGTGTATGATGGGACTGGTGGATGAGGGAGTGTAAGATGGGAGTGGTGGATGAGAGGGTGAAAGATGGGGCTGGTGGATGAGGGGGTGTAAGATGTTACTGGTGGATGAGGGAGAGTAAGATGGGACTGGTGGATGAGAAAGTGTAAGATGGGACTTGTGGATGAGAGGGTGTAAGGTGAGACTTGTGGATGAGAGGAGTGTAAGATATTACTGGTGGATGAAGGAGTGTAAGATGTTACTGGTGCATGAGTGAGTTTAAGATGGGACTGGTGGATGAGGGAGTGTAAGATGGGACTGGTGGATGAAGGAGTGTAAGGCGTGACTGGTGGATGAGAGGAGTGTAAGATGTTACTGGTGGATGAGAGAGTTTAAGATGTTACTGGTGGCTGAGGGAGTGTAAGATGGGACAGGTGGATGAGGGAGTGTAAAATGTTACAGGTGGATGAGGGAGTGTAAGATGGGACAGGTGGATGAGGGAGTGTGAAATGTTACAGGTGAATGAGGAGTGTAAGATGGGACTGGTGAATGAGGGAGTGTAAGATGGGACTGTTGGATGAGGGAGTGTAAGGTGGGAATCGTGGATGAGGGAGTGTAAGATGTTACTGGTGGATGAGGGAGTGTAAGATGTTACTGGTGGACGAGGGAGTGTAAGATGGGACTGGTGGATGAGGGAGTGTAAGACGGGACTGGTGGATGACGGAGTGTAAGATGTTACTGGTGGATGAGGGAGATGAGAGGGTGAAAGATGGGACTGGTGGATGAGGGGGTGTAAGAGGTTACTGGTGGATGAGGGAGTGTAAGATGGGACTGGTGGATGAGGGAGTGTAAGATGGGACTGGTGGATGAGGGGGAGTAAGGTGGGACTGGTGGATGAGAGGAGTGTAAGGTGTTACTGGTGGATGAGGGAGTTTAAGATGTTACTGGTGGATGAGGGAGCGTAAGATGTTACTGGTGGATGAGGGAGTGTAAGATAGGACAGGTGGATGAGGGAGTGTAAAATGTTACTGGTGGATGAGGAGTGTAAGGTGTTACTGTTGGATAAGGGAGTGTAAGATGTTACTGGTGGACGAGGGAGTGTAAGATGGGACTGGTGGATGAGGGAGTGTAAGATGGGACTGGTGGATGACGGAGTGAAAGATGTTACTGGTGGATGAGGGAGTGTATGATGGGACTGGTGGATGAGGGAGTGTAATATGGGACTGGTGGATGAGAGGGTGAAAGATGGGACTAGTGGATGAGGGGGTGTAAGATGTTACTGGTGGATGAGGGAGTGTAAGATGGGACTGGTGGATGAGAGGGTGTAAGGTGGGACTTGTGGATGAGAGGAGTGTAAGATATTACTGGTGGATGAAGGAGTGTAAGATGTTACTGGTGGATGAGTGAGTTTAAGATGGGACTGGTGCATGAGGGAGTGTAAGATGGGACTGGTGGATGAAGGAGTGTAAGGCGGGACTGGTGGATGAGAGAAGTGTAAGATGTTACTGGTGGATGAGGGAGTTTAATATGTTACTGGTGGCTGAGGGAGTGTAAGATGGGACAGTTGGATGAGGAAGTGTAAAATGTTACAGGTGGATGAGGGAGTGTAAGATGGGACAGGTGGATGAGGGAGTGTAAAATGTTACAGCTGAATGAGGAGTGTAAGATGGGACTGGTGGATGAGGGAGTGTGAGATGGGACTATTGGATGAGGGAGTGTAAGGTGGGAATCGTGGATGAGGGAGTGTAAGATGTTACTGGTGGATGAGGGAGTGTAAGCTGTTACTGGTGGATGAGGGAGTGCAAGATATTACTGGTGGATGAGGGAGTGTAAGATGGTGCTGGTGGATGAGGGAGTGTAAGATGTTACTGGTGGATGAGGGAGTGTAAGATATTACTGGTGGATGAGGGAGTGTAAGATGGTACTGGTGGAGGAGGGAGTGTAAGATGCTACTGGTGGATGAGGGAGTGTAAGATGGTGCTGGCTGATGAGGGAGTGTAAGATGGTACTGGTGGATGAGGGAGTGTAAGATGTTACTGGTGGATGAGGGAGTGTAAGATGCTACTGGTGGATGAGGGAGTGTAAGATGGTACTGGTGGATGAGGAAGTGTAAGATTCTACTGGTAGATGAGGGAGTGTAAGATGCTACTGGTGGATGAGGGAGTGTAAGATGCTACTGGTGGATGAGGGAGTGTAAGATGGTGCTGGTGGATGAGGGAGTGTAAGATGCTACTGGTGGATGAGGGATTGTAAGATATTACTGGTGGATGAGGGAGTGTAAGATGTTACTGGTGGATGAGGAAGTGTAAGATGCTATTGGTCGATGAGGGAGTGTAAGATGCTACTGGTGGATGAGGGAGTGTAAGATGGTGCTGGTGGATGAGGGAGTGTAAGATGGTACTGGTGGATGAGGGAGTGTAAGATGGTACTTGTGAATGAAGAAGTGTAAGATGTTACTGGTGGATGAGGGAGTGTAAGATGGTACTTGTGGATGAGGGAGTGTAAGATGGTGCTGGTGGATGAGGGAGTGTAAGATTGTTCTGGTGGATGAGGGAGTGTAAGATGGTACTTGTGGATGAGGGAGTGTAAGATGGTGCTGGTGGATGAGGGAGTGTAAGATGGTACTGGTGGATGAGGGAGTGTAAGATGGTACTGGTGAATGAAGAAGTGTAAGATGTTACTGGTGGATGAGGGAGTGTAAGATGGTGCTGGTGGATGAGGGAGTGTAAGATGGTACTGGTGAATGAAGAAGTGTAAGATGTTACTGGTGGATGAGGGAGTGTAAGATGGTACTTGTGGATGAGGGAGTGTAAGATGGTGCTGGTGGATAAGGGAGTGTAAGATGGTACTGGTGGATGAAGAAGTGTAAGAAGGTATCCGTGGATGAGGGTGTGAGAGTATAGTTACATTTTCTTCTTCGTGATCATTGAATATTAAATTGTTCCACCCATATGAGAAATAGATCACTCTTAATAATTACATTACACTAATAAGATGTATAATTTGCATCTTGTTTGGTTAAATATAGGATTATATTTTCACTACTGTGTGTTTGAGTAAAAGCGCCTCCGTGATACATTTGTAATTTGCAACTTTGTAATTTGTTGCTGCTATCACAACCAGATGTCAACACGCAGTCTAATAGTAGCGCTGCTTATCATACTGTTGCTGGCCAGAGGAAATCTATTTAAGTCGGTTGGTTTACATATGTAGTCGATTCTTTAAATAATTCCGACTAGTTGATGAATGAGACACATGTGTAAATCTTTGATATCTTAATTTCTGTAAAGTTTCTCCTGCACAAAAGGTTTCTTCAGCCGAATTCATAGGTGACTAAAATTAGAGATAACAGCAGCAGTGAATAAAAGTGAACTGATTATTCCATCATCCTTGAAGAAAAAGTTTTGAGGTAGTCAGTTCCTCAGCCATAAGAAGCGTGCAGTTCCATGGTTTCGATCAGTGTGAAGCTGAAGCATAAGAACTGGGCATTTTATACTGGAATCAGATATGAAGTGCATAACGGAGATGACGCCATAGGCGGCGGGGGGCGCCAATAGTAGATGGAGATTAAAACTGAGGGTAACTGCAGCTCTGTTCCTGCACAAGACTGGTCACTTGAAGAGTTGAGGTACAGTCAGGTACAGTCACACGTATTCTGACGATTATATCGTTTGAAAATATAGTGGAAAAGGGAGGTCTAAACAAGAGACCAAACCGAGATTAGAATTCATGTTAGAAATGTAATGTAAAATATTGACCATTCAACATGGCAGCGTCAGTGAAGGCTAGAAGAGGAAAAGATGGTTTTAGCAAAGGATCAGCTTGCCGAAAAATGCGTTCTATAACATGACAGAAAAAAATATTGTTAATATCAGCAAGTGAACAGTTCTGTATTTTTTAAATATCAGAAAGAGAGTGGGAGGTTTCACTAATGCACTGGAGTAGGTAAGATGATTAGGTGATAAATTAGACGCATGTGCAACTCTTGGGTATCTTTATTGAGGAATAAATTAGACACATGTGCAACTCTTGGGTATCTTTATTGAGGAATAAATTAGACACATGTGCAACTCTTGGGTATCTTTATTGAGGAATAAATTAGACACATGTGCAACTCTTGGGTATCTTTATTGAGGAATAAATTAGACACCCAATAAACATACCCAAGAGTTGCACATGTGTCTAATTTATCAACATGTTGGTTCTCTGAACCATTCATCTACAGGGAATAAAGTAGATGCTGGAAGCTGTATGAAACAGATTGCTAAATATTGTATTACATTGAATAAATAGAAGTTTAATATTTATGCGACAATGGGTATTATTGGAAGTATTGTAAATTAGAAAAAGATGAAGGCAAATTTCAGAAATTTTAAGTGGATTTAGGTGAGAAGAAATTCCTTTAGCATGAAAGTTGGTAAAGTTTATGAAATGGAGAGGATATTCATGTTTTTATTATAATTATTATTTTAATATTAAAGGCTAAATTCATGGAAGTCATTCAACATAAGAAATGGTAAAGGCTCCTCCGTCGACTTACCGCATGAAATTAATTTTCAGATTCGAAAAGAAAAGAAACAAAAATACCCTCCTAACAGATTATGCAGAGTAAGAAAAGTGATGAGTGTGCAAGCCACTTGCGTTAGACGGGGGGAAAAAAAAGCCAGTCAAAAAGCAGTAAATATGAACACGGAAAGAAAAAAGCTACACTGTGAACAACAAAGAAAGGGCTGGTAAGGGTTAGTCACGTGGCTTGAGAGCGTAGACATGTACACAGCAAAAGCAGAGAGAAGGACGCACACCAGTAGTGTAAAATACCACAAGTCTGAAATATTCCACGTAAAGCCTAGTAAGTTTCATGGGATATGGGATACTTCTAAACGAAAATAAGTTAGAATCCACCGTAAAATGAATAAAATCAAGAGTCATTAAGAGGAAAGGGGAGATGAAGTAACCCCTAACAGGCCCTCTGATGTAACCCCTAACAGGTCCTTTGATGTAACCCCTAACAGGTCCTCTGATGTAACCCCTAACAGGCCCTCTGATGTAACCCCTAACAGGTCCTCTGATGTAACCCCTAACAGGTCCTCTGATGTAACCCCTAACAGGTCCTCTGATGTAACCCCTAACAGGTCCTCTGACGTAACCCCTAACAGGCCCTCTGATGTAACCCCTAACAGGTCCTTTGATGTAACCCTTAACAGTCCCTCTGATGTAACCCCTAACAGGTCCTTTGATGTAACCCCTAACAGGTCCTCTGATGTAACCCCTAACAACAGTCTTTATTTCTCTATATTTATTTTAGGGGCACTCTATTTCCCTGCTTTTGTCTTTGCCACAGTTTTTGGTCTGGTACAGTCTTAATTTCTATACTGCCGTCTCTGGCGCAGTCAGTTCCACTGCTGCTACCTCCGTGGTAATCTCCAAATCTCTCGGGCTACTTGTCGGACTTTTTGTGGCTTCACTCACAGTGATTTATAAAGGATATGTCATATAGTACACATTGATTGCAGCCTCAGGGAAGGTGATAGAGTGCTTGAATAAGAACTAATCATAATTCGGCTACATATTACATTTTCATTTTGAAATAAGTGTCCCACTAACACTGGAGATCAGTAACTTCGAGCTCCATACTCATCGGAATACCTAGAGAACCAATGGATTCCACCTTTCTACTTCAGCGACTCAGAATAGCTATCCAAAAAAAGGATATGTCTGCTGCACCCCTTGTTCCCGTCTAGTCTCTGAGAAGCTTGAACACATTTACATCCTCTAACGTGTTATTGTAATCTGTTTTCTTGTCGTAATATATCTTTACTGTAATAAATAAATCACAAATAATACTTCAGTAATGTGGCAAAAAATATTAAATTGCTTTAAGCTACAATTCTTCTTATAGTTCCTGCTGGCTATACTTGCAATAATTTCGCAAAAGTCATTTTGAACCTAACGAAAAAAATATATTTCGTTTAGTTTGTTTATTATTAAATTGTTGTAAACTTATTTAAAATATATGTAGTTGGATTAGGTTAAATTAAATTGCGCTTGTTATAATAAGTTTTCTAAGGTTCTTATGGTACAAAATTATTAATTTTTACATTAACATAAATGAAAAACTATATCTTTAAATGTATAAGAGAACTTTTAGAAAAGACTTTAAATGAGTTCTTGCTAATTGACCAATTTTACCTATTCGGCAAGACAAATATATATGTGTATATATATGCTTAGAATTCGCAAGAACAGGCGAAATATTCACAAAAACTGATCTCTGGCAGAAGGAGACTCGACCCTACGAACATAATATATATATATATATATATATATATATATATAGTGGGACCTCGGTACTCGAACTTAATTTGTTCCAGAAGGCTGTTCGAGTATCCAAAGAACTTTTCCCATAAGGAATAATGTAAATTAGATTAACTCGTTTCAGACCTCCATAAATACACTTACAGCGAATTTGCGGTGCATTTTCCTATGGTATTTATGATTGTATTCTCGTTTTCTTGGTCTAGTGTGATAAAATGAAAGATATATTACAGAAATAGAGATGATTTTAAATGGTTTACATACTAAAAGTACCTTGAAATTGAGCTCAAAGTAGCGGAAATGTTTGGTTTTTGCTGACGTTCAAGAGTAAACAAATTACGTCACGCGTCCAATACACATCAACTGGTGGGTCTAATATGCTTTCACAAATGCGCTATTATTTATACCATTTTTCAATAAATGCAGTAGTCTGCATACCGAAGTGGGAGGAGCCATAGGAGAGAGAGGGAGGGGCCAGCAGAAGGAGCATTCAGTATCTGATGAGTCGTCTTGATAGCCGGATACTAGCGGTGGCGCGAATGCAATGTTGTGTAATTACACTAATTTTAGTAATGAAGATTATCTAACACATTTATTCCAACTTGATATCAGAAACACAATAGATAACATAGAAGCACAATAAAGACGCTGAAATTAATAATAAAAACCATATTATATGGAGAGGCAAACACAATCTAACTAAAATTCTTTTTGGTTGACTGTATCACTAATCTTCTTAGGTCCCATGGTGACTTATTTATACAATGTAGCAAAACACCTAAAAAATGCGAAGAAACGCGAAATAGTTTACAGTGAAGTTCAGCAGAGTTTTTTATACCGAACAAAGTGTTCGAGTACGGAGCTGTTCAAGTACCAAGGTTCCACTGTATATATATATATATATATATATATATATATATATATATATATATATATATATATATATATATATATATATATATATATATATATATCGTGCCGAATATGTAAAACTGGTCAATTAGCAAGAACTCATTTAAAATTAAGTCCTTTCTAAAATTTTCTCTTATACGTTTAAAGATATATTTTTTCATTAATGTTAATGTAAAAAAATTTAATTTTGCACCAAAAGAATCTTAGAAAACTTACCTAACCTTATTATTACAAGCGCACTTTATTTTAGCCTAACCCAACTAAATATATTTTAAGTTTGTTTACAATAATTTAATACTAAACAAACACAGTGAAATATATTTTTTCGTTAGGTTCAGAATGATTTTGGCGAAATTATTGCATACACAAATTTTCGCTTGTCCTATATGGCAAGATGAGCGTTGCTGTTTAAGCCAAGATCGCAAGTTCTGCCTATTCGATATATATATATATATATATATATATATATATATATATATATATATATATATATATATATATATATATATATATATATATATATATATATATATATATATGGAAAAAAATATAAGGATGTACGACCTCTAGAACTTTACTGGGGACCTTTATCTTCAGAGAAGAAAATAAACGTACCTGTGATCTATGTGATCTATGTAATCTATGTAATCTATGTGAACATTGGTACAATATTTCAAAAGATTATGAATTTCCTCCGGCTCCTCTGCAGCTGGATGTGAGCCAAGTATGCAGCATGCATCTCCCCTCTGGATGGCCACGCTGAGGCGCTGGAACATGAAAGTGGCTCCCCTTGGGTCCCTGGTGGTGTCGATGAGTCTGGAACCAAGTTCTTGAAGGAAACGTGTGGAATTTTTTTCCCCCCATGATCCCAAGGTCTCTGATTCCACTGGGACAAATTGATACTGTTGGCTTATGTCCCTATACTTGCCGATCTTTGACTCCTCCCTGTCGCCCGAATCCGTGATGGATGTAAGTGACAGCCAGTGTCGACACACAGGTATAGTCCCATGCTAAGAGCTTGCCGTTCTTTCAAGGATAGAAGGTGACCCCATCTGGGCGGTTTGCTGGGTTGTGAGTGTTGTTGAGTGCTAGTGATTGGGGCTCTCGGCTGGGCATCCAGCTGTAGTAAGGGTTCTCTTTATGATTTCGTTGATTTCATTGTATCTTGCATGCCAGCCCTTGGTTTTGGAACAGTTAAGGTCATGTAGACCATATTAGTTGCCTTGCGCATCGCCACAAATACACGCATATTCCGTGTGAATTGGGGCAGCAAGGCAGAGAATCACTGCAATACGGAGGGTCTTAGGGTCGAGGCATGTTCCCATTGCCGAAATGGGAACTGTTTGGAGGAAGTCCCCAGAGTGATGTGCACTCACAGGCAGCCCTAAGCATGTTGGCAAGCACCTTTTCAGCAATGGGGCCATCCCACCTTGACTGTTTGTAGGCCAGTGCTGCACTATATATATATATATATATATATATATATATATATATATATATATATATATATATATATATATATATATACACTCTGAGTTAGTATTAATCTCTCTTAAAGATGATATGGGATCTTATATACATACACATGCACAAGCAACAGTCTCTGTAACAATAAACGAGCAGATATTAATGAAAATACTCGTCAGACCTGCAGGGGTTCGACCTAAACTTCATACCGTAATTCAGGCACGATACATTCTAGCTACTGATGCCACGTAGCTCATTGTGATTTTTGGTATGTGTTTTCATGACGTAGGCATGCCCGTCAGAGAACATATGTTCTAATAAAGTGTTCTAATAATGCATTTTCAGGCACTATTTCCTACCTACAAAACACCGATGCCACAGAGCTGTAGGAAAACCCTCCCTCGCCGTTTATTAACTGTGAACAGGAATTGGCCAACAAGTTGCTATTGGTTAGAAATAGTGTAATTTAAAGGTAAATCTCACTAATTTTCCTCCGTGCTGCTATTTTTTTTAAACCATTGAGTGTTTAAACAGAACGTAGCTCTTAATATTTAATATAAAAGGCTTTATTCCCAAGTCACTTCGTCATTCAATAGGCTGACTTGAAGGAGAAAATTTTATTTTAATCTATGAATGAAGAACGACTCTAAAAACTCCCTCAGAAAACACTAACTCTCCACTTGAATAATCATGTCACTAATGCCGACTAAGTCAGATTTTACCGAAATTGGTGGTTCTACTGCAGTGTAATGTTACTCAGTGCAACTTTATTTATGACAAGGTTTAGCATTTTTATTTATAAATTTTAATGAGAAATAACACTACGTGAAAAAAATAATGGAAGTTGGAGAGTCAAGACTTTTTTCACTTTCAATAATTTTACGAAAATGAAAAAGAAAACGCTGATTGGATTCACTACCTTGACAACTACAATATAACAAAGGTTGCCACCATAGCTTACTGCTATGAAAATAACAGTAGGCTTGTTGTTACTACCATGACAAGCATGGTATGACTGGGATTACATCTATTACAACCATAGTTTGACTAGGTTCACAACCATTTCAACCACAGTATGACTGGGATTACTACCATCTCAACCACAGTATGATTAGGATTATTACAATGACAACCACAGTATGACTGGGATTATTACCATGACAACCATAGTATGACTAGGTTTACAACCATGTCAACCACAGTATGACTGGGATTACTACCATGACAACCACCCACGGTACGATCGGGTTTGCAAACCCTGACTATCACAGTTATGACTGGGTTCATCACTATGATCATAGAGAGTTCCACTAGACTTAATAACATGTATGCAAAATAGACGAAAAATGGAAATGTGTGAAAGTAGTGAATTAGGTAATGGTAGAGAGGCTGGTTGATGGACGTGATGCGTTACCTTAATTTCCCGCAAGTTTATTGGAAGGAAAGAAGTACGTTGTGGGAAATGCAATGTTATTTCTGGGCAGAAGAAATCAGTTCCTCATTTATTTAAATAGCCTAGTCGCATCCATAATTCATTACCATGTTTGAATATTTTAATTATCAAAAGGAACCAAGAATTTAAATTTGAAGTATATTCAGAAAACCAACATCTGTTCTTCTGTATACAATTATTTATCACATCATGACAGAGTTAATTGCTGTATGTTCTCCATGTTCTTGAGAGTGGGCGTATTTGCAGACCGGATTAAGAATTTTCCCGAAAATGCTGATGGCTATGTCTATGAGATTCCTTCAACAAAATGCAGTAAATTTTATTTTGGCCAAACTGGAAAAGGGCTTAAGCTAAGATTTCAACAACATAAATATAGCATTTGAATCGGCAAGAGTCAAATACTCTGCTTAATCATGTGAGATATTTTAGCCGTACTATTAATTTTCAAATGGCTGAGAGAGTTGTAACAAGCTAATCAGTGGTTGAATGAAACCGAATCAAGCATTATAAATAAATAATACAGATTACAATATGAATACAAGTCCATGACTGTATAAATTAGATTTACTCATAATACATAAAATTTGTGATTATTTCTAATGTTATTCACGAATTTCCCTTTGAGATGACTTATGACAATATATATATATTTTATATATATATATATATATATATATATATATATATATATATATATATATATATATATATATATATATATATATATATATAATACATGAAGAAAATGTGTTTAATATTTTCGTCTTAGCGTTGAGTTAAAACAATAAGAGCCACACCCTGCCGTGGTTATTACTGTGTCATCAAGTTGTTAATAACATGAACGTGCTGCAGTTGACTTAGGGCCGCGCAAACTTTACGATGAACAGCCTCACCCTAGCAATGACGGGATTCAACTTTCCACTAAAGACCCCTAATGAGCACATTATTTGGAAATCTGCAGTCCAGTTAGCTGATTAATGATGACGTATAGAATCCATAATGATAGCACGCCTAGGTCGAGCGCACGGCATAACTCAAGGCTAATGTTTCTTGCACGTTGATCGATGACCCATACATCACTATCATATCATTAAAAGAAGTTTGGCGATCGTTGATTAAATGAATTTGCTCTTGGTATACGATCCAGAACACAAGGATAAAATAATTTACAAGGCATCGTGACTGTCCCCCACGACCTGGGGTCCCGGTTCGCTGTAATACACAATTTACAACCGGGTGATATCATATACCCATCTGGGAGTTTGTGGTAATATAAGAACATTGCTTCATTGGTGATGTCGGCAGCCTCTAGCTAGGCTGGTTCGTCGCCTGGGTACTTACCTCGTTGAATTCTCTGAAGCTGAGCTTCAGTTCCTGGGCCCGCAGTTTTTGTCATTTTGTATTGATTTCAGTTTCTGGAATTTCTCAATTTTCTCAATGTGCTTCATTAGGTTAGGGCTCCATTTTGGTGCTGTGGACTCGAATGAATAATATTTGAAGTTCGAAAAAGCAGTATAATGGTCTCGTATAAAACACGGCTCAGAGAGGTCACAAGGACGTACTTAGTGAGAACTCTCTGAACGAAACCAACGAAGCCTTCTTGTGAACCGCTATACCAGCATTCAAAGGGGAAGTTGGAGGAAGCTAGGAGAGAGATACGGTGACTGACTGAGGAAGACAAGAGGGTTCGTAGTAATCCCCTTGTGGTAAATTCTCAGGACAACGCAGGGAGCTGAACAGAGGATGGGAAGAAAGGAACGTAACTAAAGAATCAAAGAATGGATGGAGAGAGGGAAAACACAAGAAGCTTTGCTATGCTCCAGAACGAATGCAGGGCGACCAACCTAACAACAGCCAGGGGCGACGGTGAGATTATGGATCACGCACCGAAATACACCAGTGAAGGTATAAATTTTATTGTTGGGGATTCAGACTTAAATTTCATGGACAGAACGTTCTGTCTTAGAGATAGGAAGAGGAAGCAGACGGTGTGTTTTCCTGGGGCTGTGTTTTACTGTCAGCCATTTTGACATCATGGAAAGTAATGGGACCAACATCGCTTGCCAACATTGTTGCTTCAGCGCTGGAGGCATCGATGATGGCAAAGGTAGGAGAGAAGACTCGGTCACGGCAAAGATATTTAAAGTTACTAACGGGGTAGATATGGAGAGATTATCTGACATTATGGAAGCAGAAATGACAAATGAGTAACAGGGATAGTGTTTCATAAATTCTAATTTCCAAGAAAGATGGATGGGACTGTCCGAGACGGGAAGCTGGAATAGTGTGGGGTCGACTTGGAAGTTAAGTACAAATGAAACATAGGGATGTTAGGAAAGGATTCTTCAGCCTCACGGTGATCAGAAAGTGAGATGATCTGGAATAACAACAGGTCGGCACGAAATAGGCTTGAGCCATTCATGGGTATAAAAGGATATACGAGAGAGATCACATCACAAAAAATGTGGGCCTAAGAGCTGGAGCTCACACACACTCGTGTAGGTAAGCTAAGTAAATACACTTATAAACAGTGGGTGAGGCACCTGGAACTGGTCCTACCCATGACCTATCCAATAACACGTAAGTCAATCTTTGTATGCAGATACCACATTCATGAAGAAATTCCAGCTCTGAGACATTTTATGTAAATTCAAAGGTTAATTAATCTTATGCACTAAGAGTGTCTTCGATTAAAGTTGTTTAATTATCCATGGACCGGCTTCTTACTGATTTATGTTTTAGTTAAAAGTAACACGCAGCGTGGAAAGTAAAATGACTTTCATCTATGTAAGCGTGTCTCTGGGTTTAAGATATTTTCTATTCAATCAAACATTATGGGGGAAAAATATTTAATTTTTTATGTCGTTTACTCTTAGAATGATTTTTAGGCAGATCTCATTCACCCGCTCGTTGTCGGTCGCTCGTGTGATATACGTAGTTCGCAAGTTCTTAATCGTTCCTTGTTATCAGTCTATTTCTATCGAAATCAGTTGTCCTTCCATTGCCACTTGTCTGCTCGTTGTCAGTCGTCCGTGTCTTCCTCTTGTCTATTTCTTGGTAATCATCGTCAATCCACAGTTCAAGTGGCATTCGGCCTAAACTCGTAAAACAATATATTTCAGTGACTTGACTCTGGAGCAGCAGGTCCATTCAGGAGACAAGTGCCCTGGCTACCGACCACTTCACATTCCACCTCAAAGTGATGTATCCGGTCTCCACGCTTACCAGTCACATCTGTGCTCTTATCATTTTAAAATGTTATACAATAAGTAAGGCACAGGTGCAAAACTAAGGTACATTTACTGATTACAATACAGTAGAAGCGGAGAACTCTACTGTTTCCAGTATTGTAATCACTACCTCTAAACTTCTACTGTTTCCAGTATTTTAATCTCCTCGATATTCGATTTATGAAGCCTGATGCACAATGTGTTTTACTCGTCACTACTACTATATTGAACATTACTTACTATTTCTTTGAATATCTTGATTTAGAACGAAGGTACATTAAACACATTGACAGTTTCTATTATTATAATATAAGTTCTAAGATAGTAGCAGCTAGGTTACAGATGTAGCAACGGAGGGAATTAGTAAACTCTCTCTCTCTCTCTCGCTATATATATATATATATATATATATATATATATATATATATATATATATATATATATAAACCCCTGGGAAGGGGGTTTATAGAATATTCTTGGGGCTTTTCAGTGTTAACTCTGATCAGAATGCATTACTACATGTTCCACGTGTTACCACATTCTGACGCCATGTTCCATATGGTACCACATTCTGACGCCATGTTCCACGTGGTACCACATTCTGACGTCATGTTCCACGTGGTACCACATTCTGACGCCATGTTCCACGTGGTACCACATTCTGACGCCATGTTCCACGTGGTACCACATTCTGACGCCATGTTCCACGTGTTACCATATTCTGACGCCATGTTCCACGTGGTAACACATTCTGACGCCATGTTCCACGTGGTACCACATTCTGACGCCATGTTCCACGTGTTACCATATTCTGACGCCATGTTCCACGTGTTACCACATTCTGACGCCATGTTCCACGTGTTAACATATTCTGACGCCATGTTCCACGTGGTACCACATTCTGACGCCATGCTCCACGTGGTACCACATTCTGACGCCATGTTCCACGTGGTACCACATTCTGACGCCATGCTCCACGTGGTACCACATTCTGACGCCATGTTCCACGTGTTAACATATTCTGACGCCATGGTCCACTTGGTACCACATTCTGACGCCATGCTCCACGTGGTACCACATTCTGACGCCATGTTCCACGTGGTACCACATTCTGACGCCATGTTCCACGTGTTACCATATTCTGACGCCATGTTCCACGTGATACCACATTCTGACGCCATGTTCCACGTGTTAACATATTCTGACGCCATGGTCCACTTGGTACCACATTCTGACGCCATGCTCCACGTGGTACCACATTCTGACGCCATGTTCCACGTGGTACCACATTCTGACGCCATGTTCCACGTGTTACCATATTCTGACGCCATGGTCCACGTGGTACCACATTCTGACGCCATGCTCCACGTGGTACCACATTCTGTCGCCATGCTCCACGTGGTACCACATTCTAACGCCATGCTCCACGTGGTACCACATTCTGACGCCATGCTCCACGTGGTACCACATTCTGACGCCATGCTCCACGTGGTACCACATTCTAACGCCATGCTCCACGTGGTACCACATTCTAACGCCATGTTCCACGTGGTACCACATTCTGACGCCATGCTCCACGTGGTACCACATTCTGACGCCATGCTCCACGTGGTACCACATTCTAACGCCATGCTCCACGTGGTACCACATTCTGACGCCATGCTCCACGTGGTACCACATTCTGACGCCATGCTCCACGTGGTACCACATTCTAACGCCATGCTCCACGTGGTACCACATTCTAACGCCATGTTCCACGTGGTACCACATTCTAACGCCATGCTCCACGTGGTACCACATACTGACGCCATGCCCCACGTGGTACCACATTCTGACGCCATGCTCCACGTGGTACCACATTCTGACGCCATGCTCCACGTGGTACCACATTCTAACGCCATGCTCCATTTGATGCTACATTCTTTTTATTTTCTCTGAATTTTCTAGTTGATTCGTAGAAAGTTCATCGCATAACTGAACTTAAGATGGTTTTTACTGAAAGGCTTCAAGTTCTTCTATAACTTTATCTCGACGAGTGTATGACTGCTATTGTTGCGATATTTTCACACACACACACACACACACACACACACACACACACACACACACACACACACACACACACACACACACACACACACATAGTAACAGGTCCGCAATTACCCGTCAAATGGTTTTTCAAATAAACCAACAAAAGACAGTTATGAATCACATTGTTTATTAATATAGACAGAGTAATCTCAAAACGATTAGAACTAAGGAATAGTATAAATGAAAAGAAACCTGTTATATTTCGTCTGACACCAAACTAGAAAACGTTATTTGAAATTGGGTTGAATTTGACAGAAATTACTTCGTGTGGAAAAGAAACAAATTACGATAGAATTAGAAGGATTGACAATATTGGCAGAAGAATGTCTTCAGGTTATTGAAACTGAGATCTAAAATACTGAAAATGTTGAAATATTTGAATAAGCGAACAAAAAAAGGAGAAACTCTAAGTAGTAAATCCATATAATCCACCATTTAATACTGGGGAAAGGTAAGAATTCCATTGGATAAATGAGGGATTACGTAATATCCCTCTAATAAAAAGTGACTGCAATGAGGGGAAGAGTTATCGTACTTGCAGATTTTAACTATAAAGAAATAAATTGTGCAGCTTATGAGGCTGAAACTGTAGATAAACAGCCAATAGATTTCTTCAATACAATGACAGTTTTTTTTTATGACTCAGCATATAAATGAAGCGACAAAAGCATGAGAGGCAGCAACACACCGTCAATATTAGATTTAGTGTTTTCTCAAACAGTGGAAGAAAGTTCCAGCATAAACTACTTAAATCCATTTGAAAAAATGATCATGTTCTGTTGGAAATAATATATGCAGTGAAATACGACTGAGGACATGAAAAAAATAATTCCTCAACAGGAGCGATTGCATTATAAGTAAAGGAATAACAATGCTTTAAAACAGTATTTTAGAGAAATTAGTGGAACAATATATTTCAAGAGACAGATATATAATAATCAGTACAAAGAGTTCTGTAATGCGTGTGAATATAGGATGGAATAATTTAGAATGGTTTAATAGCGTTGTAGACGAAACAAGGTAGAACCAAACATTTCTTATCTAAGTTTGTAAAAGGTAAACTTAATGTAAAACAAAAATAGAGAGTATCAATGATGGTCAGATGAGTTAGAGGAGGAAATATGTGAGCGGTTAAATAGAAAGTTTGAGAATGTGTTCATAGTAATAAAAACTTTTTCAAGTAGCAAATTTTAATCCCAGAGGGACATGTGAAGTAGAGGATATTCAAACAACTGAAGAGGAAATAAAGAAGCTGTTAGTAGATATTGATAAGATAAATGCTATAGGATCATCTACTCATACATGTGACCTACTTCATCCATGCTCTTTTGAATTCCATTTATCTTCTCTGTAAATCTGTTTAAAATATTTTAGTGAGGCATTCCCTGTCTTGAGTTTAATTGTACTTCACATCCTATTGTACTCCAGCTAAGAAATGCCTCACTCCGAGTCTCTTCCTAAGTTGTCTGGCTCACAGTTGTGTCTCCTTTCATTTTCTTCTTCGGATTCACTTCTGTTAAAAAATATTCAGAACCTGGCATTGTGTAATCACTGGAACTTACAGTTGCATCATATATTTATCCCACATCATGTTCATTAAGGGTTTCCTATAACTCCGTTCATTAATTATGCTCACCATGTCTCTGAATCTCTTTGTGAGTCCCGGCTCTACTTGTCTTTTTCTCTACAAATTAATTTCACCATGATTAGCAGGTTTGCGTTTGTCCTAGTCACTCGTTCTACTTTCTTCAAGATGTTTAATATTTCCCGGTGTTGTTGTCCCATACCGCTCGCCAGACTTTCCTTGCTCATAAAGGGTAAGCTGTAAATTACATTATTGCTACTTTTACCTAAAATTAGTGATCCTGCTATGTATGTTGTGAATCACTTTTAAATTTTTATTTCTATGAATCTAATTTACATGACTCTTGCTCCCTTAGAATCTTTCTTCCAATAGTGTTATATCCTTTCAAGAATACTGCATTAGTTATTACTCTTGTAAATTTTGTGATTGCGATGGCTATTACATATTGTATATTTTTTGTTACTCTTTCCTTTAAATCATTACTCTAGTTTCTGATTTTTTTTTTCGTAAGTGCCTCATACTGTATTCACTACTTTTTTTTTTTCTGTGGGTATTATTACACTCTGTTACGTCAAATTTTCCCCCTTGTGGATGTAGGATACAATGTTTTTGTAACCAAATTATTTGGGAATTGAAGGAGTAGAGGGAAGGTGAAAGTAGTAGAAATTGTAGAATTAAACGAGGTTACTGGATGATAGGAGAGGGGCAATAGGATGATGTGGTAGAAGTGGTAGGTTTGTAGTGTGATGTTGATCGTGATTTATGTAGAGGTGGATGAATGAAGTAAACGGGTAAAAGAGTTTGGGAGAATGTTAGGCATAGATGATTTGGGCATGGTTGTTAGGTTTAAAGTGAATCGGGAGCAAAAGAAATTGGAGTTGTTAGTGAAGGTAGTTGAGCTGGGTATGGGTATGAGGTGGGAGAGGTTCATTTAGGTAGACACCACTCGGTGTTAGTGCAATTCTTTCTATTGCTGGAGGTATTTGGGTCTTACCTGGTTCCCTGCCTTTTCCTCCTCTTTTTTTCACTTGCCTCCTTCTTGTCACTCCTGTTGCAATCAGTCTGTGTGTGTTTGGGGGGGTCTGTGTACGTGTATGTACGTGTGTGTGTGTATGTACTCACCTAATTGTGGTTGCAGGGGTCGAGACTCAGCCCCTGGCCCCTCCTCTTCACCGAGTGCTACTAGTTCCTCTCTCATCTTAGAGCTATGTACGGTTCCTGCCTCCATTACCTCACTTGCTAGGCTATTCCACTTCCTGACTACTGTATGACTGAAGAAATGTGTGTGTGTGTGTACTCACCTAGTTGTACTCACCTAGTTGAGGTTGCAGGGGTCGAGTCCAAGCTCCTGGCCCCGCCTCTTCACTGGTCGCTACCAGGTCACTCTCCCTGAACCGTAAGCTTTATCATACCTCTGCTTAAAGCTATGTATGGATCCTGCCTCCACTACATCGCTTCCCAAACTATTCCACTTCCTGACTACTCTGTGGTTGAAGAAATACTTCCTAACATCCCTGTGATTCATCTGTGTCTTCAACTTCCAACTGTGTCCCCTTGTTACTGTGTCCAATCTCTGGAACATCCTGTCTTTGTCCACCTTGTCAATTCCTCTCAGTATTTTGTATGTCGTTATCATGTCCCCCCTATCTCTCCTGTCCTCCAGTGTCGTCAGGTTGATTTCCCTTAACCTCTCCTTGTAGGACATACCTCTTAGCTCTGGGACTAGTCTTGTTGCAAACCTTTGCACTTTCTCTAGTTTCCTACGTGCTTGGCTAGGTGTGGGTTCCAAACTGGTGCCGCATACTCCAATATGGGCCTAACGTACACGGTGTACAGGGTCCTGAACGATTCCTTATTAAGATGTCGGAATGCTGTTCTGAGGTTTGCTAGGCGCCCATATGCTGCAGCAGTTATTTGGTTGATGTGCGCTTCAGGAGATGTGCCTGGTGTTATACTCACCCCAAGATCTTTTTCCTTGAGTGAGGTTTGTAGTCTCTGGCCCCCCTAGACTGTACCCCGTCTGCGGTCTTCTTTGCCCTTCCCCAATCTTCATGACTTTGCACTTGGTGTGATTGAACTCCAGGAGCCAATTGCTGGACCAGGTCTGCAGCCTGTCCAGATCCCTTTGTAGTTCTGCCTGGTCTTCGATCGAATGAATTCTTCTCATCAACTTCACGTCATCTGCAAACAGGGACGCCTCGGAGTCTATTCCTTCCATCATGTCGTTCACAAATACCAGAAACAGCACTGGTCCTAGGACTGACCCCTGTGGCACCCCGCTGGTCACAGGTGCCCACTCTGACACCTCGCCACGTACCATGACTCGCTGCTGTCTTCCTGACAAGTATTCCCTGATCCATTGTAGTGCCTTCCCTGTTTTCCCTGCTTGGTCCTCCAGTTTTTGCACTAATCTCTTGTGTGGAACTGTGTCAAACGCCTTCTTGCAGTCCAGGAAAATGCAATCCGCCCACCCCTCTCTCTCTTGTCTTACTGCTGTCACCATGTCATAGAAGTCCAGTAGGTTCGTGACACAGGATTTCCCGTCCCTGAAACCATGTTGGCTGCTGTTGATGAGATCATTCTTTTCTAGGTGTTCCACCACTCTTCTCCTGATAATGTGTGTGTGTGTGTGTGTGTGTGTGTGTGTGTGTGTGTGTGTGTGTGTGTGTGTGTGTGTGTGTGTGTGTCTGTCTGTCTTTATTTGTCTGTGTGCGTGTCTGAGTTTACTTTCTGGTACTCATTCCCTCACTACCTTGCCCCAAAAAAGTAGCAGAAACGTAGGATAAGAGTAGGCATAAACAAAATAAATTGATGGTCGAGAAAGTGAAAACTACTGAAACTGAGAGACGGACAAAGGTAACCAGCTACAACATCATACAACAGGTGACAGGAGAAAACTCGAAGATAAAAATATTGTAGATGAATGGTTCAGAGAACCGACAAGTTGATAAATTAGACACATGTGCATCATTTGGGTATCTTTAATGAGGAAACGTTTCGCCACACAGTGGCTTCATCAGTCCATACAAAGGACTGATGAAACCACTGTGTGGCGAAACGTTTCCTCAATAAATATGCCCAGATGTTGCACATGTGTCTAATTTATAAAGCTAATCATTACACCAAATATGTTAAACGAAGATCACATAAAACATCATTAGACCACGATAGACTCACAAAGCTAAAAAAAAAAAAATCTTCAGAAATCCAGACAAGCATTTTCACCACACCTTTTTAACCACGAAAATGAGATCAGTACTGAGTAGATATCACTAGTAAGGGATCCTTCATTTTGTCAAGGACGAAGCAAAACTGACCTACAAGAAATGATTACAAAAACTAAATTAATACTTCTTGGAGGAACAGAGAACTAGTGGGGCTATGCAAATTACTCCAATTTATAGATATGGAAGAGAAAAAATTGAAGAGAAGGAACTATAGAGGTTACAAGCGAATATTACATAACCATGCAAGTCACAAGACGTTTGGAAACTTTTCATCAGAGTAACAGTAAAGCTGAAGTGCAAACTGACAAAGGAGGAAATTTCAAAAAGTGAAATCCATTAAGTCGGTAGTGATGAGGTGGGTCGAGAAGCTAAACCTCAACATTTGTATACTCAAATAGATATTGAAATACTTTATATTTCAAAAGTACGGACGACCTGGAGCTTAAGTACAGCTAGATAAGTACACACATAGTAACCCTAGAGTAATGCAAGTGCACATAACATTTACATAGTTCCTACTTTATGAGCTCCTGACTGCAAACCTCCTTGTGTTGCAGCAAACGCGAGACGAGACGCGGAGAGCTGCTTATTCCCGTGTATTGCGGCCGGTCCATAAACCTCTCTGTCAGACGTCTCTACGAGATTTAACCCCTGACGGACGCAATTTTACAACCCTGGTTTAGAAGTCCATTAAGGCATCAGTCAAGATGACCTATTTGCTCGCTTGTTGCCCCACCGACCAGAAGAATTTCCCAGGCGCTAAGGAACCAACCCAGTCGGATGATCCTAAGCTATGACTAAGTTGACGTGACCTGAGCCGACCTGACCAAAGTTTACGGGGGACCTTCGGGTAATGGAGGGTCACGCCATGTTTGTAAGACGAGATGGGAAGGAAGGACGAACAGATAAGAAGGGATGGGGGAAGGAATAGATGCTAAGAAGGAACTGAGAATATTTAAGAGAGAGTGATAATGGGGATATAGGGCAGAGTTAATAAGGGATGATAAAGAAAAGAGGATAATAATTATTGGAGTTAGGAAGGAAAATATAGAGAAGAGAGATTCAGTGTTTTAACAAACATGGTTCTCAACCAATGTTCCACTGGTATCAGTGATTCGTAATTCATGAAAGAAATTAAAAAAAATAAATAATTTGAAAAAATCTTTACAATGCTTTTGATTTGAGACTCGCAGTATCACACGGGAGAGAAAAAACTGTGCAGTGAGTTTGGTAAAGTTTTGAATTATTATTATTATTATTATTATTATTATTATTATTATTATTATTATTATTATTATTATTATTATTCGTGGTAATCGCTCGCATGGGATAAAGTTATGAAAAGCTAAACACTCTCAGAGACGAGTGCAATAATCATTATTTTTTAAAACAGCTTGAGATAGAATTAAAGACTCAGAAGGAAATTAATAAATCGTGAAATAATATTCCTTCACAGTTTGTTCACCTACTTCCCATCTGTATAACTTCATGATAATGGTAGCCTTACAACAAGAGCGAGAGGAGGAAGAGAAAGAAGCAATTTCTAAGGCATGTCGGCTAGGATTAAGAGTAACTTTATATTCGCATCGTATTTCTTGTACTGTGTCCGTCAGTGATTTTCAAAGGTGACCTTTGAGAAGTTTACCCTGGGATGATATTATCTACCTGACCAGGAGCCTCGTCTGCAACGACAACAAACTTCACCCCTTGTAAGTTTCCCCTGACACCCAGGCTTTCGGGGTTTAAACGCTTTTAACGATGAATTTTACAAAGCACGTATATACCGTTCTGGTTCAGAGGTATCTTTCAAACTTGAGTGGTACATACACCGCATTGTAACCCTGTATCTTACACACATTACAATCCTGTATCTTACAAGCCTTCCATAACATATACATCACATTACAACCCTGTATCTTAACAAACTTTGTATGATGTATACACTATATTACATCTCTGTATCTTATAAACCTAATGTGGTATATACACCACATTACAACCCATTGTCTAAATAGCGAATTCATGACTTAAGCCAAGATCAAAACTTAACATTTGTTATTATAAGTTAGTTTATTTTAACTGTAATTAATCAATATCTATACGTAGTTAGCAACCGAAGACCAAATTTCATAAACGGGAGGGAACGCTGCCAGCAAGGTAAATATCCACGTCGATTTAAAGTGAAGGAAACCCACCACACACTGCATGTAGATAAGTACGTTTATGGAGCAACTTGCAATGTGAACAAACTGACTGATATTGTAGTGGCTAGAATTAGGCTTGGTTACAAGTACCTCTGGCAGTTTGGGAGACACAAAGATGATCAAACCAAATGCAACGTATGTGGCCAGCCCTATGGTCACCATCTTGAACACTCTATGCTTAACTGTCCACTTCTTGAGGAATATAGAGAGATAAGCAATATAACAACCTATGTGACATGTCAAGATATTTTATTAATGAAAATAAGATACCAGATATATTTCGAAAATTTCCTAAATTTCCTTCTAACAGATAAGTGAACTGTAAATATAAATCCAAATGTACTCCTGTTATCCCTTTTGGGGACTAGTTCTTAGGCCTTTTGTGTATCCTTATGCTCTTGGGCTATCGTCCACAGGATGTATATAGGGTGCATAATAAACTAGTCATTTCGGTAGCAAAATCTAACCTAAAATCTAATCGATGGTTATTTACGCTGTAGGGTGGGTTGTAGTATGATAGAACGTACACCTCACGTTTCCGCAACTACCTGATAATCATTATATAGCTATACCAGAGGACCTGTGTGTATTCTAAAGTATAGCGTCAATGTGAACGACCATCCTTGTCACACGCACTGTATGTAAACAAATACTTAAATGGACGAGGAGAAACCATGTTCGGTGCGCTAATGCTCACGCTGTTCCTAGCGTTCGTTTTCTTTAATTTAGAAAAACAGAGGTGAATATTTGCTAGAAGTTGGCTGAAAAGTAATAGCTATTAATAATAGCTAATACAAGATTTTTTATTATTGTATGAGATGCAAAAATAAACGCTCGTATACTCATCCTGTTGTCAGTCTACACACACCTTTTTCTCATTCTAAAGCTGCATTGTGTCCTGATGCTTTTATGAAATTTCTACGCATTTTCTAAAGCCAATTTCTCTGCATACGTTATTTAGGTTAGGTTAGGTCAACGTCAACTATCCAAACTACACCAATTTTAACGTATCACCAATATATGCAATAATGAATGCAGGCGAGACTGTCTCGAAACGCAAGCAGACAACGGGGACCCCTCTTCGTAGGCTTGAATATACTTTACGAAAAAAAAATACCGCTTTCAAATACATATTAGTAAAATTACCAGCAATATGTTGCATAAAAGGGCATTAGAGCACCTAATGATGCATTTATTACTGCTATGTATCTCTCTCCAGGAGCTATATCCAGCTAATATAAACTAGAACACAGAGGGATAAATTAATGGAACATTTTGAAGTCCAGGATGAATAAAAGTACTGCAGTTGGTCTACAAGCTCATGCTATTATTATTTTTATTATTATTATATGTAGTAGTTGTATACAGAAGACACACAACTTCATCTCTGAAATATTAGTTCGAATCCTCCGTAAAACGATAAATCCAGCTGTCACCTGACAAGAAGTCACTTTACTATTATTATTATTATTATTATTATCATCATAAATAAGCGCTAAACCCATAAAGGTCATACAGTGTTGTACTTTACTACCAGCATGGGCCAGTAGGTCTACTACAGAGCTGATGTTCCTGCACCTCATGTTCTTGTATGCGCTTTATTTCCTCATAGTGTTGTTATTGGCTTGATAACTGGAGAGAGAAATACAGAAGTAATGACTGTCTTATTAGTTGATATTGCATTGTTTTACCTAACACCTCTTTCAGGCTTCCTTAGTCGAACTGAGGTGACTAAATACTGGAGACAGAAGAACCAGTGAAGAATTAAAGACAAGGGTATCAGTCCCTCTGCTACGAAGTAGTTTTGAAGTGGACAGTTCCTCAGCCTTAAGAAGTGATCAGCTTCACGGCCTCGATGATTGTGGCGCTGATTCTTATGAAATGGTTCTTTTTACATTGGAGTCAGAAGTGAGGTGCTGAGCTAGGAGATGGCTCCATATAGGGAGCGGGGTCTTGTTTCCGGAACCAACGAGCTACTCTAGAAAAGGAAGGAACAGTGTAAATTCTTTTTCTGTAGCATCCATCAAGGAAAGGCGTGGAAATTAGGACTCTCAACAGATGTGTATGTAATAAGCCGGGCACAATGTAACAGCTAACTGGAGGACACAACCTCCACTCCTGGACTATAGGCACCAATTTCACTGTTCACTGAAGTCATCGTACGTGATTCATCGATAGAACCCCAGCCCGGGTCTTCTCCATGCGGTGACCCGGCCTGTAGTCCAACTAACTCATCCCAGGGCTGGATGAGGCCTCATCCAGTAATGTACTGACTAGGTTGTTGACATGTATACATATTCTCACCAAATTAACTACACAATCACCACTAAAGTCATCTCTTTCATTTGTAAATAATGGCAATTTAACTTACGTATTTTCTTACGTATTTTCATCTCATCACTTTGCCGTCAACTGCATTCCCCTTGCTAAAATATAATAAAATGGTAATTTAACTTTCTGTTACCTAGTCGTAATTGCATGTATTTTATCAAATGGCATTTTAATGATTGGTCAGATCTATCGAAAGTCAATGACCTCCTCCTCCTTGCAGTTTAAGTTCCTTTGTGTAGGTGTAGTCACAGCCTCCTTTGTTCCATGTATTCTTACTGAACAATCAATTTCCCGCTCTTTCTCCCTCACTCAACTGACCCTCCAATTAGTCTCACTCATTTCTATCTCATCCATAAAACTTTCTGTAAAATATATGATTTTCAATCTCCTCCGGCCGTCGTCGTTTCAAAGTTTACTACTAACATGTAATTCGGTATAACGCTGTTACCTGGTTTATACCGCGCAGTCGTTGCCTCTGTCTCAAGTGTGAGCACAAGACTCCACTCAAGTCTCAACGTTTGCCTCAAGGCTACTGAGAAAACTAAGACGAAATAACGGAGAGACTATTGTGAACCTTAAGATTTTTTTTTTTTTTTTGTGCGAGGAAGGAAATTTAGAGATTGTGATCACTTCCAGTTCAAAATCCGATCATTTGGATTTAGAAATATTCTCATGGGTGTATAGAACAGGTACAACACAAAATAATAACAATTAAAATATTTTGATCGAGCAAGACTGACCGTCTTCGGAAAACTGTAGTTTTCCCATGAAGCGCTACATCCGTATGGATCATTCATCGCAGGGGTGGGGAAGGCACAGTTTCGCATATCGCTGACCCGGTTTGTGTCCATTGAAGGTCTACGTGAGCGAGAAGCTGCCATCACCACGCCTAGGCGATGAAAGGTCAGACGTTTCCACAACAGTCAGATTTATGCAGCACATAGACAGTGGTCGAGGGCAGATATTTTAAGTACTGAACCTAAAGCGAAGTGAATAATAAGTTTTCATCATGGCACTCAGGAAGTAAAGGGCCATTAGTTTCAAGCACCAAGAGATAATGGGACAGGTAAATCTGACTGTTTTTACCTGTCTCATTATCTCTTGGCTCCGCTGCAAGAATCCATCAAGGCTAAACTGTCATGCTTAAAGCATAGGGACAAACTTACAGTGGCACAGTAAGGAAATAAAGGAATTGGTGGTTATGGCAGCGTTAGTGGAATTAGTGGCGATGGTGGTGGCAATGTTCGTGATCGTTGGGGAATGGGCGTGGTGGAAGTGAGGATAGTTGTGGTTCTAGCGGTGTTTATGATAGTTATTGGTGAAGTAGTCGTGATGTTGATGAACATAAGAACATAAGAAAGGAGGAACACTGCAGCAGGCCTGTTGGCCCATACTAAGCAAGTCCTTTACAATTCATCCCACAAACAAAACATTTGCCCAACCCAATTTTCAATGCCACCCAAGAAATAAGCTCTGATGTGAAAGTCCCACTCAAATCCAACCCCTCCCACTCATGTACTTATCCAACCTAAAATTGAAACTACCCAAAGTCCCAGCCTCAATAACCCAACTAGGTAGACTGTTCCACTCATCAACTACCCTATTTCCAAACCAATACTTTCCTATGTCCTTTCTAAATCTAAACTTATCTAATTTAAATCCATTACTGCGGGTTCTCTCTTGGAGAGACATCCTCAAGACCTTATTAATATCCCCTTTATTAATTCTAATCTTCCACTTATACACTTCGATCAGGTCTCCCCTCATTCTTCGTCTAACAAGTGAATGTAACTTAAGAGTCTTCAATGATGGTGGTGAGGTGGTTGTGACTGGTGATAAAAATTGCCGAGGTAAAAGTGGCAACGATGTTAGCATTAGTATTGGTGATGGTGGTGGTGGTGGTGGTGGTAGCGGTGGTGGTGGTGGTGGTGGTAGCGGTGGTGGTGGTGGTGGTGGTGGTAGCGGTGGTGGTGGTGGTGGTGGTAGCGGTGGTGGTGGTGGTGGTGGTAGCGGTGGTGGCGGTGGCGCAATGGCTGTGGGAGAGGGGGGTCGGTAGTGGTGGGAATGGGGGGTCGGTGGCTTTGGGAGTGGGAGGAGTCGGTAGGGATGGACATGGTGTGACTCTTGTTATCGAGGCGATGGCGATGAGGGTAGTGGTAGTGGAACTAGTTTCCAAACAATGACTGTACACTAGCCAAGAGTGGCAGTGATACTAACAGGACATTGGCAGGGCAGTAGCCAGGGGTAAGGTAAAGGAAACAGTAGCTAGAGATAGTACCTAACACAGAAGTACGTGAGAAGAGGAGACAGAAGATTCCGCAGTTCTTGTTAAAACTGTATACCAAGGACTAACTACGTCCTTCTAGCTACCTTGAATTATGTTTAGATAGTCGAGAGTAGGAGAACCAAATCACAGAGGGGGTTGAACTCATGGACTAGCCTGCCATGAGTTCGCGCCATGATTTGTCTGCAATCGTGTTGTTACGATTTCGTGAGTTAGAAGAGTAACTGAAGGCTCTCTCCCTGCCCTCCACCTACACTCTTATATAAGAATGTACCTCAGAAATTAACAGGAGAAATGGAAGAAAAGTGATACAAAATGCTTTATACAACTACCATTACTACTACCATTATCACTATAACTACATGTCCTTCTATTGGTACTGTGTTCTGGGCGATGCATGGTCAGTCACGCTGAAATACTTGCCAACTCAGCGTCAGGGATATATATCATTGTCCACAGCCAGCTCCTGCAAAGTATCCAGCTAAATATTCAGCTAGTCCTTAAGCTATTACTGTTGCAATAATCCATGTTAATTTCCAGCCAGGAGTGGAACACTAGTAGGTCAGTAGGTAATGGTATGATGTACACTTGCTGCTAGAAAGTAACAGGTGTAATGGTATGTGAAAGTAACACACTCATATGGTACCCAAAGGTAACAAGATTTATTTAGATATAAAAACAAACATAGAAATAACATAAAAAGTTGTTCTATAACTCTACTTTGTGTATATACATTTCGACAATTCGTCATTTCATCGAGTCTGTGTAGATAATTGACGAGAGAATAAAGCATCGAAAGGATCTCTTCCCATCCTCCTTTGCTAGACTGGATGAAACACTTGTCTTGTCTCACTACAGACGCGGAGTGGTCATTGGTTTGGAGACCAGATCGTCGCTCAGGAGGTAGAGTAATATTCCTTATTTGGTTGAAGCTAGTTTCTAATTCGATTTCTATTCTGTCTGATGTTAGTGTCAGCTATATGTTTAGAAATTAAGTATTCTAGTTAAAAAAAAAAGGTCCCGGCAAAGAGAGACGTATCACTCAGTAAGAGAGTGATAACCGAACCTCACTAATCATCACCATGAAGGTTAGCTTTTACTGGAGGCCTTTAGGCTTCTGATTAATCTGCGAAATTGTAAATATTCAACGCATTTTTTTAAATATATAATCTGATAGCAGGAGAAATATATAAACAAGCTGCCTATTTTTCATTTGCCTTATAAAAAACTTTAGACAAAATACAACTAACCAGGCGCTTTCTCTATACGACCAAAACAAAAAAAAGGTAGTGGCATATTTCCTACGTTACAAGCCTCAAAAAAGTCTAGGAAACTCTCGATATGAATTATTTTATAGCCTTACATTGCTTGGGCCAACCATGCCCATGGTAGGATTATTTAACTGATATTATATTACGACTGAACACGACAGGTCTGGGAGGTAAGGTGGACCCCCCGACAGGAGGCCTGACTGCTCCTACCTCAGACCTATTTCCCAATAAATCTCTCTAAGGTTTTATTCCTGGTAGTACACGAGTCATCTGCATTCCTGGACACGTGCATCTTAGTACGTGAGTCATCTCCAGTCCTGGATACGTGCATCTTAGTACGTGAGTCATCTCCAGTCCTGGACACGTGCACCTTAGTACGTGAGTCATCTCCAGTCCTGGATACGTGCATCTTAATACATGAGTCATCTCCAGTCCTGGACACGTGCACCTTAGTACGTGAGTCATCTCCAGTCCTGGATACGTGCATCTTAATACATGAGTCATCTCCAGTCCTGGACACGTGCACATAACTCTGTCAATCTCTCATTGAGGTTTTATCCCCAGTAATCGTGCGTCAACTGTGATTTTAAACACGTGCATCGTAAAACGTGAATCAGTTTCAGGAAAGAATAACGTGCATCGTTGTACCAAAGTCAGCTCCAGAACAAAACACATGCGCGCAATTCTATCAGGTAAAGAAGTCTCTGAGATCTGTTCCCTGAGCTCTTGAGATGGCACAGATATTTAGGAATGGTCGGGGACTCTATCCGTGGTCCTGGCAAGTGCCAAGTTGAACGCTGTACCAGTGAGCCAAGATGCGTACAATAGCTAACAATTGTGTGTATGTATATGTATATATATATATATATATATATATATATATATATATATATATATATATACACGTGTAAGTGTGTGTACTCAACGATGGTTGCAGGGGTCCATTCATAGCTCCTGGCCACCTCTTCACTACAAAATATTTTTATTGCTAGTATTTTAACATTAATCTCGACCTTGACCTGAGCCTCATCTCAGAGAAGATGGTTATATTTTCACAATGAAGATAACAGCAATAATAAATTCAAATATTTTTCCTTGTTAGTCATGTTCACTTTCCTTTTAATTATCACTGCTCGCTGCTCCGTCTGATCTTCCTCTTCCTCTCATCACGACCGTCTAGGGTCGTGTGCACGGACGGGTGTGCACGGACGTGTGTGCACGGACGGGTGTGCACGGACGGGTGTGCACGGACGGGTGTACTCCCCTAGAGCATCTTTACCCACAACTTACGCAGCTTCCCCAATATATTTACGCACCTCTCCACCTTCTCCTTGACTAAGTGTAAGGGTCACATGACTTCATAGATATCGAAGGAAGGAAAGAGTACCTCGAGTTCCCCGTATCAAGAGCTTTTTCTTCCTTTCCCTAGCATGAAAATACACTGATAGAGGTCCTTTACCCCGAAGTTTATCATCACGCTGTACCTACATCATGTTCCCACCTTCATTTATATCTTTCTTTTATCATATCTGCTCTAATTTACGATGACTTCATTTAAAGAAAAATACATTGCGTTTCGAGGCTCCTGGCTTAATTTATCATGAGTCCACACACACACACACACATACACACACACTTACACACACACACACACACACACACACACACACACACACATATATATATATATATATATATATATATATATATATATATATATATATATATATATATATATATATATATGTATATATATATAATTTTTTATTTTTTGTTTATTTTATTTACACATCGATCGATTCCCACCAAGGCAGGGTGGCCCGAAAAAGAAAAACTTTCATCATCATTCACTCCATCACTGTCTTGCCAGAAGGGTGCTTTACACTACAGTTATAAAACTGCAACATTAACACCCCTCCTTCAGAGTGCAGACGATGTACTTCCCATCTCCAGGACTCAAGTCCGGCCTGCCGGTTTCCCTGAATCCCTTCATAAATGTTACCTTGCTCACACTCCAACAGCACGTCCAGTATTAAAAGCCATTTGTCTCCATTCAGTCCTATCAAATACGCTCACGCATGCTTGCTGGATGTCCAAGTCCCTTCCTCCAATATATATATATATATATATAATATATATATATATATATATATATATATATATATATATATATATATATATATATATATATATAAAGTCGTGCCGAATAAGTAAAATTGGTCACTTAGCAAGAACTCATTTAAAATTAAGTCCTTTCTAAAAAAATTTCTTATACGTTAACGATATTTTTTTTTTCATTATGTTAATGTAAAAAATAATAATTCTGTACCAAAAGAACCTTAGAAAACTCCCCTAACCTAATTATAACCAGTTTAATTTAGCCTAATCCAACTAAATATATTTTAGATATTTTAGATAAGACAACAGAATTTAAGATAAGGAAAGACACCGAAATGTTAGAAAAGCAAGTCACCAGAAGGTAAGGCAAGACAAGAGAGGATGACGTAAGGCAGGACAGCATAAGATAAGACAAGAAGGGTAAGGTAAGGTAAGCCATTAGAAGAGTAAACTGATCAAACAAAACAAGGTAAAATATATACAAGACAATGCAAGTCAAGAGAGGACAAGACAATATAAGGCAAGACAAGGCGAGACAATGCTAGACGTGACAAGGCAATGTAATACAATACAGAAGTCAAACACAATTATTGTTATAATAATAACTTTGTTACTCTTTGAATTTATATTATTATTATTATTATTATTATTATTAATTATTATTATTATTATTTATTCCATATCCTCGATGGGGTATTTCAAGAAGTTAACAGATATTTTTCTTCCTCTAAAGTTGTCGTTCATAATATGAGAATATCTCGTTTGAACGCTTCCAATTTTCAACAGTCTTGTGGTGTAACTAGGAAGAAAGTTCATGCTACTACTAGCACGTACAGTTGACATCCTCTCAATATTATATATTCACTTCTTTATTTTGGCTATTGGGTAATAACGTAAGACAATCTATTCGTTACAGCTTCACCCTTTAAATGTTGGTGCATCTTACAAATAAGATGATAATAAGAATAGACTATATACATGTAAATTTGTCGAATTAATCTCTTTTTTTCTCTCTCTCTTTCTTTCAATACATCAGTTTTACTGATAGTGCGAAATTTCCTTTCAGTTTCATGGACTATATGGTAGGGAGAGGGGGGGGGATGTAAGGGAGGGGGGAAGAAGGAGGGGGATGTAAGGGAGGGGGGAAGAAGGAGAGGGAAGGAGGGGAGAGGGAAGTAAAGGAGCGAAGGAGGGAGATGAAAGGTGGGGATGGGGAATGGAGAGGAGAGGGCAGGAATGTGGAAGGGCTGAAGAAGTCTTGTTTAACGTAAATCAAGTGAAAGAAGTGACCTCCTCGCCCCCTCATGTCTCATATATTACTCGCCAGATTTCTTACACCAGTTTTAGTTTCTCGACTAAAGGTTAATGAAGCTGAAAATAACAATCAATAATAACTTGTCACGGATTCCTTCACTGCTAGCTCACTCTCGTGTTATATTTTTTCCCTTTCCCTTTCTCTCCCTCCATTCCTAACTCTTCCCTCTGTTTCTCCTCTAATTATAAGAGCATAAGTACTTACGAAAGCAGGAGCACTACTGGAGGCCTACTGGCCCATGCTAGGAAGGTCTAACTCACACCCACTCATGTTCTTCTCCAACTTATTTTCAAAGGTACACAAGGTTCTGCCTCAGTGATGCTACTAAGGAGTTTATTCCAATGCTGTCTTATATCCTTTCTAACCTTAATTTTGTTCCATCTCGAATCCATTCCTGCGAGTCCTGTCTTAGAAATTTTTTAACGTGTTATTTATATTTCTCTTGCTTTTCATCCTCTCTTCTTCATCATAAATGGTACAGTGACCGGGCAGTTGTTGGAGGATGGAGGATCGAGCCTCCACCTCTATTGAGCTGAATGTCATCGACGGCAAAGAAATATGCCGACAGATTAAGTAAAAACAGATACATATCAGAGATAGCTCTTATTTGGACAGCGTTTCGCTATTAGGTAAGCAGTTGTGTTTCTTTAAGTCACTTTAACAGACTCACCTGTAAGTCATCAGGTGTTAGTATGTTTCTTCTACAAACCGAGGTCACTGTGGCTCTGGTTTCTCCCTCCCTCTTCCGCACCACAACCAACCCTTAATATATTGGTGTCCAAAAAAAGTCACAGGAAAAAAATTCTGAGAAAATAAGTCACAATTCTGGCTAGGAAAAATAATCAGTGGAAAAAAGTCACATTTTATTTATGTTAAGTTAGGCTTGGTTGACTTTTTTCCAGTGGATTTTTTTTTCCTGGATCCTGATATATGGTGCCAAATGGAGTGTTGCGCCAGTAATGAAAAACAAATCACACCGTACAGATTTACAGTTCAAAACAATTATAAGAGGAAACATTTCACCACTACAGGCTTCTTCAGTCCTTTAATAAACGTCCTGATCCGTACATCTTGTCTGTATCACCATACCAGTTTTTTCACACCTTACAGAGGACGCTGTTATTGAATAGGACAAAGTTTTGATCTGCTAAGGTCATAACAGATCAAAACGCTGACAAGACAAACCTCTTCGGCAAAAATGCGCCTTTTACCTAACTTCTGACATAAATGCTTGCCTGCTGTGAAATAACACATCATAACAACGGGTATCTTGCATGTATTCTTACAACTAACACTTGCTAACAAATAGACTAATCGGTTGTAGAGTCGAAAAATCTTACTTATTAAACAGTCTCCCATTGGAAAGTAAAATGTAAATATTGCTTTCAGATGGTCAATTATCATGGCGAGAAGGGTAGTAGTAGGCAGGTTAAAAGGTGGACCAAGAAGCTCAGAATCGACACTCGTAGCCATAACTAGGCGAGTACAACTAGGTAATTATACCTGATAAAATTATAGAAAAACCTGGGCAGACGCAAGATTGGTCGAACAAGTGATTGAGTTCAACCCACACAGGTACAAATTTATGAAACCTGTGTGCCGGGGAAAGCAGACTTGAGACACAATACCACCTGAAGGGAAGCAGCTCATGGAATCTGACTAAAAAAAGACACATAAGAGTAATGAGAATTCCAAACCTGCCCCCTGAAGCACACAAACAGAATAACATCAGAGATCTGGGTGCCCTTATCATTTTAAATGATAAATTATATACATTAAAAAAACATTAGTACATCTAGTTATTTGGATAAGTTAACAATTGGTAATGACGGTGTGGAGCACCTTCCCCTTTCTCTTCCCTCTTTATAAGAAACAAACAAAAATAAACATCAGGAAAACATTAAATATTTAAAATACAAAAGGTTGGCTGCCCATCTCTATATTGATCTCTGAATTTTTTTTTAATTTTCTCAACTAATCTTCAGTTACATACAAGTATATATGTCACCTTCCCCGTGAATATTTAATTAATTATCAAATCTACTTTTTAAGTAACCTAAATAAAGTTTCATCAGCTTATTGGTATTCTTTTGAGATGATAACGTCTCTAAAAAATTTCTTTTGTCTCGATCTCTGTGACTGATGAGCTCTGGAACCACGTCAACTGTATGTCTCTGCGTGTCTCAGTCTCTCTCTCTCGTTGTGTAAAGTGAATTACCTATTTTTAATTTCTCATCTGTAACTACATAAGCTCGTGCTGTTCTTATTAGTGTGCATAGCCACATATATATATAAATTGATTGTAACCACGAACGAGTGGAATTAATCAGTAACAATAGTGCGACTAGCCGAGGATTCGAGCCCATGTCGTTTTGGCTCACATGACGCTCTAACCCACGGGACCACGCAATCCTACAAGAATGACGCACCCAGCAGAGCTAGGTGTTTTACCGTCATCCGAGGACATACGGTGATGTGGGTGCCTTTGAGCTAATGTCACTCTACTTCCCGTTTGGTGCACTAGCCTTACGAGCAGCATATATATATATATATATATATATATATATATATATATATATATATATATATATATATATATATATATATATATAAATATATATATATATATATATGTATATATATATGCAATAAGATCACAGTAAACAGGTGATTTCAAAATATGCAAAACAACCACTCTGAAAGAATAGAGAAATTCCAAGCGCTTTCGTGACTACTCACATTATCAAGGAACATAGTTCCTTGATAATGTGAGTAGTCACGAACGCGCTTGGAATTTCTCTATTCTTTCAGAGTGGTTGTTTTGCATATATATGTATACATATATATATATATATATATATATATATATATATATATATATATATATATATATATATTATATATATATATAAAATTTGCGATAAAGTTTATTACGGTCAAACTGGTAAAAATCTCGAACTAAGATTAAAACAACATAAATATAGCATTAGAACTGGACAAGATTCTAATGCTCTATTTATTCATGTAAGAGATTTTAACCATCCAATTGATTTTCAAAAAGTTGAGAAAATAGTATCAAGCAAGTCCATGGTCGACAGGAATATAATTGAATCTTGTTTCATAAAAAGCAGTTTTGACAATAATATGAATATTTCCTTTGGTTTATATAAATTAGATCCATTTATAATTAATAGAATTTGGGAAGAATTTAATAATACATTGGATAAATAATAATTTTTAAAATTCTTATGTCTTGGGTAGAATAGTTTGTTGGTGGGTTGTGTGAAGGACCTGTCTAGTTGGGACGGCGGGCCTACTGCAGTGCTCCCTTTCTTATGAGTCGCACGTCAGGTGTTTCTTTGTTGTGGGATCTGATAGTGAGGTGTGGGCTACCCCTTCATATACCTTCCTTTGATGCTTTACCTTCATTGTTCCTTGATAATGTGAGTAGTCACGAAAGCGCTTGGAATTTCTCTATTCTTTCACAGTGGTTGTTTTGCATATTCTGAAATCACATGTTTACTGTGATCTTATTGCATATATATATATATATATATATATATATATATATATATATATATATATATATATATATATATATATATATATATATATATGGTGGGCGAAAACTCATGACGCCTTAATCCACTGGACCATAAAATCCATAAGAGTAGCGCATCCAGCGGAACATGGATGTTGTACTCGCTACCCAAGGACATACGATGGTGTGAATAACTCTAGGCTAATTTCATTCTAGTCCCATGAGGCAGGCCAAAGCAGCATGGGTTCGAGTCCTTGGCTAGTCGCAGTGTTGTTATTGATCAATACCACTCGTTCGTGGGCACAATAATATAAAATACTGCTCCTTATACTAGTACACCAAACAGGGACTAGAATGAAATCAGCCTAGAGTCATCCACACCATCGTATGTCCTTGGGTAGCGAGTACAACGTCCAGTTCCGCTGGATGCACTACTGTTAAGGATTGTATGGTCTAGTGAATTAAGGCGTCATGAGTTTTTGCCCACCATGAGGCAGGCCAAAGCAGCATGGGTTTGAGTCCTTGGCTAGTCGCAGTGCTGTTATTGATATATATATATATATATATATATATATATATATATATATATATATATATATATATATATATATATATATATATTTGTGTGTGTGTGTGTGTGTGTGTGTGTGTGTGTGTGTGTGTGTGTGTGTGTGTGTGTGTGTGTGTTTGCAAACAATATCTTAAGAGTTTTAAGCCAATGTGCTACCCACTAACCTAACATTGCCTAACTTATTTTTGTCTGTGATTTCTCGTTTTAGTTCTGTTTGTGAAGAATAACCTCAAACTTCTTTAGCCCACAGAATGAGTCAAGGCTCTGCCGAAGCACTATCAAACACGATTATAAAAACTGATGATTTTTACATAAATAGGCCTTAAAATATAGGTCTAATGGTGTTCACTGGCAGGCTTATTAACTCTTACAAGTAATTATTCTACGTACTTGTGTGAAGGGAAAGATTTTTGCCCATTTTCACCCATTACACCTCACTTGTGATATCATCCAGCTATTTTTTTTATTCACCAATTATAATTTTCTTCCTGTCAATAAATCTCATCCATTACAGTAATTTATGTTTTACTCATTTTCGTAATATCCAAATTAATCTGAAATGAACTCTTATCAATAGTTTTAGAAGAAGTAAATTCAACTATCATAATTCAACTGACTTGGTCCATGAGGCCTTGATTTTATCCACAACAAAAGACACTTTCCCTTTTTTTTGTATATATTTGTAGGTTTATTTTTATATATCTACTGCAAATATTTCATTTAAGCAACATTCCTCTTAGTTAAACCTAGCATGTTGAAGAAGCTTCTCGACTCTACTCATTAATGATAATGATTTTGATACTTTGCAACAGTTGTTGCACTCACACAATCTTCTGAAACTCGTTACGCTCGTCTACTGCTCTCGTTATAAATAAATACGTTCTACATTTATTGTTTTTAATCGCTTCTTGAACATTTATCGATGCTGCTCTAGAGTCTTCCCTGCTGCTAATGCCAGGAGACCTGTTTCCTCAGTCTCTCACGAACGTAAGAACTGGTTATAATACGCGATAAAGAATCCTTGGGTCTTGCAGCACACCTACACGCAACTAACACCTAACAAGCCTGGAACCTAACAATTACACCCAACTAACACCTCACACACTTGCACCACAACACTTACACGCAACTAACACCTAACACACATGCATCACAACGCCTACACCCAACTAACACTACACACACTTGCACCACAACACTTACACGCTACTATCACCTCACACACCTGCATGCAACTGACCCCTCCAACAAATCCGCTCCACAACTGCACACAAATGTTACCCTGCAAACCTACACCCCAACGACACACACCTGTCGCCCCTATACACCTACACCATAACACTCTGTCACCCCACATATATGCATACACCTGGCACCACAACACCTTCACTGCACTCACCGCTCACCACAGACTCCTGCCCTACATCACCTGCACCCATCTATCACCCAACACACCTGCAGCACAACAAATGCACTCACACCTGTCACCCCACGCACCTCTCTCACAACTTCATTCATGTCACCCTAAACACCTGCACCACTACATGTGCACTCACACCTACCACCCCACACACCTACGCCACAACACCTGCACACAACTGTCACGTTACACACACATGCACTATGCAGCACAAGGCACGGGGGGCTTTAAATCTTTAGCTCAAGTACTTTCACACTTCTCAGTGCGTCATTAGGAGCTGTACAAAGTTGCAAGGGAGGAGCCAAAGCAGAGAGAGAGGTCTTAGAGTACCATAGGTGTCACCGTCCACGGTTACCCTTAGACTGCAACATTGCACAGCTCCTGATGACGCACTGAGAAGTGTGAAAGTACTTAAGTTAAAGATTTCCACCCCCCCCCCTGGCTTCTCCACCTAACATCAAACGCCTGCACCCAACTGGCACCAAAACACATGCAAATGACACAGTAACAGCTGTATTACAAGTGCAGCAAATGGCTCTTTCTGAAAGAAAGAAAAGAATGAATGAATAACATCTTTGCAACTATGTTGGTAAAATTACCGACAATATGTTAGGTAAAAGGACACAAGTGCATCTAATGCGACATTTTATTGCGGCAACGTTTCGCTCTCCAGGAGCTTTATCAAGCGGCTTTGTTGCCTCTGGTTACTAATGGACTGTCGTTATGATTTGAGCATTAATTTTTGGGAAAGAATTCATAGGTTACTAAATACCTGGTGTCCAGTTCCTTGAGGGAACTACTAGTTCCCCCAACACGATATGCATCTTTCGTTCTATATTTTTACACCTGAATAGCAGCAGAAGGAATTCGTAGATTTTATTATCATTCTATCATTTACGTGTCTTTCCTCTGAAAATCTTTTCTGTTATCACCTGAAATAAATTTGTTCTTTATCTAAACAACGAGTCTTCCATCCTCAGTATTTATGCCCCTTGTCCCCTCATCCCATTTTTTTTACAGACACTGCCACCACAACTCTCCCTGGCACTTACCCTACACTTCCCACTCCATCTTCTCCCAGTCATCAACGACCAAATCTTTACTCTTCTTCCCTCTTCTCAGCTTCATATTCACTTCATTCATATTACCTTTCCATTTCGAACTCTATTTATCTTCCCTCTTCATTCCTTTACCTCTCGCTGGGTCATACTTGCCTCTGTCGCTCTCGTTCTCGCTATCACTCAGTTCCCTTCCCTCTTAAGGTCTTTTTCTCTGGCTGCAAGAGATGGTGCGCATGATGGCGGTGCGCGTGGCAGGTGTGTGAGACGTAGGCAAACGTTGTGTGCACGACAACAAACGGACGGTCAATCAGCCCACGCCAGGATGCTGGTACCTCACCCAGAAAACGTCTGCTGCCGCTGTTAATGTCATTGTTGGACCAAGAGCGTCGAGAAGGGACCATTTGTATTTTCCTTTTCATTGCACAGTGCTTATCCAAGTAAGTGTCTAAATATTGAAAGTCGGGCAGATCTGCAGGATATTACTGGAGTGCAGACCGTCCGCCGCTGAAAAATTGCTGACATGACAAGGCTGAAGGTAACTGAGGAATTACGTGGGTATTCCGTGTGTCCAGTGTTATCTTGAAGGCTAGTCATCTTGGCCTTCGAATGACGAAGATTTTTCCTGCTTGTTCGTTGTGCATTGTCTTCACCTATATTCAGAATCTACTGTCCTTGGTAGACTGTGTTTGTCAGATCATATAGTAAAGAGTTCTTTGGGCATTTACCATTAAGAAGCAGCGTTTTTGTTATCTATTTCAAGTAAAGGAATAGTGAGATTTTTCAAGTTTGAAGTCTATCTACAGCATTTGCGTCATTAAATCTGCAATTCACTCACGCACGAACGTCAAGTACGATTTATCACCAAAACAGAGATTAAGTTCTCAGTGTATACACAGTGAGAGATACATACCTCTTTGTATATATACCCTGGATGATAAGCTGTTCGTTGAGTAATTATTTAACCCTTGCAGTTGGAAACCTTGTTGGTGGTTTCTGTTGACATGTCCTTCGTGTAAGCTGGCGTCCTTCTTATATGCTAATTTTTGATCATGTTCAGATGATTCAAGAAACAACAAATGAAGAAAACTACAAATCCTGGGCCGAAATAGCCATGTTCATTTTGTCATTTTATCGCACTCGAAGTTTAAACTAGGAAGCAATATATATATATTTTAATCTTTAAATAAATTTATACTTACTAAGAATTTTAAGCTCTAAAACTTTATTGTATCTTGTAAATTTATTTGAATTACTTGATTTTTCGCTCCTAGTTTTTTTATTTAAGTTAAAATACCCTTTTATCGTAAACAGTGTCCAACTGTACTCAACTAAAATTTAGTGTGCATTAGCGTATATAAATTTCCTTCTCATTTCAGGGCGTAAATGGTTTTACAGACATCTCTCTTGCTCGAGTTATTTTACCTTCTTATATTCAGAGTAGAACAAGTTTTTCTTCTTCTTTTTTACTAACATTTCCGAAATATTATGCGACAGATCCTCTGATAGATGGAATGTTTTTATTCTCAGTATTTTAAAGTCTTAAAGATAATGACGACATTCAAGGGACCTGCATAATAAAAGTAAACAAATGGCCGGTCAACACGGCATTACCAGCAACATCACCGTCACTGTCTGTAGGACAGTATCAGTAAGACCACTCTCACTGTCTGTAATTAGAGTACCAATAAGACCACTTCCGTTGTCTCTACCACAGTACCACCACCACCACAACCAGCACTTGCTACGACAGCACCTCCACCACCACCACAACCACCACAACCAGCACTTGCTACGACAGCACCACCACCACCACAACCAGCACTTGCTACGACAGCACCTCCACCACCACCACAACCAGCACTTGCTACGACAGCACCTCCACCACCACCACCACCACAACCAGCACTTGCTACGACAGCACCACCACCACCACCACCACCACAACCACAACCAGCAGTTGCTACGACAGCACCTCCACCACCACCACCACCACAACCAGCACTTGCTACGACAGCACCACCACCACCACCACCACCACAACAACAACAACAATCAGCGCTTGCTACGACAGTACTTCCACCACCACCACCACCACCACAACCAGCACTTGCTACGACAGCACCACCACCACCACCACCACCACAACAACCAGCGCTTGCTACGACAGCACCTCCACCACCACCACAACCAGCACTTGCTACGACAGCACCACCACCACCACAACCAGCAGTTGCTACGACAGCACCACCACCACCACCACTGTCCCTTTGATCGTACCACCACCACCACCACCACCACCACCACCACCGTCTCTGCAACAGTGCATCCACCACTGTCTTTAAAGCAGTACTAACATCACTGTTTCTACAACCACCATTGTCTTTACAACAGTACCTTTACCACTGTGACTACCTTTACCACTGTGACTACAACAGTACCAAGATTACCAACATTTTCAAACTCTTCTCCGTTCAAAGAATATTTACTGAAATACTAAACAGCAAAAATATAAAACAAACACATTTGCAGTCAAAATTGGAAAGTCACAATATCGTGACTGAAACAGCACACAAATAACCCACAAAGGAGATTGAAACTTATAACGACGTTTCGGTCTAACTTGAACTAGGATATTTATAAATTAGACGTCTCACCCACCTGAAGCAACGTCAGTTCACAGGCTCGATGAAGCCTCTGGGTGGCGTTACGTTTCCTTAATAAGACCTATACCTCAGTTTTACTTGTCGGTGTTAACCATCACTTGTAACCTCAGGAAATAAATAAATTTTTATCAGTATACCCTCTAAGGTTTTTTTCAGTGGATGAGCTGAGTGGTATATGTACATACGCGGAAACACAATGCGTATATATGTGCAACAGGCAACAACTAACACTTTACGGAACACTGGTATAGCTGTATATTGCAATGTAAGTATACACAGGAGCTACAGATAAAAAAAATAACAATATAGTACTGATATACAGTAGTGTACAAATTAATTGGGACAGGAGTAAATTTTGTGATTATCTCGTAATATGTCTTAGTCTCCGTCTTGATTATTGTACTATGGGTTTTCTTTTCTTTTCGGAAGAGTTTGCTCCTGACTTTTGTCAACCATCCAGCTGTGATGTTGCGGTGCGACTCTTGTCAGTGCTACAACAGCTGTTGTTCTGTAAGACTATTTCTGCAAGCGTGCTCCGTGAGTGAATGTGGTTTCGCCAAATTCTCCCCTTACGTTTATGATTACTACTGAAATTCATGATGGCTGTTACACCTAGGAAGCATGCAAGTATCGTAGCTCTTAGAAAACATACTGATTTGAGTATTAGATAGATCGCCATAAATTTGAGCCTAGCAAAGTTAACTGATGGTCGGATTCTGAAAAGAGTTGACGACACTGATTGTGGAGCGCTGCTTCGAGGAAAATGTCGACGATAACACAAGAAAACACCTTACGATGACAAAGCTGTGGTAAGAAACAGTGTGAAGGGTTCCAAGAAACCCAGCAAAGATCTACAGAGAGATTTGGCTGTACCTGACATAAATGCTGATTCTTCAACTCTTCAACGAAGGCTCCTTGAAGCTGACAGAACTGCCAAAAAGCCGGTAAAGAAACAATTATTGACTGCTGCTATTAAGAGAAAACGGTTGCGGTGAGCACTCCATCATAAGGGACGAACGACAGATGAATGGAGAAAAGTTATATGTTCAGATGAGGTGTATTCTGAAATACATGGGTACAGGTTAGTAGTAGTGAGACGGAGCAAAAGCAAACTTTTTCAGATGTTTTGAGGTAGTTTTACCGCTAAAGGCCCTGGACAGCTTGTTATTGTTAAAGGAACAATGAACAGAGACAAATACAAGGCAATCCTGTTTATACCCACAGTTGTACACATTTTCTATTTCATACATGTATGAAGTACACAGAACGTGCAGCAAGAAAGAATTTAAATATCCAAATACAAAAAAATTCACCGACTCAACTAGCGTTGTCACCACGAAGAATGTGCCCGGCCTCAAGAATTTCTAGGTTACCTCTCAAATTATTGCACGGCCTCAGCAATCATTGCGCTGCACTTCATTGACTGCTGGGCATCCGCGCAGGAGCGCAGCTTCTAATGAACACTGATTATATTATTCGGAACCAATAAATTCTCAAAAGCAGCGAATGACTGAGAAGGAATATAACTAGATAGATTTCAGTCTGTGGAACAATAACTTTTAGCTGGCAAATTGAAGAAGAACAACAGTAAAGAGAAATTTGTTTATACTAGGTGGCACCTCACAGGCTGCTTGATCAAGGTGACTGATCATGTTTTTTGGTCAAGGTGTTTCGACAAGGTAAATCATTAATGTGCTTGATCAACGTACTTTATCAATGTACACTGACCAATGTACGTTGATCAGTGTACTTGATCAAGGCATGTTATAATGCCCTGAGTGAAACACTGAATACAGTGTTCTTTCTTTGCTATAAATGTCTTTCTATTACTAAGTTTGGCTCAATAAGTATCTCCCTACCACCGAGGTTCTATCTATGAGGGTCTGTCTACTACTAGGCTTGCATCTTTAAGGGTCTATCTACTACCATGTTTAATCCATAAGGGTCTGTCTACCACCAAATTTGAATCAATAAACATCTCTAGCTAACACCTTCCAAAGGAAAATTTCCAACCCTTGGAATTTACGCTACCAAGCTAATTTTAGCCAAGTCACGTCGAATGTTGTACAAACTACTGGAGTATATATATTAATCAAGATATATGCTAGTAAGAATATGTATTAGCAAAAATAAATATATATATAAATGATAAAGTTTCGCCTACCCACTTGCTGACACTCGTAAAAACCATTTTCACTCTCTGGACGAAGTGTTATTATCGTGGACGGTCAGTTTCATTTAAAGGTTCTATTGAAGGTTTGTCTCTTAAAAGCTGTATGACCCCTACGGATTTGGAGTTTCTCTATGAGTATAATAATAATAATAATTGTCTGTTGCTGGCGTGTACCAGACGCACACGCACGCCTGCACGCCCGCCTGCAAGTATGCACACACACACACGCACACACACACACACACATATGCACGCACACACACACACATGCACACACACACACACACACACACACACACACACACACACACACACACACACACACACACACAAACACACACATACACAAACACACAAGCCTTCACATATCAACAGACTATAGATGTGTTTAAACAAGTGGCTTCTTGAATTTAACCCAAACAAATGCGAGGTCATGCGAGTTAGAGAAGGTAAAGGCCGACATGGGAGATTAGAAGCAACAGGTATCAGATAGTGAATGGGTCCTGGAGATTTATATAACACCAAATATATATCAACAGAAGCGCATATAAACTGCATAACGTCAGCGGTATATGCAAGATTATCAAACCTCGGAATAACATTCAGGAACCTAAATAAAGAATCCATCGTAACGTTATATACGACAGCATGGAGGCCAAACCTGATCAAGCACGTGATGCTTGAAAAAGTCATAAGATTTGCAATCAGAACTGAGACGAATGCACTGTGGGGAGGTGTTCAAGAAACTGAACCTGCCGACCTTAATGGCAAGAAAGACAAAGGAAGAAGAGATGGTTACGACATACGAAAACCTAAAAAGGCAGGTAAGGACAAATTTTGCTTTAAAAGAACGAGGTCAAAGAGGCACAGATGGAAGCTGAAGACACAGATGAACCATTGGGATGTAAAGATAAATTTCTTTAGTTTCACGGTGGCTGAACATTGGTATGACTTGGATGAGGAAGTGCTGGAGGCAAACCTCAATACACAGCTTCATGGGTAGATATGAAAAGATAAAAAAGTCCAGGTGTTAGTGATGCCGATCTAGGTGGTCTAGCGGGTAGAACCAGGAGCTACATATCAAACCCGCAAAGACAAATCGGTAAGTACATATTGAGAGTACACACATTATCATGAAACTTGCGTTAGTCTGGCTGACTCCAAGAATAGCACTCTTGTTTGACGATAAGTGCACTGATGATCGAACCTCAACCATTTCATATACTGATTTACCTATACACCGGTTTAGTGTGTAACTTCTACCACTACAACGTATCCTATACAACTAACACTACAATAAATTCTTCTCAACCTTCAGTACCTTAGCAGCCATCATTTATTTAGAACGAGAACATTTACCGACATTAATGGAAACAAGTAATTCTGTTTAGAAGAGGTCATATATATATATATATATATATATATATATATATATATATATACATTGCACCTTTAGTGCAATATATGGAGTCCCTTAACTTCGGAGAAGCAAGAGCACTAGTTTTCTCTTACCACCCCATAAATCTTATATATATTACTTTTTAAAGGTTAGGGATCATTTATTTTAAAAAGCACAGACAATATATTAAAGATTATGAATCTCCTCCAGCTCCTCTGAAGCTGGACGCAAACCAATTATGCAGCAAGCATTTTCCCTCTGGATGACCACGCTGAGGCGCTGGAACATGAAAGTGGCTGCTCTTGGGTTCCTTGTGGAGTAAATGAATCAGGAACCCAGTTCTTTAAGTAAACATGTGGCGTTCTTTCCCCATGGTCTCTAGGTCTCTGATCCCAAGGGGACAAATTGATACTGATCGCCTATGTCTCTTTGCTTGCTGATATTTTACTCCTCTCTGTGATCCGCCTCACTTCCCCGTTGCCCGGCACTGTGAAGGATGTGTTAGCCAGCGTCCCATGCTCAAAGCTTGCGATTCTTCCAAGGATAGATGGTGATCCTGGTGATCCTGTTAGGGCGGTTTGCAAGATTGTAAGTTTTACAGGATGCTAGGGATCGGGGCTCTCTCTCAGCTGAGAATCCTGCCGTAGCAAGGCTCCTCCTTATGATGCCATTTACTTCATTGTGTATTGCGCACCAGCCCTTGGTTTTGGAGCAATTCAGACTATGTAGACCATATTGGTCCGCTTGTACATAGCCGCAAATACACGTATATTCCATGTGGATTGGAGCATTGAGGCGGAGAGCCACTGCAATATGGAGGATTTGTGGGTCGAGGCTTGCTCTCATTGGTGAAATGGGAACTGTTTAGATTAAGTTCCCAAAGTGAAGTTCGCTCACAAATTGGATATGGGTAGTATCCCTGGTGGATGTTGCAGTCTTGAGCATACTGTCATGCCTTTTCAGAGATTGGGCCATCCCAATTGGACTCTTTATGGGCCAGTGCTGGGCTAGGTTTTGATGCTGGAGCAGCGAGTGTCTCAAATTCGGCGATGGCACTGGCGCAGTTAGGACCCTGCATTCTTTCAAAGTCACCTAGGATGTTCGGGAGAATTTGTTTTATTAGCTCGTTTGATGCTATGGAGGAGGATAAGAAAGCTGGTAGGGTAATCTAGGAAGATTTGCGTACTTCCAGCCCCCTAAGCCTGAAAGGAAGTGAGGCTTGCAACCACTGTGCATCTTCAAGGGAAAGATTCGGTACACTCCCTTACATGTTTTTTTGGAGGGAGTTATATTCCTTGAGAGTCGGAACGCCGAAACTTGGGGAACATCTCATGAAGCATGTAGGTTTTGGGAAGAAGATGCACCTGGTGAGTGGGTAGAAGGCATCATGTGTATCAGTGTATTTTATCCTGCTTTCCGTCGTTCTGAGATTTTTTTTTTTTTAAGAATCAGTTCAATAGCATTGATCTCAAGAGGAGCGCCAAGGAGAGTGCTATTAGCTGGATCGATGGCTCGTGGTCCATGCAAAACACTACTAATGTCCTCGATGATCTGTCGATTAGTAGAAACCATTACGCATTTAGTAGGGTTTAAAAATAGGCCCAGGCTCTCTCCAATGTATTTTATTTGCTTGATGTCCTCTATGAGAGATTCTGTAGTGCCAGCCAGGGTACCATCAACTAGAAACCAAGGAGAAGAACAGGTGGAAGGGAAGAATAGGTCAATTTCTTGTATCAAGATCCCTTAACAGGCATCAAGGACCACATATCATATGAATAGCGCTGCTTGTGGTGCTACTCGACACTGAGGAACCATGACAGTGTGAGAGATGTGGGTAATGAATGTACTGTGCCTGAGATGACTCCGACATCTTGCCTATATTATGAACATGAGACGTGATCAACAGCTGGAACACCCCCTCTCCCCCGTCCACTCCCCAGTGATGAGCAGCTGGAACACCCCCTCTCCCCCGCCTACCCCCAGTGATGAACAGCAGAAACACCCCCTCCTCCATTTCCACTCCCCAGTGATGAACAGCTGGAACACCCCTTCTCCCCCACCCACTCCCCAATGATGAACAGCTGGAACACCCCTCTTCCCAGTGATGAACAGCTGGAACACCTCTCTCCCCTGCTCACTCCCCAGTGATGAGCAACTGGAGCACCCTCCTCTACCCTTCCCACTTCCCAGTGATGAGCAACTGGAACACCCTCCTCTCCCTTCCCACTCCCTATTGATGAGCAATTGGGACACCCCGCCACCCCTCACCCTGCCCCAGTGATGTGATGAGTAGCTGGAAAACGCCCTCCTCCCTTTCCACTCCCCAGTGATGTGTACTTGGGACACCTCGTCACCCTACCCTTTCCCAGTGATGTGCTGAGCAGCTGGAACACCCTTTACCCCTCACAAGTGATGTGCTGAGCAACTGGAACACCCCTTACCCCTCACAAGTGATGTGCTGAGCAACTGGAACACCCCTTACCCCTCACAAGTGATGTGCTGAGCAACTGGAACACCCCTTACCCCTTACAAGTGATGTGCTGAGCAACTGGAACACCCCTTACCTCTTCCCTGAGACGTGATGACCAGCTGGAATACCTCTATACCCTTACCCTCCCCATCAGTTCCCGAGGAATAATCACGACCACAACTCCCCAACTCCTCCCGAAAACCTCCAACCCGTGTCCGCTCCCTGCCATATTAACACTCATGTTCCCAAATAATTTCTAATAAATTGTAGACCTTTTAATCTGTAACATACATATTACATATATATTATATACATATTACATAGCCACATATTATTTAGGTCAGATTCGTCATGCTTTCATCCCTTACTCAAGTGACAGTGTGTCCATTACTATTTACTTGTCTCTTTAACTCAATTTATATCAATTACTTTTATTATTATTATTATTATTATTATTATTATTATTATTATTATTATTATAGTTATGGTAAAACGCTACGTCCTTATTGAATATACAACATCTGGGGGAGAGGAATTTAAACTAATATTATCTTACCTTAACACACCCATCACTTGGCGCCTGGTGCATTATATCGCTTGACCATCCACAGTTGTACTGTTGTCAACTGTCAGCACACGAACTTGGCCCTTCATATTATAAACAGTATACAATACCGACTTGATGAGACACTTATGCATCTTCATTGTCCTCTCAACAGTAAAGATACGTAAGTGTTACACTTGTATCTTCCTCATCAACTCGACCATTAACTCCTTCATTAAGATGCAAAACACTCACACACCAGTAAGCATACTGTCCCGTCCTCTCATGCTCTACATATACCAAAACGCCACCATTACCAACATTTTGGCAAACAGTTAGGCATTACAGATATCCAAATATTTTACGTTTGTCTTATTTAATGGATCACAAAGAAACCACCACTTCTACCAATAATAGATAATCACCAAGAACTCACTAGGAATCCCAACAATAATTTACGAAGAAACATCCAGCACTACCAACAATGGTTCACCAAGAAACATCATTGAAAATGGAGAGTTTTTCACGTCCGATAAATTTTTTTACTAATATAACCTAACTGAAATGGAGATAAAATTGGTCAATTGCAATAACTCATTTAAAATTAAGTCATTTCTAAAATTTTCTCTTGTACGTTTAAAGATATATTTTTTCACTTACGTTAATGTAAAAATTAATAATTTTGTACCAAAAGAACCTTAGAAAACTTACCTAACCTTATAATAATAAGCGCAATTTACTTTAGCCTAATCCAACTAAATATATATTAGATAAGTTTACAATAATTTAATAATGAGCAGACACAATGAAACATATTTTTCGTTAGGTTCAGAATGATTTTTACGAAATTATTGCAAACACAAATTTTCGCTTGCCTTATTCGGCAAGAAGTGCGTTCTTATTTAAGACAAAATCACAAGTTTTACCTATTCGGCACGACATATATATATATATATATATATATATATATATATATATATATATATATATATATATATATATATATATATATATATATATATATGTTAACGTTGCAGTTTAAAAACTGTAGTGTAAAGCACCCTTCTGGCAAGACAGTGATGGAGTGAATGATGGTGAAAGTTTTTCTTTTTTGGGCCACTCTACCTTGGTGGGAATCGGCCAGTGTGATAATAAAAAAAATAATATATATATATATATATATATTGAAACTTCACATATTCACGACTAGTTTCAAAGTTAACTTACACCATCATAAGACACTGTAATATAAGCGAAAATCAATCACGAGAACCAGATCTAAACATATGTTAAACATCAGATCAAAATAAGTAATTGAAAGCGATAAATAATAAAGAAAAAATCTAGAAACGAAGTAACTGTAATGACCGTTCCAGAGACTCCACTGTGTCCAGCTCAGTGGCATTGGTTCGACTTGACAAAATGGTGAATAATTTCATGTTTGTTGTATGATCTGTGGCACACTGTAGACATGTAACTCCATCCGTGGTCATGCAACCCCATCCAACCCATTACAACTCTATCCGTCTATAAACCTTCTTAGTAAATGAAAAATAACAATTTGTCGCTACAAGTGAGAGAAGTTTAAGAAGCTGTTGTCTATTAAATTTCTGAATACGATCATCGTCTTTAAATAAATATTAATGGTACATTTGCAAACAAAGACTTAACATCGAAACTTGTTGATACACATTTATCAAAGGTCAAATCGCAGATTTCTTCAACATTAATTGTCACACGTGCTAATATAGGAAGAAGAAATTTAGAAAGTTAATATTTGAATGTAACAATAGCTGAAGTAATCGGTCGTATATGACAACAGTCCATAATAACTTTGCGTAAACCATAATAAATACCAGGTTACGATCTTGGTGTAAATAACTCAGAATAAACGACATTGCCAATTACATTTTCAGACTTGAACTTATTTAAAAAGCTATTAATTTTCTCTTGTTTTTCTCTCTTAAGGATGGTCATCTGGACATCATCAAGAACACAGTGCACTCATATTTCTTATAATTATTTAAATGTGAAGTATTTTTTTCTTTATAATTCTCTCTGTTTAATTAAAACAACCCTATTCTTTCTATCTGGTTTCATAATTATTATACTTTGGTTTCCAGGCAAATTCTTTAAAAAATTATATATATATATATATATATATATATATATATATATATATATATATATATATATATATATATATATATATCCTCCGCATCTCCTTGTTCGTGTACATGGAGGTGCAGCGGATAAAATTAAATGTAAACACAGTCTAATCTCTTAGATATAAGACTGTTTTAATGCGACTGGAAGACTGGAATCTACGATGCCGATCCTTATATCAAGGGGTGAGCCTAAAAGTGAGGCCACCACATGAGCAACAGGATCGATTCTCAGTACAACTGGACCCCTTATGCGAAAGGCTCAAGTGTGTCACTAATCCTGCAGCAGCTACAACACCCGATACTACAACCTCGCACCAAAGATATGTCGCGTAGCTCACTGGTGAGAGCATTCGACTCGCCTTCGCTATTTTCGCGAAGAAATATGTGGGCTAGTTTCCTTACGGTATCACTGCCCCTACTCACTTGTTTGTATGTTACCTGAGGAGAATTTCGTGGGACACTACACCGTGGCCCGGTTTCAAACTAGGTATTTTCATTGATGGCTTGATCCATCAAGCTGTTGGTACAAGCAACATGTACTCCAACGTAAGCATAATCCGGCTGATCAAGAACTGATATGAGGAACTTATTAAGTTCCGTCTTTATAGCTGGGGTTCGGTTAGAAATTCTTCTTATGCATTTAAGGATAAAGTTTAAATTCTTGGCTCTTTTGCACTCAATGAATTAGATATTGTGTTCACTGTGTGTAGCAGTGAAATTAAGTCCCCGTGTGTTAGCGAACTGTGGTGGGTCGCATCCAGGAGAAAAATATATTTGAAAATCCCAGTTCTGTTAAAAGTAAAAGACTCTACCACACTCCGGCACCATCATTCATTTCTAACACCCGTCATTCGAATAGCCCACCCAAAATTACATCACTACTTAGTATTATCACCTACCTAATACTAAATTATTTTATACCACAACCACTAGTTACTACTGCCCACCGAGCACCACTGACCTCTACCATGACGCCTCACTACTACATGCTATCAACCACTACTACCACTCACTGCAGCTACTATCACCACCGCATCTTGGTTACTACAAGGGACTGCATCAGTGTTCGTCGTAATCATCGTTTAGGATTCTAATTTGAAGGATCTCTCTATACTTGTGACTAACAGTTTATTGTTCCCTGAAGTTTATTGGATGGCTGAGACAAACCCGCTGCTCCACACAATGCTCTTCCATTGTTGTCCTCTCTCACAGTAACAATAAGAACAGGAGACACACAACAGCACAATTTGGTGGTGTTGGTGCTGAAGTGACCTCGTTTGGCAATTAATTCTGCATTCAACTTTCGCGTTTGCCTGCTTCACTGTGGCTTTAATTTAATTGCAGTGACATTCAAAATTATGAATTAAAATTAGCAAGTTCCTTCCTTCTATGTATAACTCCTACTTTGTTGATACGTTATCAGGATGAATATGAGGGAGAAAAGAGACAACAACAACAACAACAACAATAATAATAATAATAATAATAATAATAATAATAATAATAATAATAATAATAATAATAATAATACATTCAGGGAGATGTTGTGTTCTGGCACTTGCCTCACAGGCAGATAAATAGGATAAAGGTAACATACAAGTACCTGATTAACGAACGTGCATGAGCCATGGGGGTCGTGCCTCCGACGTTGTGGCTTACTTAACGCCTGCTTCCATCATCTGCTGACCACACAAAGCCCGAGGTCAGTATAGGTCAGCAGCTAGTGGGGCGCACCTGGGGGGAAGAGAGTAGTGGAGGCGGACAGATGAGGGAGTGAATAGTGGGGAAGATTCGCTTGGGAGAGGGGACAATAGATGGAATGGAGACAGTGAAAGGGGGAAGGGGAAAACATGATAGGGAGAAGTTAGAGGAAAAGAAGGCCAAAGTGCTAGTAATAAAGAGCAGTCTGATAGAAGAGCTGGGAAAGGTAGTGGAAGAGGACGAGGTCGCCATGTTTATATATATATATATATATATATATATATATATATATATATATATCCTGCCAGATGACTGTGAAACAAAAACCTGTAACTGTTTTGCATGATGGTAGGATTGCTGGTTTCTTTTTCTGTCTCATAAACACGCTAAGATAACAGGGATATCTTGCTACTCCTACTTACACTTTGGTCACACTTCACAGACACGCACATGCATATATATATATACATACATCTAGGTTTTTCTCCTTTTTCTAAATAGCTCTTGTTCTTTTTTATTTCTTCTATTGTCCATGGGGAAGTGGAAAAGAATCTTTCCTCCGTAAGCCATGCGTGTCGTATGAGGCGACTAAAATGCCGGGAGCAATGGGCTAGTAACCCCTTCTCCTGTATACAATTACTAAAAAAGAGAAGAAGAAAAACTTTATAAAACTGGGTTGCTTAAATGTGCGTGGATGAAGTGCGGATGACAAGAAACAGATGATTGCTGATGTTATGAATGGAAAGAAGTTGGATGTCCTGGCCCTAAGCGAAACAAAGCTGAAGGGGGTAGGAGAGTTTCAGTTGGGGGAAATAAATGGGATTAAATCTGGAGTATCTGAGAGAGTTAGAGCAAAGGAAGGGGTAGCAGTAATGTTAAATGATCAGTTATGGAAGGAGAAAAGAGAATATGAATGTGTAAATTCAAGAATTATGTGGATTAAAGTAAAGGTTGGATGCGAGAAGTGGGTCATAATAAGCGTGTATGCACCTGGAGAAGAGAGGAATGCAGAGGAGAGAGAGAGATTTTGGGAGATGTTAAGTGAATGCATAGGAGCCTTTGAACCAAGTGAGAGAGTAATTGTGGTAGGGGACTTGAATGCTAAAGTAGGAGAAACTTTTAGAGAGGGTGTGGTAGGTAAGTTTGGGGTGCCAGGTGTAAATGATAATGGGAGCCCTTTGATTGAACTTTGTATAGAAAGGGGTTTAGTTATAGGTAATACATATTTTAAGAAAAAGAGGATAAATAAGTATACACGATATGATGTAGGGCGAAATGACAGTAGTTTGTTGGATTATGTATTGGTAGATAAAAGACTGTTGAGTAGACTTCAGGATGTACATGTTTATAGAGGGGCCACAGATATATCAGATCACTTTCTAGTTGTAGCTACACTGAGAGTAAAAGGTAGATGGGATACAAGGAGAATAGAAGCATCAGGGAAGAGAGAGGTGAAGGTTTATAAACTAAAAGAGGAGGCAGTTAGGGTAAGATATAAACAGCTATTGGAGGATAGATGGGCTAATGAGAGCATAGGCAATGGGGTCGAAGAGGTATGGGGTAGGTTTAAAAATGTAGTGTTAGAGTGTTCAGCAGAAGTTTGTGGTTACAGGAAAGTGGGTGCAGGAGGGAAGAGGAGCGATTGGTGGAATGATGATGTGAAGAGAGTAGTAAGGGAGAAAAAGTTAGCGTATGAGAAGTTTTTACAAAGTAGAAGTGATGCAAGGAGGGAGGAGTATATGGAGAAAAAGAGAGAAGTTAAGAGAGTGGTGAAGCAATGTAAAAAGAGAGCAAATGAGAGAGTGGGTGAGATGTTATCAACAAATTTTGTTGAAAATAAGAAAAAGTTTTGGAGTGAGATTAACAAGTTAAGAAAGCCTAGAGAACAAATGGATTTGTCAGTTAAAAATAGGAGAGGAGAGTTATTAAATGGAGAGTTAGAGGTATTGGGAAGATGGAAGGAATATTTTGAGGAATTGTTAAATGTTGATGAAGATAGGGAAGCTGTGATTTCGTGTATAGGGCAAGGAGGAATAACATCTTGTAGGAGTGAGGAAGAGCCAGTTGTGAGTGTGGGGGAAGTTCGTGAGGCAGTAGGTAAAATGAAAGGGGGTAAGGCAGCCGGGATTGATGGGATAAAGATAGAAATGTTAAAAGCAGGTGGGGATATAGTTTTGGAGTGGTTGGTGCAATTATTTAATAAATGTATGGAAGAGGGTAAGGTACCTAGGGATTGGCAGAGAGCATGCATAGTTCCTTTGTATAAAGGCAAAGGGGATAAAAGAGAGTGCAAAAATTATAGGGGGATAAGTCTGTTGAGTGTACCTGGTAAAGTGTATGGTAGAGTTATAATTGAAAGAATTAAGAGTAAGACGGAGAATAGGATAGCAGATGAACAAGGAGGCTTTAGGAAAGGTAGGGGGTGTGTGGACCAGGTGTTTACAGTGAAACATATAAGTGAACAGTATTTAGATAAGGCTAAAGAGGTCTTTGTGGCATTTATGGATTTGGAAAAGGCGTATGACAGGGTGGATAGGGGGGCAATGTGGCAGATGTTGCAAGTGTATGGTGTAGGAGGTAGGTTACTGAAAGCAGTGAAGAGTTTTTACGAGGATAGTGAGGCTCAAGTTAGAGTATGTAGGAAAGAGGGAAATTTTTTCCCAGTAAAAGTAGGCCTTAGACAAGGATGTGTGATGTCACCGTGGTTGTTTAATATATTTATAGATGGGGTTGTAAGAGAAGTAAATGCGAGGGTCTTGGCAAGAGGCGTGGAGTTAAAAGATAAAGAATCACACACAAAGTGGGAGTTGTCACAGCTGCTCTTTGCTGATGACACTGTGCTCTTGGGAGATTCTGAAGAGAAGTTGCAGAGATTGGTGGATGAATTTGGTAGGGTGTGCAAAAGAAGAAAATTAAAGGTGAATACAGGAAAGAGTAAGGTTATGAGGATAACAAAAAGATTAGGTGATGAAAGATTGAATATCAGATTGGAGGGAGAGAGTATGGAGGAGGTGAACGTATTCAGATATTTGGGAGTGGACGTGTCAGCGGATGGGTCTATGAAAGATGAGGTGAATCATAGAATTGATGAGGGAAAAAGAGTGAGTGGTGCACTTAGGAGTCTGTGGAGACAAAGAACTTTGTCCTTGGAGGCAAAGAGGGGAATGTATGAGAGTATAGTTTTACCAACGCTCTTATATGGGTGTGAAGCATGGGTGATGAATGTTGCAGCGAGGAGAAGGCTGGAGGCAGTGGAGATGTCATGTCTGAGGGCAATGTGTGGTGTGAATATAATGCAGAGAATTCGTAGTTTGGAAGTTAGGAGGAGGTGCGGGATTACCAAAACTGTTGTCCAGAGGGCTGAGGAAGGGTTGTTGAGGTGGTTCGGACATGTAGAGAGAATGGAGCGAAACAGAATGACTTCAAGAGTGTATCAGTCTGTAGTGGAAGGAAGGCGGGGTAGGGGTCGGCCTAGGAAGGGTTGGAGGGAGGGGGTAAAGGAGGTTTTGTGTGCGAGGGGCTTGGACTTCCAGCAGGCATGCGTGAGCGTGTTTGATAGGAGTGAATGGAGACAAATGGTTTTTAATACTTGACGTGCTGTTGGAGTGTGAGCAAAGTAACATTTATGAAGGGATTCAGGGAAACCGGCAGGCCGGACTTGAGTCCTGGAGATGGGAAGTACAGTGCCTGCACTCTGAAGGAGGGGTGTTAATGTTGCAGTTTAAAAACTGTAGTGTAAAGCACCCTTCTGGCAAGACAGTGATGGAGTGAATGATGGTGAAAGTCTTTCTTTTTCGGGCCACCCTGCCTTGGTGGGAATCGGCCGGTGTGATAATAAATAAAAAAAAAAAAATATATATATATATATATATATATATATATATATATATATATATATATATATATATATATATATATGTATTCTTTTTCTTTCAACACACCGGCCGTATCCCACCGAGGCGGGGTGGCCCAAAAGGAAAAACGAAAGTTTCTCCTTTTACATTTAGTAATATATACAGGAGAAGAGGTTACTAGCCCCTTGCTCCCGGCATTTTAGTCGCCTCTTACAACACGCATGGCTTACGGAGGAAGAATTCTGTTCCACTTCCCCATGGAGATAAGAGGAAATAAACAAGAATAAGAATTAGAAAGAAAATAGAAGAAAACCCAGAGGGGTGTGTATATATGTGCTTGTACATGTATGTGTAGTGTGACCTAAGTGTAAGTAGAAGTAGCAAGACGTACCTGAAATCTTGCATGTTCATGAGACAGAAAAAAGGACACCAGCAATCCTACCATCATGTAAAACAATTACAGGCTTTCGTTTTACACTCACTTGGCAGGACGGTAGTATCTCCCTGGGATGTTGCTGTCTACCAACCTACTACCTACATATATATATATATATATATATATATATATATATATATATATATATATATATATATATATATATATATATATATATAAACATGGCAGCCGGGATTGATGGGATAAAGATAGAAATGTTAAAAGCAGGTGGGGATATAGTTTTGGAGTGGTTGGTGCAATTATTTAATAAATGTATGGAAGAGGGTAAGGTACCTAGGGATTGGCAGAGAGCATGCATAGTTCCTTTGTATAAAGGCAAAGGGGATAAAAGAGAGTGCAAAAATTATAGGGGGATAAGTTTGTTGAGTATACCTGGTAAAGTGTATGGTAGAGTTATTATTGAAAGAATTAAGAGTAAGACGGAGAATAGGATAGCAGATGAACAGGGAGGCTTTAGGAAAGGTAGGGGGTGTGTGGACCAGGTGTTTACAGTGAAACATATAAGTGAACAGTATTTAGATAAGGCTAAAGAGGTCTTTGTGGCATTTATGGATTTGGAAAAGGCGTATGACAGGGTGGATAGGGGGGCAATGTGGCAGATGTTGCAAGTGTATGGTGTAGGAGGTAGGTTACTGAAAGCAGTGAAGAGTTTTTACGAGGATAGTGAGGCTCAAGTTAGAGTATGTAGGAAAGAGGGAAATTATTTCCCAGTAAAAGTAGGCCTTAGACAAGGATGTGTGATGTCACCGTGGTTGTTTAATATATTTATAGATGGGGTTGTAAGAGAAGTAAATGCGAGGGTCTTGACAAGAGGCGTGGAGTTAAAAGATAAAGAATCACACACAAAGTGGGAGTTGTCACAGCTGCTCTTTGCTGATGACACTGTGCTCTTGGGAGATTCTGAAGAGAAGTTGCAGAGACTGGTGGATGAATTTGGTAGGGTGTGCAAAAGAAGAAAATTAAAGGTGAATACAGGAAAGAGTAAGGTTATGAGGATAACAAAAAGATTAGGTGATGAAAGATTGAATATCAGATTGGAGGGAGAGAGTATGGAGGAGGTGAATGTATTCAGATATTTGGGAGTGGACGTGTCAGAGGATGGGTCTATGAAAGATGAGGTGAATCATAGAATTGATGAGGGAAAAAGAGTGAGTGGTGCACTTAGGAGTCTGTGGAGACAAAGAACTTTGTCCTTGGAGGCAAAGAGGGGAATGTATGAGAGTATAGTTTTACCAACGCTCTTATATGGGTGTGAAGCATGGGTGATGAATGTTGCAGCGAGGAGAAGGCTGGAGGCAGTGGAGATGTCATGTCTGAGGGCAATGTGTGGTGTGAATATAATGCAGAGAATTCGTAGTTTGGAAGTTAGGAGGAGGTGCGGGATTACCAAAACTGTTGTCCAGAGGGCTGAGGAAGGGTTGTTGAGGTGGTTCGGACATGTAGAGAGAATGGAGCGAAACAGAATGACTTCAAGAGTGTATCAGTCTGTAGTGGAAGGAAGGCGGGGTAGGGGTCGGCCTAGGAAAGGTTGGAGAGAGGGGGTAAAGGAGGTTTTGTGTGCGAGGGGCTTGGACTTCCAGCAGGTATGCATGAGCGTGTTTGATAGGAGTGAATGGAGACAAATGGTTTTTAATACTTGACGTGCTGTTGGAGTGTGAGCAAAGTAACATTTATGAAGGGGTTCAGGGAAACCGGCAGGCCGGACTTGAGTCCTGGAGATGGGAAGTACAGTGCCTGCACTCTGAAGGAGGGGTGTTAATGTTGCAGTTTAAAAACTGTAGTGTAAAGCACCCTTCTGGCAAGACAGTGATGGAGTGAATGATGGTGAAAGTTTTTCTTTTTCGGGCCACCCTGCCTTGGTGGGAATCGGCCAGTGTGATAATAAAAAAAAAAATAAATATATATATATATATATATATATATATATATATATATATATATATATATATATATATATATATATATATATATATATATATATATATATATATATATATGCAATAAGATCACAGTATACAGGTGATTTCAAAATATGCAAAACAACCACTCTGAAAGAATAGAGAAATTCCAAGCGCTTTCGTGACTACTCACATTATCAAGGAACTATATGTTCCTTGATAATAGTTCCTTGATAATGTGAGTAGTCACGAAAGCGCTTGGAATTTCTTATTCTTTCAGAGTGGTTGTTTTGCATATATATATATATATATATATATATATATATATATATATATATATATATATATATATATATATATATATATATATATATATATATATAATTGCTTGTTAATGCAATTATCTAATCAGCCAATCACGTGGCGGCAGAACAATGCCTAAAAGCATGTAGACATGGTCATGATGTTCAGTTCTTGTTGAGATCAAATATCAGAAATGAGAAGAAATATGATAGTCGTGACTTTCACAGTTGAATAACTGGTGTCAGACGGGATGGTCTGAGTATCTCATAAACCTCTGATGTCTTGGGATTTTCATGCACAAGTCTCTAGAGTTTACAGACAATTGTGTGAAAACACAAAACATCCAGTGAGCGGCAGTTCTGTGGGCGAAAACGCTTTGTTAACGAGAGAGGTCGGAGTTTAATGGCCAGACTGGTTCAAACAGATAGGAAAACGACAGTAATTCAAAGCATTACAGAAGAGCATCTCTGAACGCACAACACCTCGAGCTTTGAAATAAATAGGCTGCAGCAGCAAAAGATCACACCAGATTCCACGCCTGTCAGGTACGAACAAGAAACTGAGGCTACAGTGGGCCCAGGCTCACCAAAAGTTGACAGTTGGAAATGGGAAAAATGTCTGGTTTGTCGAATCGCGATTTCGGCTGCTACATGCAGACGGTTGGGTCAGAATTTGGCATAAACCCGTCGGATGTAGTGAAACGGGAGATACGCAGCATGAATGTGCAGGCAACAAATCTGTAACAATTGCACGATGCTATCATGTCAACATGGACAAGAATCTCAAACATGGTTAAAGTTTTCGCACGCATCACGATTCATTAATTTCTGTCCAATTTAAGCCTTCACAAAAATTTAGTACTATATATTGGCCATATTTACATATGGCCAATATATAGTAAAGTAATAACATAATTTAACCCCTTGTATTATTACATATTAAAATCTTTAAGATTAGAGTAGTGGCTCCCAAACTTTTGTTGACTGTGTACCCCTTAGTGTTCTGTATTACCAGTCATGTTCTTCGTACACATGTGGTAAATAACTTTCTAGAAGTAATGTCCGAGATACGTTATCAGGATGAATGATACATTATCAGGATGAATATTAGAGAGGAAAGAGACAATAATAATAATAATAATAATAATAATAATAATAATAATAATAATAATAATAATAATAATAATAATACATTCTGGGAGATATTGTGTTCTGCCACTTGCCTCACAGGTAGATAAATAGGATAAAGGTAACGCACAAGTACCTGATTATTCTTCTAAACTTTAGGAATATACAGTTTCGATGTACAACAGTGTACTTCCAATAGAAAAAGAATAAATATGCGAAACAAAAACTAAGTTTATTCAAGCATACATAATATAATAATCAAACACTTGCAAAATTATTGTTAATATCTTCATCTTAAGAAAGAGAGCATACATTTTTTCCAAATAAAATACCAATTTAGGCATTATTGCAAATAATTAATCTAGTCATGAAATATTTTCACTTGCTCAGTCAGGCAAAGTGGCTAAATTATAGTGCTGATGCCTAATCGACACATCGACCATTGGTATTGTTCAGTAACAGTAAATCCTGAGGTACTTCTGTGTAAGCATTGCCCTGAACTATATTATTAAAAAAGATTTTCTCATTGGTTTGGAACTTAATATTCGTCTAAAAATACTGAATATGCTGTCAATAAAAAAATAATGAAAATAACAGTAAAACAAAATATAACTATGGTGCTTCTCTAGAAAATCCCTCAGCGTACTCCAATTTCGGAACCCGTGACTTAGGGTTTTATCTCCAAGTATTCTCTTTACGTTGGAGGCTCTTTAAATTGGAGGCCTGGATGGGTGACTAGGGTACCATTCTCCAAAGCACCAAGGCAGTGCTCCAGCTGCCACCGAAGGGGGCACATTACCGACGACTGCCTGCCAGACATCAAGTGTAATTACTGCCACAGCAGAAGACATCAATTGGATACCTGCCACAGAAAATGGAACTGGTCACACAGCACCAGCAGTTTTCAGAGACGTTATCTACCAACACACCAACAGGATCTCTGATCCGACACTCACGGTTACACGTCACCCTCCAAGATACACCTCTCTCATCACTATAGACATTATTTGTTTCTCATACAATACTAAAAAGTTTATGCCACAGCATTATATGACAAGTGCAAACTCATTTAAAATTAATTCCTTTCTTAAATTTTCTCTTAAACGTTTAAAGATCATTTTTTATTTATATTAATGTAAAAATTAAAATTTTGTACCAAAAGAACCTTAGAAAACTTACCTAACCTTATTATAACAATCGCAATTTAATTTAGCCTAATCCAACTAAATATATTTTAGATAAATTTACAATAATTTAATAATGAACAAACACGATAAAATATATATTTTTTCTCGTTAGGCTGAGTATATATATATATATATATATATATATATATATATATATATATATATATATATATATATATATATATATATATATATATATATATATATATATATATATATAATGGGGAAGGGTAAAACCCATTAATGTGGTACAGCACCTCCTAGGAACTAGGTCCCAAAAGGGATGTACTCCTATTACCCTTTCTCGGGCCTGGTTCCTAGCCCTTTTGTGTATCCATATGCCCCTGCGCTACCGTCCATAGGATGGATATAAGGTACACAATAAACTAGACACTTCAGTGGCACAGTCTAAATCACCTGGGAATAAGGAAGTAATCAGGTTTAGTTCACATAGGAGGGCAGCCCAATTCCTTGGACCAAGAGTCCTTCACCAGCATTGGCAACCACTACATACATCAGTCCAGTCAAGCTGTGTACCAGTATGCTGATCAAACATGTAATAACATACTGTCTGCCGAAATATAGGGCTCATGTACACACTTATGGTCCGGACGGCTGCAATTCTGAAAAATACTGAATGTCAGAACTCTAGCGAATTTTATTAAAATTCCAGGTTACGCCTCATGGATAAGACGATACAGTCAGTCATTGACTGAGGTGTCGTCTCGTGTTTTAATAAAAAATAACAACCTAAATGTTTTTCATAATCATCAAAATAAAAACATCGTACTAACGTGTGTGATGGACGGAAATCCTTAGCAGTGCGGATACCTACTGCAGTTTTAGATGGATAATGCAGACTGCTACTACATCACCACCAAAAAGAGGTTATAATTGGTGGTAATCTTGATCAACATGCAATAGGGTGGGACTAGTTTTGTTATAAAGTTGTAAAGTAAAAGGACACAAGTGCAACTAATGTGACATTTATTGTGGCAACGTTTCGCTCTCCAGGAGCTTTATCAAGCTTGATAAAGCTCCTGGAGAGCGAAACGTTGCCACAATAAATGTCACATTAGTTGCACTTGTGTTCTTTTACTTTACATATTGTCGGTAATTCTACCAACTTTATTGTTATAAAGTTGCTGAATCCGTCCTAACGCCAAAGTTGGTTTTCTAAACTCTAAAGCATAGCGTCTGCTAATTTCTCTACAAATGGTATTTAAATTAGGATACGCAATTATTGCCGTCATTTACATTAACACTAATTACTGCAATAATGCATTAATTAGTGCTAACAGTAATGCAATAATGTATTAATTAGTGTTAGCACTAATTAATGCAATAATGTATAAAAGGGTGACTATGTCCTGTTGCGCGGACAGGAAGCAATGCTTACATATGTCCTGTTGCGCGGACAGGAAGCAATGCTTACATATGTCCTGTTGCGCGGACAGGAAGCTAGCCCTTAAACACCAAAACAATGCTTACATTTTAGTGCCATAGTCGCTATATTTTGCTTTGAATCATTGCACAATACTGATGTTTGCTTAGAAGGATGGATTAAAATTTCTTCACCATTATCTCTGGCTTCTTCCTCGACCAACAGTGTGTTGAAGAATAGCAAGTCACAATAATGTAACTGGAACTGTACACAAATAACCCTTCTTGCTTCTGTTTGTGAATTGTTAATGGTCTAAGTCGGACTGAAACGTCGTCATAAGTTTCAATCTCCCAAGTGAGGTATTTGTGCAATATGTGACATTTAGCTATAACAAGTTATCCATATACATTAGCCAGGCCGGCGAGGATATAACAAAGACTCCGGCCCATTTCGTTCACTTGAGTTTGGAAAGTAGGAGTGTGTAAAACCAGGGTCCATTGCTCTTTCATACTAGTGGGAGATGAGTTGGCTAAAGAAACAAGCAGACCATGGAACCGAGAACCGGGGTTCAGCCTTCGTGGAGGAAAGACAGAGACTCAGGCCTCGTTGGAGGTTCATATATGAGCTGTAGTTAATTACTGACTCAAAGTGTACCTTTCATTATGATTTTGTGTTCCCATATTTTCATAATTGTGTAAGAAGTAATGTTTATAGTGATATATTTACCCCCGTAGTATTCTGAATATTACTTTTGGTGGGGATATATTTAAATATATCCCCACCAAAAGTATTTCAGTCAAGTGGGATTAATTAGTGTTCTGTCGGGAGGTAAAGAGACAGCTTTCTGTTCTCCGGTGAGTTATTTGGCTGAGGAAGGTTGAAAAATGACCAGTAGTTTGCTGAGAGCTTACCTGTAAGTACCAAATGGAAAGCCGTCTTCAATAGAGATGCTTACAGCATAGTAAACGCCTTCGCCAATCACCTAGTGGACCTCTTACACAGATGTATCTTTACACACATGTATCGTTGCATGTAGCTGATGCTACATGCAAGGGTTGGAGGAGGTACAAACAACTTCTCTATACCAACAACACAAACCTCCACATATTAACCTCTCAGTGAATGGAGCGAAGTCCAACATTGGGTCATTTCTAGATGAGAAACAATGAAAATTGTTATTAGGAAGAGTGAGCTCCACAACCTGGTGATTCTTACTCAAGGACTAAGAAAAATATTAAATCGATGACTCAATTCCACATTTACATCAAGAGGATGAAACTGTTACTACCAGAAACTATGGAAATGGCTGACCAACTTGCTGACCATTTTCCTGTTAAGTTAAGCTCTATAATTTACAAAGTATTAGAACCATGTGTTTATTCAATACTTGACAAAACCAGTTACAATAATAATTGCTCAATACTAGTAACAAAAGTTTCAGTGATATTAACACTTATTTTCATTAATAATGTGTTAATTTTAATTTTACAGATCTTATAATCACAATACAGCAAAAAAAAAAAACTAATTTAATTAAGTCATCGTGTCAGCCTAAATAATATCCATAATTGATTCCGAGTCATGGACGCTAAATCACAGCAGATTATGACTAAATGGAAAATCTCTCGACTATTTACGTTGGAAAAGAAGATGCTTGGTTTCCTAACCATGAACCCAGCTGCTCAAACAGTGCTGCCACAACAAGATAAACCTGCAATGGGGAGCCATTTCACTACCGTAGATGTGCTAACCAGGTAGTATCTCCAATGACTTGTGAACCAGTAAGCCAGCGGAAGGCCTCGGTTAGATGACCAACAGTTCCAGTTGGGGGTCATCATATGACTAGAACCCGCGTCAGAAAACATCTAATCTGTTTCCACACAAATCTTACCTAACCTATCCACTGACTTAAATCCTCCACCGCTGCCTAGCAAAGGGTAAATAACCCTCTTCATGGAATCAGGCAAATATAGTTGAAATTAATAATGGCCTGTGTAAGCTGTTAACTCTTGGGAAAATAATGTCTACATAAGACAGCTGTTAATGTAACTGATTTTGGTGTGCCTGTGAAGAGGTACTATATCATGACCTGAAAAAACTACGAACACCATAAATCTTTGGTTTCATTTATACCTCAGTTTATACCACAATGGGAAGTTCTTGATCCCTTGCTAGTAAATGCTCTCAGTAAGATACTTCACCTAATCTTGGAATCCCTAACCAATGTAAATCACCTAAACAAGGAAGGAGATACCTACTACTCTCACAGACATTACTATATCTGTCAAGTTGCTGCTGTGTCTGGCTGTGCCAAGCGATGTCTGGTTACGGTTGCATTCGAGAGAGTACTTGAGTGTGTCTCTAGAAATGATATTTGTAACTAGCCTGTGGATAAAGACTCATTAAAACTATCACTGTTGTAATATACATGAATGTATATATCTAATTAAATATACAGTTTTTCCTAGTAACTTTTTACATACAAATCTGGAACGTAAATAAACATAAAATATATCTATTTTCTATGCTATAACTTTTGTAATGATACTGTAATGTTAGACTTTTTGTAAGTCGAATCTTGCATGGTAGCAGCTGCAACTGCATATCACGTACGCAGCCATTCTAGAAATATAACATAGAAGGTATTTCATTAACTATAAGTGGTTGTTATTAGCTCTGTCGGTATTTCTGATGTTTTGATTCGCCAATTATAAGTAGTTTGGCGGATGGTGAGGAATGTTCATTGCTCGCATGGCATAGTAGCTGCTTAATATTTGTGGGCAGATGTGTTTCGGATGCCTGCACTAGCAGACCTCAATTTAAGTCATATTTTAAAGGTGTAGAAAAGTGTTTACTGATACAATTAATTTTAAAATAGATGGTGATGTTTGTTTGGGTTTTCTAGCTACATGTTTATTATTATTTGTGAGATTTTAAGGCATATTAGGTGAAGGTGCCAGCAGACTTATATGAGCTTTGATGGTTTTACAAGATTACCTGGAGTTTACCTGGAGAGGGTTTCAGGGGTTAACGCCCTCGCGGCCCGGTCTGAGACCAGGCCTCATGGTGGATCAGGGTCTGATCAACCAGGCTGTTACTGCTGGCCGCACGCAAGCTGACGTACGAACTACAGCCCGGTTGGTCAGGTAATGACTTTAGGTGCCTGTCCAGTGCCTTCTTGAAGACAGCCAGGGGTCTATTGGTAATCCTCCTTATGTATGCTGGGAGGCAATTGAACAGTCTTGGGCCCCGGTCACTTATTGTTTTGTCTCTCAGTGTACTCGTGGCGCCCCTGCTTTTCATCGGGGGAATGTTGCATCTCCTGCTGAGTCTTTTGCTTTCATATGTAGTGATTTTCGTGTGCAGGTTTGGTACCAATCCCTCCAAGACCTTCCAAGTGTATATTATCATGTGGTATAAACCTTGGTAATAAATACCGACAAGTTGGTTTAGAAAGACACGTAAGCCAACACTATAACATATTTATTAGAAAACGTTTCGGTCCTGGGACCTTGATCACTTCTAACATACAGAGGTAGAAAGACATTATATACACAGGCGGAGAGCGAGATGTGACGCACGAGACATTATATACACAGGCGGAGAGCGAGATGTGACGCACGTTCGTCACATCTCGCTCTCCGCCTGTGTATATAATGTCACGTGCGTCACATCTCGCTCTCCGCCTGTGTATATAATGTCTCGTGCGTCACATCTCGCTCTCCACCTGTGTATATAATGTCTTTCTACCTCTGTATGTTAGAAGTGATCAAGGTCCCAGGACCGAAACGTTTTCTAATAAATATGTTATAGTGTTGGCTTACGTGTCTTTCTAAACCATATTATCATGTATCTCTCTCGCCTGCGTTCGAAGGAATACAGATCAAGAACCTTCAACCGTTCCCAGTAGTTTAGGTGTCTTATCGCACTTATGTGTGCCGTGAAAGTTCTTTGTACACTCTCCAGGTCTGCAGTGTCGCCAGCCTTGAAGGGGGCCGTTAGATAACTAATTAATTTTTACAATTAAAATTGGTACCTACATACCACCGAGTTGTAGCTATTTTCTTAGTGAGACGTGGTTTTAACTTGCATTTTTTGTGTATATGTATTAAAGTACATTAAAATAATGTATTCAATGCCGTGTATACATAAATTTAAAATTAATAATAACCTTGTGTGCGTGTACTGAATAAAATCATCTTGGGAATGCTTTGCATGCCAAATTTTATTCACCAGTGTTTAATTGCCTATTATGTGAGTGTTAATTTCCTGGCTGCTGACAACAAATTGTCAATAATTTGCATTCTTAAATGAGTCAGTTTTGTTTCCTTGCTTCTTACCACTTCTCATAATATTAAATATTATGCATCATAATAATTTCAGTTCTCAAATTAAAGTTGTTTTCTTATATTTTATATAAATTTGTGCTTCCATACCCTTATTCTACTCCCTGAAATTATACAAAAGACCCACAGGGGCTTAGCTGATATTTAAAGAATATAGTACTTAATCTATTAATTATAATCAATGGTGAATCTTCCTCTGCCTGTCTGTCTGTCTGTCTGTCTGTCTGTCTGTCTCTCTGTCTCTCTGTCTCTCTCTCTCTTTAACCAGTTGTATGTAAATACTTATATTACACAAGCCTCGAGAGGTGGTGGTATTGTTACTTGTTTCTAGCTGAGATGTAAGAATGTATACAAGTGTCTTAGCAGCTAGTGATAAAGTTGATTCACGTCAGTGTAATCTGACTCTGGAATGAATACGAGAAATCAAGCTATGAATCTTGCAAGCAAAGCAGCCGAGAAACTTGCCCTGCTAAGGCGCATCTAATACTTGATCAGCAGCAGAGGCTGCAAAAGTGTGCGTGTGGAGGAGCAACACGAGACAAAAGTATTATCACACCATGAGCATACATTCCTCATGTTGACGCCGATTTGTGGAAGAGACAGAGAACCTTACAAGTCCTCGTCAGACTCGACCAAGTTGGACCCGTAATTTCAATAGATCTTTCCATGTTGAAAGATGTTGGTAACTTGTTTATACACTACCAATGTTCTCGAGGTCCCCTACATGATCTCCGTGGACAGCTTCTCCTAAAAGAAAACAAAGACAGCTATTAAACCGAACAATGGACAGTCATCAACAGATTAACTATAGTTGTACCCATCTCGACCAACGCTCATTCATTCCTCAAATGATTCTCGTTTGAAACATATAAATTTTCGATTCACTCTATTAAAGTTTGGGCACACCTCTAGTTCCTAATTAACCTTGTTTCCTACATGCACAAGCGTGTTAATTGCTTATGATAAAGCTATAATAACAAAGCTATTGTTATTCCACTGCCTTGTAATCAGCTGTGGAAGGATAACAGCTGTTATCTTATATGATAACCCAATTGTAAAATAAATGCAAGAACGAAAAACTCATATCCTAAACCTAGCTTCTGTAATAAAAATAACTAAACACGGGAATCCGATGACGCAAGACCTACGACCTCTATCGAGGATATCTGTTGAGAAAAAACTGTACTGTCTAGCAAGCTATATCTTTGTCTAGCCTCCACGCAGATGAGGTCAAGATAGTAAAGGAGAAGCAGGTGGTAACAGAGGCAAAACAAGAGTGATAATTCAAGAGAACGAGGATATCATCTTAGTTTAATTAACTCTTAATATGTGTGGCATAAAAGGTAACTGGTGATTTTGTTTCAGTAACATTCCGTGCAGCTTCGTATAGTCCTGGTCTGAGTGTATACACGAGAGAGAGAGACCTTTTAAACTAAACTTTAATATTATATTTGTATTTAATATAATAATAATAATAATAATAATAATAATAATAATTTTACTATTATAAATTTTATTAATATTATCACTATTTTTATCATTATTATTAATATAATGACCTTTATAATAATCATACACACTATCCATACCAGTTTTATATTGTGTGTATTGTTATGCTTATTACTAATTTGAATATTATTTTATGCAAAACAATTATATTCTTTGTAATTATTTTAAAATGCACACATATTTTTAACTCAAAAAAGGTTAACAGGATTTAAAACCTAACCACCACACGAGGGTCATTAAGGCTCCTTGTAGCCTGCACAGCACCTGTCAAGAATAATTACCCTTGAAAAAATGGGATTAATGTAAATTCTCATATATATATATATATATATATATATATATATATATATATATATATATATATATATATATATATATATATATATATATATATATATATATATATACGATGTAAGGTGACCCTAAAAAGAAGAAACACTTTCACCATCACTCACTCCATCACTGTTTTGCCAGAGGGGGCCGATTTTACAGTTCAAAACTGCAAATATCCCACCCTTTCTTCAGAGTGGAGTCACTGTATATCTCGCCTCCAGGACTCTAGTCCGGCTAGCCGGTTTCCCAGAATCCCTTCATAAATGTTACTTTGTCTCACTCTCCAACAGCACGTCAAGTCATAAAAGCCACTTGCCTCCACTCCTGTCTAACGCGCTCATACACGCTTGCTGGATGTCTAAGCCCTTCGCATACAAAACCTCATTTACCCGAAAAGATCACCCTCTTGGTAGCTGAAGTATGTTCAAGGTATATTCCTATAAGACAAAAGAAAAGAAGTAAACTGGAGAGAGAAAGACGCTCCCTCTACAGGAGAAGACGAAGAATCATTGAGCTCCTCAAGAATGCCAGATTATCTGATACACGGAAGGAAGTGCTAACCAGGGAAGTGGAAAATATTGAGCTGAAGTTAAAGGACTCATACAGGATCCAGGAGAGACAAGTGGAGCTAAAAGCGATTAATGAAATTGAAAGAAATTCGAAATATTTCTTTTTATATGCCAAAAACAACTCAAAAACCACTTCTAGTATAGGGCCCCTGCTCAGACAAGATGGATCCTACACTGACGACAACAAAGAAATGAGCGAGATACTAAAATTGCAGTATGACTCAGTGTTCAGCGAGCCACTAACCAGTTTAAAGATAGACGATCCAAACAATTTTTTCATGAATAAGCCTCAAAACCCTGCCAATGTAGGCCAGATTTATGACATAACCTTAACTCCACTAGACTTTGAGAAAGCCATCGACGGCATGCCCATGCACTCAGCCCCAGGCCCAGACTCGTGGAACTCGGTGTTCATTAAAAACTGCAAGAAACCCCTCTCACGGGCCCTATGTATGCTATGGAGAAGGAGCTTAGACACAGGCGAGATTCCACAGACACTAAAAACAACAGATATAGCCCCACTCCATAAAGGTGGTAGCAAAGCAGTAGCTAAGAACTATAGACCAATAGCTTTAACGTCCCACATCATAAAAATCTTTGAAAGAGTTCTAAGAAGCAGGATAGCAAACCACCTGGACTCGCAAAAATTGCACAATCCAGGGTAACATGGTTTCAGAGCGGGTCGCTCCTGCCTTTCGCAACTGCTTGACCACTATGATATGGTCCTGGATGCACTGGAAAACAAACAGAATGCGGATGTAGTATACACAGACTTTGCAAAAGCCTTTGACAAGTGCGACCATGGTGTAATAGCACACAAAATGCGTGCTAAAGGGATAACCGGCAAAGTAGGCAGATGGATCTTCAACTTTCTAACCAATCGCACACAAAGAGTAGTGGTAAACAGAGTTAAATCAGATGCTGCTATAGTGAAGAGCTCTGTCCCACAAGGCACAGTACTCGCATCTATCCTGTTCCTTATTCTCATATCAGACATAGACAGAGATGTAAACCACAGCACTGTATCATCGTTTGCAGACGATACTAGGATCTGCATGAGAGAGTCATCCATTGAGGACACGGCAAAGCTCGGAGAAGATATAAACCAAGTTTTCCAATGGGCAACAGAGAACAATATGATGGTCAATGAAGACAAATTCCAACTACTCCGTTATGGAAAACTGGAGGAAATAATAACTAGAACTGAGTATACTACAAACTCCAATCACACAATAGAGCGGAAAAGTAATGTGAAGAACCTGGGTGTGGTAATGTCCGAAAACCTCACCTTCAAGGACCACAACAATGCCACTATCACATCTGCTAGGAAACTGATAGGATGGATAATGAGAACATTCAAGACAAGAGATGCTTAGCCAATGATGATCCTTTTTAAATCACTTATTCTTTCTAGGCCGGAATACTGCTGTACATTAACATCCCCATTCAAGGCAGGTGAAATTGCAGAGATAGAGAATGTACAGAGAACCTTTACTGCACGTATAAGTTCCATCAAACACCTTAACTACTGGGAGCGCCTGGAAGCACTTGACCTGTACTCACTGGAGGGCAGGCGAGAGAGATATATCATAATCTACACCTGGAAGATTCTGGAGGGACTGGTCCCCAACATGCACACAGCAATCACTCCATACAAAAGCAAAAGACTTGGCAGGCGATGCAACATACCCTCAGTGAAAAGTAGGGGCGCCACTGGTACACTAAGAGAAAACACAATAAGACTGTTCAACAGCCTGCCACCAGCAATAAGGGGCATTACGGGAAGACCCCTGGTTGTCTTCAAGAGGGAGCTGGACAGATACCTAATGACGGTGCCGGATCAGCCGGGCTGTGGTTCGTACGTTGGATTGCGTGCGGCCAGCAGTAACAGCCTCGTTGATCAGGCCCTGATCCACCGGGAGGCCTGGTCGTGGACCGGGCCGCGGGGGCGTTGATCCCCGGAATGCCCTCCAGGTAGACTCAAGGTAGGTAGACCCCCAGCTCAAACAGCTTTTAGGATGACCCCTACCCCGTCTTTCCTCCTCTACTGGTTAATACACCCTCCAAGACATCCTATTTTATTTCTTTAGACGTCCGAACCACTTCAACAACCCTTTCTCATCCCACTAGATAATGCTTTTAGTAACCCCTACTGCCTTCTAATCCCCAAGTTACTAATTCTCTGCATAATATTCACACAATACACTGCCCTCGGACATGACCACTCACTTTTTATTCCCTCGTCAATTTTATGGTTCACCTCTTCTTTCATAGAACAGTCTGGTGAAAAGTCGACTCCCAAATATCTGAACACATTTTAATCCATATTCCTTCCCTCCAATTTTGATATTCAGTCTTTCATTTCTTAAATTTTTCTTTTTACCCTCATCATCTTGCTCTTTTTTGTGTTCTCTTTTGATTTCCTTCCTTTATATACACTCCCAAATTCGTCAACCAACCTTTACAACTTCTCTCTAAAATCTTACTACTGTCCACTTACATGCTTTAATAAAAATACTTGTTCTAGACATCCCCTACCCTTCGAAAAGCCTCCTTGTTTATCCGCGATCCTGCACTTCGTCTTATCCATAATTCTTTCAATAATAACTGCCATACACCTTACCAGTTATACACAACAGTCTTATACCCCAATAATTCTTACACTCCCTTTTATCTCCTTTGCACCTTTATACAAGAGTATAAAGGTGCATTATATATATATATATATATATATATATATATATATATATATATATATATATATATATATATATATATATATATATATATAGGTACCACCTCTAGAACTGTTATAGGGACCCTCATCCTCAGAGAAAAGAATAAACTTGCTTCAGGGAAAACTCTAGGTTCTCCCTGAAGCTGTTTGAGAACTTTCTCCTACCACCCCCTATATTTTATATATATTTTATTTAAAGACAAAATACATTGACAAAACATTCACAAAAATACGATAAAAAGTAAAACAACATAGGTAACTCAGAGCTACATCTCGAATACTTCGTCCAGCTCCCCGGCGGTGGGCCGCGTGCCCAAAATGCTGCAGGCATTTCCTCTCTGGATCGCAACACTGAGTCTCTGAAAGAGGAAACTGGTCGCCCTGTGGTCCTTGGTTTCTATGATGAGCTTTTCACCCAGCTCTATTAGGAATTTTAGAGCACACTTGCCCCATGCTCCAAGGGTCTCCGACCCTATTGGGATGAAGTTATAGCAAGGGGGAAGGTTTTGATATTTGCGGATCTTCAGGGTCTCCCTGTGGCTGGCAGTTCCACCCCCTTCCACTACGGAGTATGACACGTATGTGTTTGCCAATGTGGCGGCACATGTGTAGTCCAAGGCACTCTGCTTTCCATCCTTCCAAGGTAGCATAGTGGCTCCATCAGGACGCTTTTGATTTCCGTCAGACCTCTGCACTTGGGGTTCCCGTTGAGCTGGGCAACGGGCTGTGGCGAGGCTTCTCTTTATGATGCCATTGACTTCCTCATGCCTGGCATACTTCCCTTCTGCTGTGTGACACACGAGACCATGAAGTCCGAATTGATCAGCTGTCGCCCTGCCGCAAACACACCTATGTTCGGTGAGGATGGGGGCGGCTAGGCGAAGAGTAACACCAGTCCGAATGGCCTGTGGGTCTAGTCGAGTGCCCAGGGAGGAACTGGAAACAGCTAACAGGAAATCTCCTGAGTGTGGTGCCTTCACTGCCAGGAGACGAGCTTTGTCCTTTCCTGAGGCGTTGGAGAGCATTGTGTTGGCGATTTTTTCCATGATCGGTTTGTCCCAGTGGGACTGTTTATGTTCTTTGGGAGGAGCTGGTCTACTGGAGGAATCTGTAAGGGTGTCCCACCGAATCGCTGCTTCAGTAAACCTGGGGTCTTGGGCTCCTACCACGTCTCTCAAGCGTTCGGGAACAATCTTCTTGACTAATGCACTCGAAGCCAAACACGAAGAGAGAAAAGCAGGTAAAGCAACATTCGTTGCTTTGCGCACCCCTTTACCTCCCAGTCGTACTGGGAGGGTTGCCTGATCCCATTGCTGATCCTCTAGTGACAGGTTCAGTGCCTTCTTAAGGGTTGACCTCAGGTGTGCGTCATATTCGTCGAGTGTTGGGTTGTCAAAAGAGGGTGCACACCTCAGGAAGTAAGTGAGTCTTAGAATAGTAAGGCACCTTGTGAGGAGATACAGAGCATCATGGGCATCAAGATTGCTTTTTCTCTCCTCCATTCTCATCAGGTCATTCAATTTGTCCTTGAGGACTGTGTCGATGGCCTGGTGACCCAGCGGTGCTCCCAAGAGAGTACTGTTGGACGGAGTGGTAGTAGAGACTTCTGGGAGGATTCTTCGCACGGCATTGATTATTTCCTGGTTCGCTGTGGTGATTTCACACTTGGAGGGATTGAGGATGAGTCCCAAGTCTTCTCCCTGTGTTTTCACCAGTTGTAGGTCCCCTACCAGGGACTCTTCAGTACCTGCCAGAGTGCCATCATCCAGGTACCAGATGTTGAGCTCGCTGCGTAGGCTGGAAGTTAGTTCTCTTACTGCCAAGAAGAAGAGAAGTGGAGCTAGTGGGTCACCCTGCTGAACACCTTCTGATGAGAGAATTTCATGTTCTTCAAACAAAAGAATTGAGGGTTTGCTGTAGCCGGCTGAAATGAAGGGAAAAAGACTGGGGAAGCGATCCCGAACAGCTGGCAAGACAGAATCTCTCTTTACCATATTAAAGGCATTTCTAAAATCAAGTTTGACTACGGCCTTGTCTTCTGGTAGGTCCCTGATGTAGGCCCTTGCTGTATGAGCTGCAGCTTCACTGCCTTGAGGGACCCCCAAAGCCCAGTTGGTGTGGCTGGAATAAACTGGCAGCTTCTAGGCGAATGTTTCTTACTGCTGCTTTGGCAACGATACTGCGAAGTGTTTCCAACCGCAATATATATATATATATATATATATATATATATATATATATATATATATATATATATATATATATATATATATATATATATATGTAGGTAGTAGGTTGGTAGACAGCAACCATCCAGGGAGGTACTACCGTCCTGCCAAGTGAGTGTAAAACGAAAGCCTGTGATTGTTTTACATGATTGTAGGATTGCTGATGTCTTTTGTCTGTCTCATAAATATGCAAGATTACAGGTACGTCTTGCTACTTCTGCTTACACTTAGGTCACACTACACATACATGTACACATTTATTTATACACACTCATCTGAGTTTTCTTTGATTTTATCTTAATAGTTCTTGGTCTTATTACTTTTCCTTTTATATCCATGGGGAAGTGGAATAAGAATCTTTCCTCCGTAAGCCATGCGTGTTGTAAAAGTCAACTAAAATGCCGGGAACAATGGGCTAGTAACCCCTTTTCCTGTAAAGATTACTAAAAAGAATAAGAAGAAAATTGTTTTCTTTCTTTTTTGGGTCACCCTGCCTCGGTGGGAGACGGCCGACTTGTTGAGAAAAAAAAAAAAAAAAAAAAAAAAAAAAAAAAAAAAAAAAAAAAAAAAAATATATATATATATATATATATATATATATATATATATATATATATATATATATATATATATATATATATATATATATATATATATATGTCGTGCCGAATACGTAAAACTGGTCAGTTAGCAAGAACTCATTTAAAATTAAGTCCTTTCTAAAATATAACTCTTATACGTTTAAAGATATATTTTTTTTATTAATGTTAATGTAAAAAAATTTAATTTTGCTACAAAAGAATCTTAGAAAACTTACCTAACCTTATTATAACAAGAACAATTTATTTTAGCCTAACCCAACTAAATATATTTTAGATTTGTTGACAGTAATTTAATACTAAACAAACACAGTGAAATATATTTTTTTCGTTAGGTTCAGAATGTTTTTGGCGAAATTATTGCATACACAAATTTTCGCTTGTCGTATATGGCAAGATGAGCGTTGCTATTTAAGCTAAGATAGCAAGTTCTGCCTATTCGGCACGACATTATATTATAGGGGACTTGAATGCTAAAGTAGGAGAAACTTTTAGAGAGGGTGTGGTAGGTAAGTTTGGGGTGCCAGGTGTAAATGATAATGGGAGCCCTTTGATTGAACTTTGTATAGAAAGGGGTTTAGTTATAGGTAATACATATTTTAAGAAAAAGAGGATAAATAAGTATACACGATATGATGTAGGGAGAAATGACAGTAGTTTGTTGGATTATGTATTGGTAGATAAAAGACTGTTGAGTAGACTTCAGGATGTACATGTTTATAGAGGGGCCACAGATATATCAGATCACTTTCTAGTTGTAGCTACACTGAGAGTAAAAGGTAGATGGGATACAAGGAGAATAGAAGCATCAGGGAAGAGAGAGGTGAAGGTTTATAAACTAAAAGAGGAGGCAGTTAGGGTAAGATATAAACAGCTATTGGAGGATAGATGGGCTAATGAGAGCATAGGCAATGGGGTCGAAGAGGTATGGGGTAGGTTTAAAAATGTAGTGTTAGAGTGTTCAGCAGAAGTTTGTGGTTACAGGAAAGTGGGTGCAGGAGGGAAGAGGAGCGATTGGTGGAATGATGATGTAAAGAGAGTAGTAAGGGAGAAAAAGTTAGCATATGAGAAGTTTTTACAAAGTAGAAGTGATGCAAGGAGGGAAGAGTATATGGAGAAAAAGAGAGAAGTTAAGAGAGTGGTGAAGCAATGTAAAAAGAGAGCAAATGAGAGAGTGGGTGAGATGTTATCAACAAATTTTGTTGAAAATAAGAAAAAGTTTTGGAGTGAGATTAACAAGTTAAGAAAGCCTAGAGAACAAATGGATTTGTCAGTTAAAAATAGGAGAGGAGCGTTATTAAATGGAGAGTTAGAGGTATTGGGAAGATGGAAGGAATATTTTGAGGAATTGTTAAATGTTGATGAAGATAGGGAAGCTGTGATTTCGTGTATAGGGCAAGGAGGAATAACATCTTGTAGGAGTGAGGAAGAGCCAGTTGTGAGTGTGGGGGAAGTTCGTGAGGCAGTAGGTAAAATGAAAGGGGGTAAGGCAGCCGGGATTGATGGGATAAAGATAGAAATGTTAAAAGCAGGTGGGGATATAGTTTTGGAGTGGTTGGTGCAATTATTTAATAAATGTATGGAAGAGGGTAAGGTACCTAGGGATTGGCAGAGAGCATGCATAGTTCCTTTGTATAAAGGCAAAGGGGATAAAAGAGAGTGCAAAAATTATAGGGGGATAAGTCTGTTGAGTGTACCTGGTAAAGTGTATGGTAGAGTTATAATTGAAAGAATTAAGAGTAAGACGGAGAATAGGATAGCAGATGAACAAGGAGGCTTTAGGAAAGGTAGGGGGTGTGTGGACCAGGTGTTTACAGTGAAACATATAAGTGAACAGTATTTAGATAAGGCTAAAGAGGTCTTTGTGGCATTTATGGATTTGGAAAAGGCGTATGACAGGGTGGATAGGGGGGCAATGTGGCAGATGTTGCAAGTGTATGGTGTAGGAGGTAGGTTACTGAAAGCAGTGAAGAGTTTTTACGAGGATAGTGAGGCTCAAGTTAGAGTATGTAGGAAAGAGGGAAATTTTTTCCCAGTAAAAGTAGGCCTTAGACAAGGATGTGTGATGTCACCGTGGTTGTTTAATATATTTATAGATGGGGTTGTAAGAGAAGTAAATGCGAGGGTCTTGGCAAGAGGCGTGGAGTTAAAAGATAAAGAATCACACACAAAGTGGGAGTTGTCACAGCTGCTCTTTGCTGATGACACTGTGCTCTTGGGAGATTCTGAAGAGAAGTTGCAGAGATTGGTGGATGAATTTGGTAGGGTGTGCAAAAGAAGAAAATTAAAGGTGAATACAGGAAAGAGTAAGGTTATGAGGATAACAAAAAGATTAGGTGATGAAAGATTGAATATCAGATTGGAGGGAGAGAGTATGGAGGAGGTGAACGTATTCAGATATTTGGGAGTGGACGTGTCAGCGGATGGGTCTATGAAAGATGAGGTGAATCATAGAATTGATGAGGGAAAAAGAGTGAGTGGTGCACTTAGGAGTCTGTGGAGACAAAGAACTTTGTCCTTGGAGGCAAAGAGGGGAATGTATGAGAGTATAGTTTTACCAACGCTCTTATATGGGTGTGAAGCGTGGGTGATGAATGTTGCAGCGAGGAGAAGGCTGGAGGCAGTGGAGATGTCATGTCTGAGGGCAATGTGTGGTGTGAATATAATGCAGAGAATTCGTAGTTTGGAAGTTAGGAGGAGGTGCGGGATTACCAAAACTGTTGTCCAGAGGGCTGAGGAAGGGTTGTTGAGGTGGTTCGGACATGTAGAGAGAATGGAGCGAAACAGAATGACTTCAAGAGTGTATCAGTCTGTAGTGGAAGGAAGGCGGGGTAGGGGTCGGCCTAGGAAGGGTTGGAGGGAGGGGGTAAAGGAGGTTTTGTGTGCGAGGGGCTTGGACTTCCAGCAGGCATGCGTGAGCGTGTTTGATAGGAGTGAATGGAGACAAATGGTTTTTAATACTTGACGTGCTGTTGGAGTGTGAGCAAAGTAACATTTATGAAGGGATTCAGGGAAACCGGCAGGCCGGACTTGAGTCCTGGAGATGGGAAGTACAGTGCCTGCACTCTGAAGGAGGGGTGTTAATGTTGCAGTTTAAAAACTGTAGTGTAAAGCACCCTTCTGGCAAGACAGTGATGGAGTGAATGATGGTGAAAGTTTTTCTTTTTCGGGCCACCCTGCCTTGGTGGGAATCGGCCGGTGTGATAATAATAAAAAAATAATATATATATATATATATATATATATATATATATATATATATATATATATATATATATAATGTGTGTGTGTGTGTACTCACCTAATTGTGGTTGCAGGAGTCGAGACTCAGCTCCTGGCCCCGCTTCTTCATTGATCGCTACTAGGTCCTCTCTCTGCTTCCAGAGCTTTGTCATACCTCGTTTATAGCCATGTATGGTCCCTGCCTCCACTACATCACTTGTTAGGCTATTCCACTTCCTGACGACTCTATGATTGAAGAAATACTTCCTAACATCCCTCTGACTCGTCTGAGTCTTCAGCTTCCAATTGTGACTCCTTGTTTGTGTCCCCTTTCTGGAACAACCTGTCTCTGTCTGCCTTATCTATCCCATGCAGTATTTTGTATGTCGTAATCATGTCTCCCCTGACCCGCCTGTCCTCCAATGTCGTTAGTCCGATTAGCACGTTCAGCACAGTTCAAGAGGTGCAGAGGTGGCACCTCTGCACACACACGTGTATATATATATATATATATATATATATATATATATATATATATATATATATATATATATATATATATATATATATATATGCAATAAGATCACAGTGAACAGGTGATTTCAGAATATGCAAAACAACCACTGTGAAAGAATAAAGAAATTCCAAGCGCTTTCGTGACTACTCACATTATCAAGGAACAATGAAAGTAATGCATCAAAGGAATGCATATAAAGGGTCTAGCCCACACATCACTATCACATCCCACAACAAAGCAACACCTGACCCGCGACTCATAAGAAAGGGAACACTGCAGCAGGCCCGCTGGCCCAACTAGACAGGTCCTTCACACAACCCACCAACAAACTATTCTACCCAAGAATTAAGAATTTTAAAATTTATAATTTGTCCAATGCATTAAATTCTTCCCAAATTCTATTAATTATAAATGGATCTAATTTATATAAACCAAAGGAAATATTCATATTATTGTCAAAACTGCTTTTTATGAAACAAGATTGAATTATATTCCTGTCAACCATGGACTTGCTTGATACAACTTTCTCAACTTTCTGAAAATCAATTGGATGGTTATAATCTCTCACATGAATAAATAGTGCATTGGAATCTTGTCCAGTTCTAATGCTATATTTATGTTGTTTTAATCTTAGTTCGAGATTTTTACCAGTTTGACCGTAATAAACTTTATTGCAAATTTTACAAGGAATCTTACAGACACATCCGTCAGCATTTTGGGGGGAATTCTTTATCAAAATTTTTTTTACTGTATCAAGATTTTTAAATGCAACTTTGATATTAAAAGTCTTAAGAAGAGAAGGCATATCAACCAAGTTTTCATGGTAAGGGAGAACCAACATATTTTTAGTTGAATAAGGCTGGTTGTCCCTTTTTGGATTGTAAAAAGTATTTCTAGCAATTTTAAAAGATTTATCAATTACGTTTCTTGGGTATTTCAAATCATTACCTATTTCATAAATTTTGGATATTTCCTCATCTATGAACTCTGGACTACAAATACGTAAAGCTCTCAAAAACATTGATGAGAAAACAGACAGTTCAACTCTATCTTGATGTGAAGAATAATAGTGGATATAGGAACAGTTATTTGCAGGTTTTCTGTAAATTTGAAATTTGAGTTCATTATTACCCTTAATAATTAAAACATCTAGAAAAGGCAATGAGTTATTTTCTTCACACTCAACAGTAAAGTTTATAGAATGGGCTAAGCTATTTAATTTGCCAATGAAATGGTGTATATCTACATTCTTGGGCATAAGACACAAAATATCATCAACATATCTGAACCATTTAGCTCTATTAGGGAGGATTGTGTTAAGCAGCCTTGTTTCAAAAAATTCCATGTATAGGTTACTAAGAACAGGTGAAAGAGGATTTCGCATTGCCATACCAAACTTCTGAGTGTAAAACTTATCATTAAATACATTAAACTTTGCATTGTTGATTCAAAATTTGTATTTAATGATAAGTTTTACACTCAGAAGTTTGGTATAGCAATGGGAAATCCTCTTTCACCTGTTTTTAGTAACCTATACATGGAATTTTTTGAAACAATGTGAGCAGTCACAGAACGCGCTTGGAATTTCTCTATTCTTTCACAGTGGTGGTTTTGCATATATATATATATATATATATATATATATATATATATATATATATATATATATATATATATATATTAGGGGTTTGGGATATTGGCAGTTTGGAGGGATATGTTGTGTATCTTTATACGTATATGCTTCTAAACTGTTGTATTCTGAGCACCTCTGCAAAAACAGTGATAATGTGTGAGTGTGGTGAAAGTGTTGAATGATGAAAGTATCTTCTTTTTGTGGATTTTCTTTCTTTTTTTGGGTCACACTGCCTCGGTGGGAGACGGCCGACTTGTTGAGAAAAAAAAATGTATACACACACACATATATATATATATATATATATATATATATATATATATATATATATATATATATATATATATATATATATGTATATATATATATATATATATATGTGTGTGTGTGTGTGTGTGTGTGTGTGTGTGTGTGTGTACTCATCTAGTTGAGGTTGCAGGGGTCGAGTCCAAGCTCCTGGCCCCGCCTCTTCACTGGTCGCTACTAGGTGTGTGTGTGTGTGTGTGTGCTCACCTATTTGTAGTTGCAGGGGTCGAGTCTTAGCTCCTGGCCCCGCCTCTTCACCGGTTGCTACTGGGCCCTCTCTCTCCCCGCTCCATGAGCTTTATCAAACCTCGTCTTAAAACTGTGTATGGTTCCTGCCTCCACTACGTCATTTTCTAGGCTATTCCACTGCCTTACAACTCTATGACTGAAGAAATACTTCCTACTATCTCTCTGACTCATTTGTGTCTTCAACTTCCAATTGTGGCCTCTTGTTTCTGTGTCCCCTCCCTGGAACATCCTGTCTTTGTCCACCTTGTCTATTCCACGCAGTAATTTATATGTCGTTATCATGTCTCCCCTGACCCTCCTGTCCTCCAGTGTCGTCAGGCCGATTTCCCTTAATCTTTCTTCATAGGACATTCCCCTTAGCTCTGGAACTAACCTTGTCGCAAACCTTTGTACTTTCTCTAGTTTCTTAACGTGCTTTATCAAGTGCGGGTTCCAAACAGGTGCTGCATACTCCAGTATGGGCCTGACATACACGGTGTACAGTGTCTTGAACGATTCCTTACTAAGGTATCGGAATGCTGTTCTCAGGTTTGCCAGGCGCCCATATGCTGCAGCTGTGGTAAGTGGCACGCACAACATATCTGCTCCCTCTCTAAGGACCCACGGGGAGATGTTGTCAGGTCCCATTGCCTTTGAGGTATCGATGTCCTTTAGCAGTTTCTTCACCTCCTCCTCATCTGTATGTATGTCGTCCAACACTTGTTGGTGTATTCCTTGCTGGTGTACCCATCTGGTCTGTCCCCCCAGAGTCCTTCCTGTCTCTACTGTAAATACTTCCTTAAATCTCGTGTTGAGCTCCTCACATACCTCTTGATCGTTTCTTGTGAGTTCTCCACCTTCTTTCCTCAGCCTTATCACCTGGTCCTTGACTGTTGTCTTCCTCCTAATGTGGCTATACAACAATTTCGGGTCAGATTTGACTTTCGATGCTATGTCGTTTTCATACTGTCGCTGGGCCTCCCTCCTTATCTGTGCATACTCGTTTCTGGCTCTTCTACTAATCTCCTTGTTTTCCTGGGTCCTATGCCTCCTGTACCTTTTCCATTCTCTGTTGCACTTAGTTTTTGCCTCCCTACACCTTCGGGTAAACCAAGGACTCGTTTTGGTTTTCCTATTATTTCTGTTTCCCTTGGGAACAAACCTTTCCTCTAGCTCCTTGCACTTTGTTGCCGCATATTCCATCATTTCGTTTACTGATTTTCCTACCATTTCTCTGTCCCACTGAGCCTCCTGCAGGAAGTTTCTCATACCTGTGTAGTCCCCCCTTTTATAGTTTGGCCTGTCCCCTTCAGTTCCTGTTACCTTCTCCACTTGTAACTCTACTATATAATCAAAACTCAGAAACACGTGATCGCTAGCTCCAAGGGGCCTCTCGTAAGTGATGTCCACAATGTCTGAACTGCTCAGGGTGTGTGTGTGTGTGTGTGTGTGTGTGTGTGTGTGTGTGTGTGTGTCTTGTCGAATAGGCAAAACTGTTGAACTTGCAAGAGCTCATTTAAAATTAATTCCTTTCTAAAATTTTCTCTTATACGTTTAAAGATATATTTTTTCGTTTATGTTGTGTAAAAATTAATAATTTTGTACCAAAAGAACCTCAGAAAAGTTACCTAATCTTATTATAACAAGCGCAATTTAATTTAGCCTAATCCAACTAAATATATTTTAGATAAGTTTACAATCGCTTAATAATTAACAAACAAATTGATTTTTGCGAAATTATTGCATACACAAATTTTCGTTCGCCTTATTCGGCAAGAAGAGCGTTGCTATTCAAGCCAAAATCGCAAGTTTTTCCTGTTCGGGGAGAGATATATGTATATTTTTAAATATGCATCTATGTAAAATAATTACATAGTATTGTATAGAAACATATTAATATTTTACTTATCTATCAAGAGAGTGAATACATATTGTCATTTACACCTCGTTCTGGACAATGATAAATGTTAATATATTTCAAATATATTCCAAATTACAAAGTAGCAAATACTAGCTGAAGATATTCATGAATACCAAGGTGACCCAGGTGGCTAACACTCGCTCTTCAGTGACTTCAAACACCCTAGCTCAGTGCTGCAATTGTATCACTGTTAAAAACTTATAATATTGACCTTCATATCACGTTGTTTGGAGCCGCTTCTGTCACATGTTCTGTCTTTAATGAGATGAGTCTTCATCGTGTGGCCAGAGCCTTCTTCTGATGTGATCCGAGCTTTTTCTATTGTATTCTGAACCTTCTCTATTGACTTCCGATCCTTCTCTATTGTCTTCTGATCTTTCTCTATTGTGTTTCGATGCTTCTCTTTTATATTCCGAGCCTTCTTAATTGTATTCCCATCTTTTTCTGTTGTGTTTCGAGCCTTCTCTATAATGTTTTGAGACGCCTTATTGTGTTCCGAGCCTTCTCTATTTTCATTTGAAACCTTCTCTCTCATGTATTCTACATTTTCTCTAAAATGTGTTCTGAACCTCTATCACGTTTTCAAAGTCTCCTCTTTGGTCTTCCAGTCATTCTAAGTGGTGTTCTGAGCCTTCTCTACTAAGTGATGAGAGAGTCTTGTCCATGGCTTTCCTTGTCGTAAGTTTTCCAATCTATTTCGTAGGTTCCGGGCCTCTATCACCTTTACCAATTTACTGCCGTCTGTGTCAAGCCTCTGTAATCTGTTCCTAGCTTCTGTCGGGCGTTCCAAGTCTCTTTCCTGCATCGGCTGATCATCTATCACTTGTTCCGTGCCCCTATCATCTGTTCCCAGCCTCTGTCGTCTGTTCGCAGCCTCTGTCGTCTGTTCGCAGCCTCTGTCGTCTGTTCGCAGCCTCTGTCGTCTGTACCCAGCCTCTACTGTCTGTTCCAAACGTCAGCAGAGAATTGTCAGCAAGGATAATGTTGTCAAATAGAGCGTCACCAAATAGAGTGCTAACCAAAAGCTTAAGTAAATACGTCAAGAAATTGAACATAAAACAGAGCGTCCTGTGGCATAACTGATAGCGAAGAAACTTAGACATCGCCAATAGGTATGAAAATGCAGACAAAGGTTAACTAAACATTAAGAAAGCAGACAAACGCTTCTCCATGTAAGTTTTTTTTTTCCGGTCTACAGACATGAGAAAGCTTGCTTGGCAAAACGATTGTCTTTCAAATTGATTCTCAACACTATGTGAGGCCCTATTAACACAGACAATAACCCCATTACTTAGCCTGGCGTAACCCAAAGATAACCTCGGCACATATAAAACGAAAATGCGAGAGAATTAAATTGGGAAAAGTAAAGATATATATTAAGTTTAATATTTATTTGTTAATGTAAATAAGGAACAATAAAAAAATAAGGAGCTCTGAGATGAGGTCATAGGTTAGCTGGAAGTAGATTATGTTAAGCAGTTGTTAGCATTAGAGCTGTTGAGGACATCTACTGTACTTAAGTACTATGTTGTTGCTGTCTCAGACGAGTATTTTATTATGATTATTATTCAGTCGAGATAAGTTTATGAGTAAGACACATGTGCAAAATTAGGTCTGTGGGGACCAATTACTTCGTCTGTGGGAATCATTGCATTCAGCTTCTTTAGTTACTACACTCCCTTAGGCCCTCAGCTTCTATATTTCTTTGTGACCTTTGATACTTTATGATATTCTCACTGTTCGAGGTTTATATTTAAGGACACTAGTATTGAAATTCTTGTACATTTGTACATAGTGATTTAGTGGAAGAAGAAATAATTTACAAGATATTGCTAAGTATAATTTTTTACCTTGTTTTGTTACTGGCCGTTGCTTCGGCACATCCCATATAGCAGGACTGCAAAAGAAATACTAGTGTGAAAGTGTGGGTGCGTGTTAGTAACCCATAGTCAGAGCGAGTTTGTGTGTGTGTGTGTGTGTGTGTGTGTGTGTGTGTGTTGCAGCAAAGACTACTTACATATCAACGATTTCAACACGCAATTCCAGCAATTACACGGGCACTTAAAACCTAAATACTCCACTGCAGAGATTATTGAGTAGGAGAGATTAGGATTAGGTGTGGCTGGAGAAGAGGAGGTAGATGTGACTGGGCTCCGAGACGTGGCTGTGACTGTGGGAAAGTGGCTGTAGCTTGGGTGGGGGAGGCAGATGTAACTGGGCTGGGGGTAGATGACTGTAGTGGGGAAGGAAGCAGAGGCTGGGGCTCTAAGGTAGCTGTGGCTGGGGTTGGGACGTGGCTTTGGCTAGGCTGGGGGAGAAAGCAAAGATTGGGGCGGTAGGCAGCTACTGCTGGGAGGGGAAAAGTAACTGTTACTGGGGGTGTAGAATGTGATTGTGGCTAGTTGGATTGGTCAGCTCAGCTGAAGGTACAATGGTACTTCACAGCGACACAGATGTTTGCCTCCTGCAACAGAGAAATAAAAAAAAATGGATGTCTGTACTGTTACGGCAAATGCTAAGGCAAAAAAAAAAAAAAAAGCTGCAGCCGTGCGGTTTATTATTATGAGAGACCAATACCTGGCATAAATAAATCCGGTAAGCTTCTGGCTCACCAGATTTATTTATGTGAAACGGTAAACCCCATTCAGTGAGGTGGTAGGATCCTCAACAGACAGGAACTTGGCGAATGGGTGAATTAATAGAGCAAAGGAAAAGAAAGAATTGATGAAACAATAGACCTTCGGTAGACTTATTTAAAGAAATCACTGTTTTCACTAGTTCATACACTATCAGCCAATGCAAAATGCAGTAACTTATCGGCTGAATGCCTTACCCTCCTACCTGGGGCACAGGATGGCTTGCTCAGGATTAACAGAGCAAGTCTTCGTAAAAGCGTTTGATAAATTAGACACATGTGCAACTCTTGGGTATCTTTATTGAGGAAACGTTTCGCCACACAGTGGCTTCATCAGTCCATACAAAGGAGAAACTTGAAGAACAGGAGGAGAATGAGGTAATCAGTCCCTCAACCTTGAGTCGATGTGGTCAGTCCATCAATCTTGAATAGAAAACGGCATACGTGCGGAGAAGGAGCTTATAAACCGTTGGTAGGAGAGGTGCAGCAGTCATAGGTGGTGTCACATTTGTTCAATGTGGAAGTAGGTCGTGCCCAAGAATTAGGCAAGCGAAGAATTCCCAAGTATTAAGATTCCAAGAAGTTGCAGTGTCTGACAGGTTTGTAGATGAATGGTTCAGAGAACCGTCGGTTCTCTGAACCATTCATCTGTAAAAGCGTTTATACATACTGAGAGTATGGGTGAGGAGATACCGTTCTTAGAATCGCAGTCGACCTCAAAGAGCCCTTGAGTCCACCTAAATTAACATTTTACCGTATTACTGTATGTGTATTTGATACATGTACTACAAATCCCCACACATTTTAAAGGTGATTGCAGGAAAATTGCGACGCGTATCCTAGAGCAAAATTTACATTAACCCAGTTGAAAAAGAGCTTCCCAGATATATCGTTCTCCTGTTCAGCAATGTAGCAACTAACGCGTCCAACCTACTGGACAATTAACTTGTCAAACTGGCCACTATTTTATTTCCATGAAGAACTTGATGCGGAATCACAAGAAGGACAGGAGTATACATAATATTATTTAGGGAAAAAAGCGGATGAAGAGATACACGTAGCGAAATCAGCAAGATCTCTGGAGATTAGCATTCGTGAATACAAGGATCTCTGGAACACGGTCGACCATAAAGACACCTGTGTTCAATTGCAGAGAAGATATTGGACAGCTTATGAAGCTCACTGAGTCCAAGTTATTCATTGGCCAAGAGGATAGCGACTCCTTTGGAGACGGCTCTCATGTGATAGCCACTTGATAATGTATAGAAGAGCACTACAGCATGCCTACTGGCCCATGATGGCAGATTCTTCTCTAACCTTGTCATTCTCACTATCAGTTGCTGCTGCTGCTGCTGCTACTACTACTACTATTATTAGTACTACCACTAATGCTACTATTACTACTACTACTGCTGCTACTATCACTTCTACTAATAGTACTTCTACCAACACCAGCACTACTACCACTTCCGCTTGCTGCATGCCACCTGAATTTTGCCACTATTTAAACTCCTTCCTTAGTTATTTCTGTATTAGAGCTGAAGAGGCCACTTGTATCGAATGTTTCCTTTATGCCCTGAACTTTCCGTAATGTTATTTGACGGCAAAGACAACATGGCTTTGAGGAGCATGGGACCAAATGTGCCAGGGAAGCTATGTGGGTGTGAGATAAGACGTGCTGAGCCTCACAGTAGGTAGCAGGTGATACAACCTTGACACAATAATACTGGTTGTAAATCATAATCATCCTATTGTAACTCTCCTGGCTGATAGGTACAGCAGTGGGTCTGTTACTAGCATGATCCACGGTTTGAATCCCCATTATTCATTTTGTTTATTCAATAGCGGAGATACGATGTGAATATATATATATATATATATATATATATATATATATATATATATATATATATATATATATATATATATATATATATATATATTTCTAGGTAGTAGGTTGGTAGACAGCAACCACCCAGGGAGGTACTACCGTCCTGCCAAGTGAGTGTAAAACGAAAGCCTGTTATTGTTTTACATGATGGTAGGATTACTGGTGTCTTTTATCTGTCTCATAAATATGCAAGTTTTCAGGTACGTCTTGCTACTTCTATTTACACTTAAGTGACACTACACATACATGTACAAGCATATATATACACACACACCCCTCTGGATTTTCTTCTATTTTCTTATTAGTTCTTGTTCTTGTTTATTTTCTCATATCTCCATGGGGAAGGGGAACAGAATTCTTCCTCCGTAAGCCATACGTGCCGTAAGAGGCGACTAAAATACTGGGAGCAAGAGGCTAGTAACCTTTATCCTGTATACATCACTAAAGTTAAAAAGAGAAACTTTCGTTTTTTTTTCTTTTTGGGCCACCCTGCATCGGTGGGATACGGCCAGTTTGTTGAAACAAGATTATATATATATATATATATATATATATATATATATATATATATATATATATATATATATATATATATATATATATATATATATATAATGCAAAAAAACCCGGGTGAGCTTGCAAAGTTGCAGAAAAAGAGAAGGATGTCCAAGCAAATACGATCCCAAAGGACACTGGCACTCCAGTGAAGACGTCTATAGGATCATATTTGCCTGGACACCCTCCTCTTTTCTTCAACTTTACAAGCTCCTGATGATCTGTTAATTGCAACAAGAAGACCCACAGCTATCATTCTACTCCCACGGGTTTTTTTTTGCATTATATATATATATATATATATATATATATATATATATATATATATATATATATATATATATATATATATTTATATATATATATATATATATATATATATGTGTGTGTGTGTGTGTGTGTACTCACCTAGTTGAGGTTGCAGGGGGTCGAGTCCAAGCTCCTGGCCCCGCCTCTTCACTGGTAGCTACTAGGTCACTCTCCCTGAACCGTGAGCTTCATCATACCTCTGCTTAAAGCTATGTATGGATCCTGCCTCCACTACATCGCTTCCCAAACTATTCCACTTACTGACTACTCTGTGGCTGAAGAAATACTTCCTAACATCCCTGTGATTCATCTGTGTCTTCAACTTCCAACTGTGTCCCCTTGTTACTGTGTCCAATCTCTGGAACATCCTACCTTTGTCCACCTTGTCAATTCCTCTCAGTATTTTGTATGTCGTTATCATGTCCCCCCTATCTCTCCTGTCCTCCAGTGTCGTCAGGTTGATTTCCCTTAACCTCTCCTCGTAGGACATACCTCTTAGCTCTGGGACTAGTCTTGTTGCAAACCTTTGCACTTTCTCTAGTTTCTTTACGTGCTTGGCTAGGTGTGGGTTCCAAACTGGTGCCGCATACTCCAATATGGGCCTAACGTACACGGTGTACAGGGTCCTGAACGATTCCTTATTAAGATGTCGGAATGCTGTTCTGAGGTTTGCTAGGCGCCCATATGCTGCAGCAGTTATTTGGTTGATGTGCGCTTCAGGAGATGTGCCTGGTGTTATACTCACCCCAAGATCTTTTTCCTTGAGTGAGGTTTGTAGTCTTTGGCCCCCTAGACTGTACTCTGTCTGCGGTCTTCTTTGCCCTTCCCCAATCTTCATGACTTTGCACTTGGTGGGATTGAACTCCAGGAGCCAATTGCTGGACCAGGTCTGCAGCCTGTCCAGATCCCTTTGTAGTTCTGCCTGGTCTTCGATCGAGTGAATTCTTCTCATCAACTTCACGTCATCTGCAAACAGGGACACCTCAGAGTCTATTCCTTCCGTCATGTCGTTCACAAATACCAGAAACAGCACTGGTCCTAGGACTGACCCCTGTGGGACCCCGCTGGTCACAGGTGCCCACTCTGACACCTCGCCACGTACCATGACTCGCTGCTGTCTTCCTGACAAGTATTCCCTGATCCATTGTAGTGTCTTCCCTGTTATCCCTGCTTGGTCCTCCAGTTTTTGCACCAATCTCTTGTGTGGAACTGTGTCAAACGCCTTCTTGCAGTCCAAGAGTATGCAATCCACCCACCCCTCTCTCTCTTGTCTTACTGCTGTCACCATGTCATAGAACTCCAGTAGGTTTGTGACACAGGATTTCCCGTCCCTGAAACCATGTTGGCTGCTGTTGATGAGATCATTCCTTTCTAGGTGTTCCACCACTCTTCTCCTGATAATCTTCTCCATGATTTTGCATACTATACATGTCAGTGACACTGGTTTGTAGTTTAATGCTTCATGTCTGTCTCCTGTTTTAAAGATTGGGACTACATTTGCTGTCTTCCATGCCTCAGGCAATCTCCCTGTTTCGATAGATGTATTGAATATTGTTGTTAGGGGTACACATAGCGCCTCTGCTCCCTCTCTCAATACCCATGGGGAGATGTTATCTGGCCCCATTGCCTTTGAGGTATCTAGCTCACTCAGAAGCCTCTTCACTTCTTCCTCGGTTGTGTGCACTGTGTCCAGCACATGGTGGTGTGTGTGTGCGTGTGTGTGTGTGTGTGTGTGTGTGTGTGTGTGTGTGTGTGTGTGTGTGTGTGTGTGTGTGTGTGTGTGTGTGTGTGTGTGTTTGCGTGCATGTGTGCTTGCGTGTGTGTGTGTGTGTGTGTGTGTGTATGTTTAGAACAACCTTTGCTATTAATTTTATTAGTAGTAAAATAAACATGTGGAGGCGACTATGATAGAACAATAAAGGCTCGACCTTAAAAGTCTAAACTGGTTCTACAAGATAGATGGTGTGCATATTTATGCAGTTATTTAATTTATCACCGCGAAGAGAAACGTCAGGAAATCACGACAGGAAAACATGTTGAAGCGACCATCGCCAATTCGCCTCTTTTTTTTCCTCTCAAAAGTTTGCTTCTTTAAAGGCGTTTCAGTATTTTGTCAATTGATTTTTTTTATGTAAATGGTGAAGTCGTATGGATAATTGTGGGAAAACAGAGAGGAGGCACCAGTTGTCTAATGGACATGTCGACCTATCAACACCTGTAACATTACTCTTACCTCTCAACACTTGCGACACGACCCCCTCCCCCCACAAATCGCCTCTCAAAACCTGTAACAACATAACCACCACTAGCCTCTCACCACCTACAACAAGATTACTAACACCAGCCCCTCAACACCTTTTCGATATCTAAGCGAGGATTAATTCACTGCACTGTATACCGCGTACGTCAGGCCTACATTGGAGTACGCAGCTTCAGTATGAAACACACACCTTGTCAATCATATCAAGAAACTGGAGGAAGTGAAGACGTTTAAAACAAGACTAGTCATCCTGGAGTTAAGGGGGGTATGTCCTGTGAGGAGAGGTTAAGGGAACTAAGCTTACTGACACCGGAGGACAGGAGGACTAGGAGGGATTATGGTAGCGACGTTCAAAATACTAAGAGGAATTAAGAGAGTTAACAGGGTCAGAAAGTTGCAGAAATGGGACATAAGAAGAAGAGGGCACAGCTGAAAGTTGAAAACTCACAGGAATCATAAGGATGTTAGGAATTTTTTTTCAGCCTTAAAGATTGAACATTAAAATGGTATAAAATACCGACAGGTTGTTAGGTAAGACACATATGCAACAGTTAGATACCTAAGTTAGATACCTAACTGTTGCATATGTGTCTTACCTAACAACCTGTCGGTATTTTATACCATTTTAATGTTCAATCTGTCAGACGCTGTAACACAAGGGTATCTTGGTACAGACCTGCAATCAACTTCGACAACCTCCTCTAGTGAGAGCGGCTGGATTTGAGAGGGACCTTACCTCTCAACATCTGAGTTCTTACCTCTTCTAGTGACCTACGTCTCACCTCTTGGCGCTATATAAGGCTCCATCCTGTCACTTCATCTCCATATTGTTTCATACTATGGAACAATGCTCTTCTCCAGACTGAGGGACTGACCACCTCAAAACTTTAAGGGTGATGGACTGATTACATCGTCTTCAAGTATCGTCTGCTTCTACAAACTTTTCTGTACTCGACTGAAGAAGCCTACTGTGTAGGCGAAACGTTTCGAAATAAAGATACCTAATTGTTGCATATGTGTCTTACCTAACAGCCTTAAAGATGTCAGGAAGTGAAACAATCTGCAGAGTGAAGCAGTTGAGTCGGGATCCATTCATAGGTTTAAAGAAAAGGTACATTAAAGCTATTGAAGCCAAGAGAGAGTGAATCTAATAGCCACCAGCAAAGAGGGGGGGGGGTCAGGAGCTGTGGTTCGACCCTGCAACAACCTAAAACACGACCAACATATGCTTCTCAACACCTGCAACAAGCCCACCACCAGCCTCTCAATACCTGCAACAAGCCCACCACCCTCTCAATACCTGCAACAAGCCCACTACCAGCTTCTCAACACCTGCAACAAGCCCACCACCAGCTTCTCAACACCTGCAACAAGCCCACCACCAACCTCTCAACACCTGCAACAAGCCCACTACCAGCTTCTCAACACCTGCAACAAGCCCACTACCAGCTTCTCAACACCTGCAATAAGCCCACCACCAGTCTCTCAACACCTGCAACAAGCCCACCACCAACCTCTCAACACCTGCAACAAGCCCACTACCAGCTTCTCAACACCTGCAACAAGCCCACCACCAGCTTCTCAACACCTGCAACAAGCCCACCACCAGCTTCTCAACACTTGCAACAAAAATCACCTCAATTATACGAAAGGTTAATTAGTTTCACGCGGCCTTGCTTTAAGTGTGCTGCAGTGTATTCGGTGGTGTATGTTGGTCAGCGGAGGGAGATAACGAAAAGTAGGGTGATGGAAAGAGGGTGATAGGGAGAGAGTTCACGTAATGCGGAGGGAGACAGGTCAGTGGGAAGGGATATAGGGTGGTGAGAAGTGAGACTGGATGAGGTATTGTAATTGGGTAGGAGATGGTGTGATATTATGTGATGAGGGATGATATAGGGTGAAGACGAGTGAGGTTGAATGATAGGAAGGGAGATAGGGTGAAGGAGGGTGAAGAGTTGATATATAAGGTGAGAGGAGAGAGATAGGGTGTTTAAGCCTGGGGAAGGGTAGATGAATTTTAGAAAAAGAAAAATTTCAAATAAATGGATATAATTGAGGCCAGTGGAGGCCTCTGTCCTCCATGAAGCCGGGAAGCATTGCCCGGGGGAGCCGGTAGGTAGACAAAAATAAAGCAGATGAAGCAATTTGATCCTAAATAAACAATTCGCCTATATAAAATTAGATTATTCAATTAAATGATTCAGTATGTCAAAAGATCCTATTGCTTTTACTGCGGTTTTTCTTCAAGCACCTTAGCTCAACGTGGGAGAGGCATTGTTTCCCGAGGGCCGGATATTATGTTGACCCGCTTGGGGACTGACCACTACCGCTTGCTAGCACATTTATCACCTGCGCTTGGGTCCGAACCTTCACTGACGGTGGTAAATCAGGGGTAAAGAAGACAATGAATTACTTCCTGCTTTACTGTCTCTGCATGTCTACTCCTCTCTTATGCATCTTCTTCATGCTCTTATCCCACTCCAGGTCTGGACATTGTTCTTCTCTTTCTTACTTAACGAGCTGAGTTTTCACCTGGAGGGCCGACTTGCAATCCTGAATCACATGTTTACATTTCCTCATACCACCGGCTGGGTGAAAGCGCTTTGACGCTTCAATAAGCATAAGAGTTCCGGCGGTAGGAATAAGGCTTCTCGGGCTGTCACGACCATTAACTGTAACACAAAAACATGCGAGTCTTTGAGAATGTAATGAGAAAGAAAGGAATGTACAGAGACAAAGCCAAGGTGAGTCTTAGTCCTAGCTTTGTATTTGTAGAGGCCTTCGTTTCTTAGACATGTGAGCTGGTGGCTACAATCTAGATTCACAGGGCTGACCAACCACAAGAACTTTGCTAAAGGGGGCAAGCGAGAACATTTTCTTGGCATGTTGCATTCACTTCTGTCACAAATTTGTTTCGAATCTTGCTGTGGGCTGAGAGATAATGTTTGTTAAAAGTTCGCCCGTTTGCGAATTGTTAATATATATATATATATATATATATATATATATATATATATATATATATATATATATATATATATATATATATAAAGGTGTGGGCTACCCCTTTATATACCTTCCTTTGATGCTTTACTTTCATTGTTCCTTGATAATGTGAGTAGTCACGAAAGCGCTTGGAACTTCTCTATTCTTTCACAGTGGCTGTTTTGCATATTCTGAGATCACCTGTTTACTGTGATCTTATTATATATATATATATATATATATATATATATATATATATATATATATATATATATATATATATACATTAGGTAGTAGGTTGCCAGACAGCAATCACCCAGGGAGGTACTACCGTCCTGCCAAGTGAGTGTAAAACGAAAGCCTGTAATTGTTTTATATGATGGTAGGATTGCTGGTGACTTTTCTCTGTTTCATAAACATGCAATTTCAGGTACATCTTGCTACTTCTACTTACACTTAGGTCACACTACACATACATGTACAAGCCTATATATACACACCCCTCTGGGTTTTCTTCTATTTTCATACTAGTTCTTGTTCTTGTTTATTTCCTCTTATCTCCATGGGGAAGTGGAACAGAATTCTTGCTCCGTAAGCCATACATATCGTAAGAGGCAACTAAAATGCCGGGAGCAATGGACTAGCATTTAATCAATAACAACACTGCGACTAGCCGAGGGCTCGAACCCGTGTTGTTTTGGCCCTCTTCATGGTGAGCGAAAATCACACGACGTTTTAACCCACAGGACCACCCAATCCTACAGTGATTTTCGCTCACCATGACGAGAGCCAGAATAGCACGTGTTCGAGCCCTCGGCTAGTCGCAGTGTTGTTACTGATCAATACCGCTCGTTCCTGGTTACAGTAATATAAAATACTGCTTGCGGAGGCTAGTACATCAAACGGGGAGTTGAATGAAATTAGCTCTGAGGCACCCACACCATCGTATGTTTGGGATCACAGTGCAACATCTAGTTCTTCTATGTGCGTGATCATTGTAGGATTGGTTGGTCCTGTGGGTAAGAGCGTCGTGTGATTTTTCACTCACCATGAGACGATCAAAAAACAACAAGGGTTCGAGCCCTCGGCTAGTCGCAGTGTCGTTATTGATTAAATACCACTCTTCCGTGGTTACAATACGATATACATTATATATATATATATATATATATATATATATATATATATATATATATATATATATATATATATATATATATATATATATATATATATATATATGTCGTGCCGAATATGTAAAACTGGTCAATTAGCAAGAACTCATTTAAAATTCAGTCCTTTCTGAAATTTTCTCTTATACGCTTAAAGATATATTTTTTTCATTAATGTTGATGTAAAAATTTATAATTTTGCACCAAAAGAATATTAGAAAACTTACCTAACCTTGTTATAACAAAAACAATTTATTTTAGCCTAACCCAACTAAATATACTATTTTAGATTTGTTTAAAATAATTTAATACTAAACAAACACAGTGAAATATATTTTTTTCGTTAGGTTCAGAATGATTTTGGCGAAATTATTGCATACACAAATTTTCGCTTGTCCTATATGGCAAGATGAGCGTTGCTGTTTAAGCCAAGATCTCTATTTCTGCCTATTCGTCAAAACATTATATATATATATATATATATATATATATATATATATATATATATGTCGTGCCGAATATGTAAAACTTGCGATCTTGGCTTAAATAGCAACGCTCATCTTGCCACATAAGACAAGCGAAAATTTGTGTATGCAATAATTTCGCAAAAATCCTTCTGAACCTAACGAAAAAAAATATAATTCATTGTGTTTGTTTAGTATTAAATTATTGTAAAGGTATCTAAAATATATTTAGTTGCATTAGGCTAAAATAAATTGCGCTTGTTATAATAAGGTTAGGTAAGTTTTCTAAGATTCTTTTGGTGCAAAATTATAAATTTTTACATTAACATTAATGAAAAAATATATCTTTAAACGTATAAGAGAAAATTTTAAAAAGGACTTAATTTTAAATGAGTTGTTGCTAATTGACCAGTTTTACATATTCGGCACTACATTTTATATATATATATATATATATATATATATATATATATATATATATATATATATATATATATATATATATATATATATTGAAAGTTATCTCATACATGGGCAATAAAAATTTCTACCCCAGCAAAATGTACATAGGTGGTAAGACGTAGCATATATCTTGGGGGTAGCAAGTCATGTTAAGAAATATATAAAAAAACATGAAGCACTGTAGAAGGTCTAAAGGCCATGATGATGCTGAGATCACATGTAAATATTTTACAGGTGTGTTGCTAACTTATCCTTGTTCATGTAAATTGTTCATAAGACGTGGTCTCCATTATCTTCTCGAGGCACTGAAATTTTCTCAAGAGTCGACTGAAGCTGATTCACTTATTTTTCTCCTGTGTGTAACTGAAGTTTCATTCCACTCCACTGTGTTGTTGTAATGTTTCATGTGTTGGAAGAGGGCAGACTTTCCTTGACCATACCTAACATGTTTATGCTTAACTAATCGTTTGTTCTAACGTCCTGTCTCTCCTATGTACACTGACTAACGTATATTCCAATGGATGTTGCAGACACTCGGTGTTTCTAAACAGATAGGGTTCTTATGTTGTTTGGAGAAGGTATTACCAGGTTTGTAATAAAGTTGGTAGAATTACCGACAATATGTAAAGTAAAAGGACACAAGTGCAGCTAATGTGACATTTTATTGTGGCAACGTTTCGCTCTCCAGGAGCTTTGTCAAGCCGGCTTGACACAGCTCCTGGAGAGCGAAACGTTGCCACAATAAAATGTCACATTAGTTGTACTTGTGTCCTTTTACTTTACATATTACCAGGTTTGTTCGGATAAGAAAGGCAGACCTTTATGTGCACAAATAACACACACATGGAAGAGAGATACTTACGATGACGTTTCGGTATGACTTCGACCATTTACAAAGTCACACTAACAGAAAAGAGTGAGGGGGCCAGTATATATAAGTGAGAGTCAAGTCGATTGAATGCTTTCACTGACGATCATTAGATCAAACACAGCTAAATGGCAAGACAATCTTTGGAAACGTCTTTAATATTAGCTGAAAACAAATAAGCTCAAGTATTTGAAGTTACTTGTTTGTCCAGCAATTTAAAAAATGCCTTGTTAGATGCTGTTACTACTACCAAAATTGCTGAATCTTTAAAGTCAATACTTGTACATAATAACACGAAGGAGACAGCATACCTCGCTATGCTGAAGAAACTTAATTACTTCTGAGTAGGTGGAATAGCGTCTTCTCTGTATTACACAGTTAAAATTTTGCGCTATATTAGAACATTCCTCTCACTACAGGAGCAACAAATCTCTATTGTTTCACAGTTCGTATATTTTTTTTTTTGCCAAAATTTCTTTTGTCATATTTTTCCACTTCTTTCTTCTCCTCACCTCTCTGTTGCAACCTTTTATAATACATAAATAATATTTAAAATAGAATTGAAGATCACAAAGTTCCTTGTCGATCCCACAATAACAATAACCTATGTCAACTAGTGTAACAAATTCTACACTGCTCAACAATGTGCTGAATTTTTTTACGAACTAGGAATACAATTGCCATTAAAAAAAAAAAACCTACTTAGGATTGTACGTCCATGGACGAATTGGGAACTCAGCACAATTTAGTCGTTTCAACTTCAGGAAAGAAAGGAAAAAAAGTGTTTAAAAGCAGCGATCATAGAGGCACAAAACACCACCGAGCTGCAGCGACGATCGTGAAACACAAGGAAAGGTTTACTTATGTGTGTTTCAAAAATTTTATGTCGTTGTATGTGTCCTAATTAGCCATTTTCATTGGATAATTGGGTTATTAGTGTCCATGTGATAGCATGCGCATACCAAATCTGATTTTCAAATCTTCAACGCTAATAATTGTATTAGAAACTTATGATGTACTCTGACGTACAAGGGACTGGGGGTTACGCAATGCGGGAATAACTTTCTCGGATCGAGCAGCTACCGAAATACACCTTGTATTTTACGGATTGACTGGTAAGCCAGAGAAAGACCAGTCAACAAGCTATCATTAAACTAAGATTTGCGTCAAGAGAAATTTTCAGGTTTCTCTTGACAAACGAAAAACCTCTTACCCTCGCTCCTCTTTAGAGCTTGCTGACGCTTCATATCAAGAAGCGTAAATAATAGAAATCGTCAGGTTGTTCTTCAACTCTATATATCCTTAGTTAGGCCTCATTTAGATTATGTTGCACAGTTCTGGTCACCATATTAGAGAATGTATATAAATGCACAGGAAAACGTACAGAGGAGGATGACAAAGTTGATCCCTTGTATCAGAAATCTTCCTTATGAGGATAGACTGAGGGCCCTGAATCTACGTCTTTCTAGAATTGGAGGGGATATGATTGAGGTGTATAAATGGAAAACGGGAATGAATAAAGAGGATGTAAATAGCGTGCTAAATATATTTAGCCAAGACAGGACTCGCAGCAATGGTTTTAAGTTGGAAAAATTCAGATTCAGGAAGGATATAGGAAAACACTGGTTTGGTAATAGAGTTGTGGATGATTGGAACAAACTCCCGAGTACCGTCATAAAAGCTAAGACGTTGTGTAGTTTTAAAAAAAGGTTAGAAAAATATGAGTGGGTGTGGGTGGGTGTGAGTTGGACCTGACTAGCTGGTGCTACTGAGTCAGAAGCCGTGCTCCTTCCTTAAGTGGAGGTGACCTGACTGGGTGGGCCATTGGTCTAAGCTGGGGGTTGACATGAACCTGCCCCACATGGGTCAGTAGGCCTGCTGCAGTGTTGCTTCTTTCTTATGTTCTTACACTTAAAACTTCGTTTAATACAGGTTCGCCTTGCTCTGTGTGCTTATTGTTTCCTCTTTTTCTCTGCGTATGGCTTGTATTGCACTTGTGAAAATAATCTTAAGTAAAGGAATTTCAAGTAATTTCTTGATGTTGAGATATCTCAGAATATGGATGTAATAATTTTGTCGTTGCTTGAGTGAAAGGTCCCATTAACGACACATGAGAGACTGTTTACTAATGATTAAAAGTTACGTCTTTTTTCATACAACAGTCTTTCCCCTGTTTTACCTCTTATACAATAGTGCAACAGTGCCTCTTCCTACATGCAGAAGTATTAAAAAGTTGGATTAGAGAATGGCGATGGAAGCAAAAGTCAGTGTAGCCGGTGAAGTTGTTGTTTATGGGGCGATAACGTCTGAAGGGCAGTGAGTGTCGAGGTTCAAGAGATGGAACAATTTAATTGACCAGGGGAGAAAATAAACAGAATAATGACATTCCCATCTGTATTCTACCATAGCCTGGGCCTTGAAGCATTACAATTAGTCACACTTTACCTTTCTCTCTTTTTTATACGTTTTCATAGCAAAAAATATTTGCTGTATACCATGACACCTGTACAGACAAGGATAATTTTTGTCGTCCTCACCTATACTTCGAAAAACATGCAAGAAAAATAATTAATTAGTCCTCTTTTTTTCGGAAACATTACATAAAGTCCTTGGAATGAGTTGATCGTCATCAACACTCAAGTAAAACAAACTTCTTACATCTTATCATGTCTTCTTTCAAGAAGCTATGAGACTCACTTGTGGGGTTGATGTCATTAGATGCTTTAAGCTGTTGTTGAGTTTGCCGGTGATGCCATAAGAATCGGATTTGAGGGAAAAAACTTGTCTTAAAAATAATTTAAGAAATATTTAACCATCATTGCTAATGAATGCATAATTTTCCACCTTACCTTCGACAGAACTTCGAAGAGCTCAATTTATTTCCCACAAGATATTTAAGGAAGAAAATTTGTACACCGGTGATTAACATTTGACCTAATGTGAAGTGATATCATATTTTCTTATTTTTTTTTCCAGTTAATAAGCCATGGTCGACGTGACCCATCCAGTAACCCCGAGAAGAACAAAAAGAGCGGAAGCATTTGGTACAGCAGTGCTCCTGAAACTCGCCCCGCCTCCTCACCAGCATCCACCTCTCAGCCTCAAAAGAACTGTTGGCTTTGTTTACGAGCACACCGCACCTCTGCAGAAACTAGCTTGTTATGCAGATTGTAAGTTTAGACAAACAATCGCAGTGGAAGACGGCCCCTCTGTGCCAATGGTCATCTGGACAATGTGGACACAGAGGTCCCTGAGTAATGACCTCGCTGAAAGTACACCACGTAAACTGAACAAAAGGTATTTCGCCTCCTTTGATGATTCCCTTGTGGGGTTTTATTTAGTAATAAGACGAAAATTGCATATTTTATTAAATGGTGAGAAACAGGATTAAATAAGAAGGTATATATGCCGGAGACTTATTATGGAAATGTGGGTTAATTTTGATAACAGGTATTGGTTGTGGTGGGTGCGTGTGACTGTTTATTTTCCACTTATTTGTTTATGTTTATGCACTTACAGATATGTAGCCATGCTCGTTGTGTTTGCTTGTATGATCAACTTGCCATAAGAGTTTTACAGTTGCCAGCAATTGTATCAGGCACTGCCTTATTTTAGAAGACTATTCCTGTAATCAGAAACACTATAAAGAAATTCTTTCTAGTATATTTGTCTACGCTGCTCTTGCATTATTCTAAATTATTCTGTCTTTGTTCTCATTATCATTAGTAATTCAAGATCTGCCTTCAAAATTTGTTTAAGAACTTATAAGCACTATTATAACTCTCTTCTTTCGTCTTCCTAATTTATATTTAACAGCATTCGAACTATTTTCTTAAACATCTTTTATGTTAAATAATTTATTTATAAGTTTCTTAAGATGTGGACATCCTACTACATATTTAAATTTTGATTTAACAATGTAAAAAAAAAAATATTAGGCATCACTTCGTCCTAATTCCATAAAGTTATCTTCAAATATTCAAATTTTGCACAAGACTTCCCTTTGCTTTTATAAGTATGTCTGGTGATGTAACTTTCTCTTTATCATACTTATAAAGCGTTCTATAACAAAAAATAAAAATTTCCAGAAACCTATTTCTACACTGACCCATAACAATTTTATTTAATTTTTCTACATGAAGTCAAACTATAAATAAATCCCTCTATGATCAGTTTTTTCAATTCAAATCTTGTATTTGTATAGTTCCGTTCTATAGAATGTACGTAGACATTCCACGGACACACGCAGACACAAGCACAGGCACGCACACACACACACACACACACACACACACACACACACACACACACACACACACACACACACACACACACACACAGAGCAGTCAGACAAGAGATAGAAGGGTGGGTGGATTGCATTTTCTTGGAATGCAAGAAGGTGTTTGACACAGTTCCACATAGGTGATTAGTGCAAAAACTGGAGGACCAAGCAGGGGTAACAGGGAATGCACTACAATGGATCAGGGAATACTTGTCAGGAAGACAGCAGCGAGTCATGGTACGTGGCGAGGTGTCAGAGTGGGCGCCTGTGACCAGCGGGGTCCCACAGGGGTCAGTCCTAGGACCAGTGCTGTTTCTGGTATTTGTGAACGATATGACGGAAGGAATAGACTCCGAAGTGTCCCTGTTTGCAGATGACGTGAAGTTGATGAGAAGAATTCATTTGATCGATGACCAAGCAGAACTACAAAGGGATCTGGATAGGCCGCAGACCTGGTCCAGCAATTGCCTCGTGGAGTTGAACCCCACCAAGTGCAAAATCATGAAGATTGGGGAAGAGCAAAGAAGACCGCAGACGGAATACAGCCTAGGGGGCCAAAGACTACAAACCTCATTCAAGGAAAAAGATTTTGGGGTGAGTATAACACCAGGCACATCTCTTGAAGCGCACGTCAACCAAATAACTGCTGCAGCATATGGGCGCCTAGCAAACCTCAGAACAGCATCCCAACATCTTAATAAGGAATCGTTCAGGACCCTGTACACAGTGTACGTTAGGCCCATATTGGAGTATGCGGCACCAGTCTGGAACCCACACCTAGCCAAGCACGTAAAGAAACTAGAGAAAGTGCAAAGGTTTGCAACAAGACTAGTCCCAGAGCTAAGAGGTATGTCCTACGAGGAGAGGTTAAGGGAAATCAACCTGACGACACTGGAGGACAGGAGAGATAGAGGGGACATGATAACGACATACAAAATACTGAGCGGAATTCACAAGCTGGACAAAGACAGGATGTTCCAGAGACTGGACACAGTAACAAGGGGACACAGTTGGAAGTTGAAGACACAGATGAATCACAGGGATGTTAGGAAGTATTTCTTCAGCCACAGAGTAGTCAGGAAGTGGAGTAGTTTGGGAAGCGATGTAGTGGAGGCAGGATCCATACATAGCTTTAAGCAGAGGTATGATAAAGCTCACGGTTCAGGGAGAGTTACCTAGTAGCGACCAGTGATAAGGCGGGGCCAGGAGCTTGGACTCGACCCCTGCAATCTCAACTAGGTGAGTACAACTAGGTGAGCGCACACACACACACACACACAGGAAATGGAATGACCTGGACGAAGTAAGGGAGGTAGGCTGCATACATTGTTTTGAGAATACATACGTATTTACAGTACGCGATTGCTTATAATGATTGCCTATAATAACCTTTTTTTTTGCAAAATGCACACGTGATATACAATGACTTTCTCTTGTCTGTAATTGAAAACATTGAAAAAAAAAATGAACACAAAATGGTGAATAAAACAAATCTTAAATTCTTAAAAATAATTCGAGGAATGAATTACGTCATAAAAGATATGTTGAGGTAAATCACGGAACGGATGGGATTTGAAATCATAGTAAAGGAATCCTAAAACTCCGTTCCGTGATTTGTTTGCCATCATGTTATTTCTATCACGATCTTCAGGCGAAGATTACCATCCCCCGAGGCTTGTCTTGCATTGTTAAAAGATCGTTTGCTTGCGATTGTATTGTGTATATATATATATATATATATATATATATATATATATATATATATATATATATATATATATGTATATATTTATATATGTATGTCGTGCCTAATAAAATTGGTCAATTAGCAATAACTCATTTAAAATTCAGTTCTTTCTGAAATTTTCTCTTATACGATTAAATATACATTTTTTCATTTATGTTAATGTAAAAATTAATAATTTTGTACCAAAAGACCCTTAGAAAACTTATCTAACCTTATTATAACAAGAGTAATTTGATTTAACGTAATCCAACTAAATTTATCTTATATAATTTTACAATAATTTAACAATAAACAAACACAATGAAATATATTTTTTTTTCGTTAGGTTCAGAATGATTTTTGCGAAATTATTGCGTACACAAATTTTTGCTTGCCTTATCCGGCAAGAAGAGCGCTGCTATTTAAGCCAAAATCGCAAGATTTAATTATTCGGCACGACATTATATATATGCATATATATTGTACCCACGAAACGAGTGGTATTGATCAATAAAAACACTTCACTAGCCAAGGAGTCGAACCCATGCTGTTTATGCCTACCTCATGGTGAGCGAAAACGCATGACGCTTTAGATCACTAGACCACACAATCCTTAACAATGACGCATCCAGCCAAGCTAGATGATGTACCAGCCATCGGTGGTGTGGACGCCTCTGAGCTGATTTCATTCTACTCCCTGTTTGTGTACTACCTAAACAAGCAGTATATTATATTATTGTACCCACGGAACGAGTGGTATTGTTAAGGATTGTGTGGTATTGTTAAGGTTTGTGTTGTCTAGTGGTCTAAAGCGCCATGTGTTTTCGCTCACCATGAGGTAGGCCTAAACAGCATAGGTTCGACTCCTTGGCTAGTGCAGTGTTCTTATTGATCAATACCACTTGTTCCGTGGGTACAATAACATAATATACTGCTCCTTGTGCTAGTACACAAACAGGGAGTAAAAGGAAATCAGCTCAGAGGCGTCCACACCACCCTATGTCTGTCGATGGCGGGTATAGCATCTAGCTTTGTTGGATGCGCTATTGTCAAGGATTGTGTGGTCTAGTCGTCTTAAGCGTCGTGCGTTTTCGTTCACCATGAGGCGGGGCAAAACAGGATGGGTTCGACCCCTTGGCTAGTGCAGTGTTGATATATATATATATATATATATATATATATATATATATATATATATATATATATATATATAAAGGTAGTGTGCATGATACTATGCAAGGTACTATAACAGACACTAGGTATTATTCAAGTGTATACTATGTGTGTTGCTATACAAGGTCCTGTACAAGGTATTATGCAAGCTTTTACACAACTGTAATATACAAATTATTATACAACGTTGTGTACAAGATATTATGCCATACAAAGTATTATACAAGTTACTACAAATGCTAGTACAGAAAGTACTATACAAGGTACAATACAGAGAATTATACAAGATAATGTACAATATATTACACAAGAAACCTTACTTGGTAATACACAAGTTACTGTACGTTAAGTGTCACCTCTTTTAACAGCTTGTAAGAATTAGATATTCATGCTAGAATAATTTATCACCTGTCAAGGTCGTTCACTAAATTACTTAATAATTTCTTCCCAAATCAATGAAAAATCATTGAATAATTTGGCTTCGTTTGTAGACATTCGAGTGTTAATAACTTCTCCATTACTTTTGACATATGACTATACCGTGCGACTACCATTAACTCTTAACAGCAGCTGACACTAGTATGCTTAATGAGTAAGTCCTACGAACTAGAAGGTAATCTATAACAGTTACTTTTAGATAATTTATTTCATGTAGTTTTTTAAACTGATAAAGTATGCAATATGCAATGCAATATACTGCCAAGTTTTTATCTTCTATCGTCATATAAAAATATATAAGTAATGCCCAAATATATATTTCAGAAGTACATATATCAAATATATAACATTCGGCGAGAAGATCAATTGCCGTAGGCATAGTCTTTAAATGAGGCTCAAACTTATACTAATCTTAAAACCAGTTTCGCCAGCATCACTACGAAGTGTGAACTGCTTCGACAATTGTGAGACATAAGGAAACAGTAACTTCCTCAGTGTCGTAGAGCCTCTGTGATACCACTTTATTGTTGATTATTATTATTATTATTATTATTATTATTATTATTATATTAAGGAAAGTGCTAAGCTTGTAGGGGTTATACAACACCTGGGGAACGCGAGGCAATCAGGTTCGGTCCTTCAAGTCCTTTGCTCATGAGCCCTACACCAGTATCAAGGAACTTTCCTTGAGGGACGTTTATTATGGAGACTAATTGAAAAGCTGCCGAGTAACGTGGTTAATGTGAAGACAAATGATGGCACCTCAACGGAGCCTGTTTCATGTGAATACTGGCAACCATCAGCCACAGATGGGCACCAGTGAGCATTCTTGCTATAAGTAATTGCTTAATTTGTTTATCATTTAGGGATGTTGATCGCATTAGCACAGGACTGCCAGCGATGAGCATGAATCTTAATTTGTAAAGTGGAATAATTATAGAGTAAATTAAAAAAAAATAGCTCCTCCGTATATTGCCATTTTCAGCTCATTTATCAACGTTGTTCTCCTGACTAAAAATCATCAGTAACTCTCCGAACCATTAGCTCTATGTAATTAGTTTTCGTGTAAATATTTATGAAAACTGTTTACCAGCGAGAGTGATGATAAAATCTCCTTCTAAACTTTATTAATATTGCAATGCGCTTTATTCACATAGGACGCCTGAGGGACGCCTCTTAGAAGGATTCTTTGAGAGAAGTCACAAATATTTCGTAGTTCTTATGCATTTACTAAGGGAAATTTTTGCAGCATTCAATGCAACCAGCTTAAAATTTTCTGCATATTCTAAATAGCACCATGAGGACGATGAAGAAGACGACAACCATGATAAATTTCACTACTGCCATGGTCGTCCCCCAATAACAGGATGCCTAACAATGAAACAGCTCATGGACCTTGCCCATCTGTTCCATCACAGAGAAAATCTTACGGATGAGTCGCAGTATCGTTAACCAACAGGAAATTTATTAAGATGTGGAAAGAAATGTAAACACCCTCACCCACTATAACAGTCTTGTAATATTGTGTCAGCTTTATAACTCCTTTCTATCTTTACTTTCTTTTCTTCCCTTTTACCTTTCTCCCAATAACCCTCTTTTCACCCTATTCCTTTTACCCTCTCTTCCTTTTTCTTCCTTCCATCCTCTCCACTTCCCTCTTCATTCTTTTCCATCTCTTTAGCCTGTCATTTTCGGTGATTTCAGTCTACAGAGCAACACATTTCGAAAACAATTAATCTTTCAATTTAGAAACGTAGTGTATAACCTTCAGAACCAAACAATATAAGATTTACAAACAAAATTCTATATTTCGAGATTGATATTACGCGGGATGAAAAACAGACTAAAAGCAACTAATTTAGATAACAGTAATTAAAAGAAGTAAAAAAAGGAGTTCAAACGTCTTATATTTAAGACATCTATCACATCTGAGCTGATATAAACTCGTGAGACTGATCAACACTAAATACGTTTCCGAAAAGAAAACGAAAATATGGAAAATTGTGCAGGCGAATTCGAAAAATAAATTACTCATAACATTACAAACCTTACACAGTATGCAATAAGATCACAGTAAACAGGCGATATTACAGTATGCAAAACATCCACCGTGGTAAAAAAAATAGTGAAGTTCCAAGCGATTTCTGGGCCAAACGAGAAGAGCTTGTCACGGACCCGTCGCTGTCCCATTCCATTCACTAGTTGCATAAATGATTTTAAAACTGGAGTTGTACACAAAGAGAGCATGGTTAGCGTACGACGTGAAGTTAGGAAAATGTTACACATTTGCTGAGGACAGTAGCACTCAGAGAGATCTGCTTACATAAGGGAACACGTAAAAAGAACTTCTGCGCAAAGAAATGCAATAAAATAAGCGCACACTGTTAAACATTGTAAGAGATAAAACACATTAATGATAAACATCGATGCAAACTGGTTGGCAATCAGCTGAGATAGAAAAATAGAAAGATCTTTTTGTGGTCATCAGTTACCTCAAGTTCACACAATAATACTTACCCGTGAGCATCAAAGTTACAGAATATTTGATTTCACAACGGAAAATTTCGAGCCTGAAACCCCCAAAATAGTACTGGCGCTCAAGAACGTGCTCGCAAGACAATATCATCAGTATGCTAAGCAATTTTGTTCTCAATGTTATATAAGAAAATAAAATATTTGTCGATGCGACATGTTAATTAATTTCTCTAACTTTTTCACTCCGGCAGTTGGCTACAGGGAGAGAAGAGAGATGAGAAAGCTTTCTGCTTTATCTTGCCTCGTCTGTCTAAACAAAACAAGCGATAGCATTATAGTAGTTTAGTTTTACTCAATAGCTAACCTCGATAAAGACCATAAGAAGTCCTGTTATCTGTCTTTGCCATATACTCATCCTCATCCCTCACCCCCTCTCTCTCCCTCCCTTTTCATCTCCGCCTTTACTCCTAGGCTCTGTATGCATCACGATACATACCCAAAAGCAGCGTGATAAAAGGTAGATCTATCTGGTCCGCTCTTACAAACTTCCTCGCCCCTACTTTTTCTAAGTCTATCAACTTAAATGAGCGAAGTGATAACGTCAGCCTCGATACTTCATCCAGCCAGGTATTCCACCACCCTTCCTGCTCCAGATTTTTATTTATTCATCTCCTTTTCTTACAGTTTACTGGCCAGTTTTATGTTCTAATTTATTCTGCTTCATCTCCTTTAACCTCAGTTTCTTTGTCAGCTTCAAGCAAAGGAATACAAAGTATATCAAACAAGAGCATACCATTAAGACCAGTCAGTGCTAGCTGTTACAACAAAAGAGAACTGAACAGAGTATTACTAGGAAACAAATTTACGATCAAGTATTCAAGCAGTGCCATCGAGAAAAATATTTTATTATATAATAACGGCAAGACTCTTTTTGCTATATTCCAAGGGATAAAACGGCGTAAGACGAGGATTAAATACCTTCTCCGGGATTTACCTCTACTACTCCGATAAATAATTTATTCTAATAATAAGAGTGATGCTGGAGTTATCCATTGTCAAATATTCATTAGAAATGAAGATATATTTTTCGTTTTACTCTCCATTCTTATTTTTTTTAATCATCAAATTATGTTCCAATTCTTTTAGTTTGATCAATTTCCTCTTGCAGAGCTTTAAATATATACTTACTTTCTGCTCCAGTTGATAGCCTTTTTTAATTTCCTGACCGAGTTTATTCTTTTTTATCATCTTACGACCTCGTTTCTTCATGTTTTATCTCCTGTCAGGTATTAATTTGTTTCCTCTTAAACCTTGCTTAACTCTATCTTCAGCCACAGTTTTTTCCATGATCAAAATAAATCGATTTTTTCACTTCATAGTCTTGTGATGTGTTGTTTAGTCATCATCCAGTTGAGACAGAATTTGTATAGTAACTCATTTCCTGTTATCTGCACGCCTAAAGCGGGTGTTATCGTCAGCTTAAAAAAAAATACCGATCGAGCATTGGTTATTTTCTCTGACAGTAGGGATGACTGGAGCTTTTATGTACACTCGCCTCAGAGGCACATTTTATTGGTTTGGTAATTTGGTGTATGTACCAGGTCACATTCTGATTTTTTTTAGCTAAGGGTGGAGCAATCTTTGTTAGATCCAGGGAGTTAGGTGAGAGGGACCTCAACTCCACCGTCGAGAAAAAAAAAAAAAAGACTGGTTTGAATACTAGAGAGCCAGAGGCTGGGAGATTAAGTGTATCAAATTTAGTCCAGTCATATACCTCTTGGACCTTCTCCCTGGTCAATATTGCCTCATTTCTCTTGAACGAGAGTGTGAATTATGCAATGTAGTAATTAAGTTAAAGTAATGCCAAGGTGAAGTCTGTCAATCCTACATTTAAAACTTTATCTAACCTCTTCATTGATTCACAGTTCCTTTGTTTATTATATATATATTGCACCTTTTTGTTGCTGAGATTATTACACAATATTTTATTGTAAGGTCGACTGATTTAGTTTTGTAAATCATGGGTGAAGGTGAGCCAGTGCAGTGATTAACCCATAGCCCGAGTAGAAGCATTTCTAATTATATTATCATTAATTCACTCATAAACACGCTAAGATAACAGGGATATCTTGCTACTCCTACTTACACTTTGGTCACACTTCACAGACACGCACATGCATATATATATATACATACATCTAGGTTTTTCTCCTTTTTCTAAATAGCTCTTGTTCTTTTTTATTTCTTCTATTGTCCATGGGGAAGTGGAAAAGAATCTTTCCTCCGTAAGCCATGCGTGTCGTATGAGGCGACTAAAATGCCGGGAGCAATGGGCTAGTAACCCCTTCTCCTGTATACAATTACTAAAAAAGAGAAGAAGAAAAACTTTATAAAACTAGGTTGCTTAAATGTGCGTGGATGTAGTGCGGATGACAAGAAACAGATGATTGCTGATGTTATGAATGAAAAGAAGTTGGATGTCCTGGCCCTAAGCGAAACAAAGCTGAAGGGGGTAGGAGAGTTTCAGTGGGGGGAAATAAATGGGATTAAATCTGGAGTATCTGAGAGAGTTAGAGGAAAGGAAGGCGTAGCAGTAATGTTAAATGATCAGTTATGGAAGGAGAAAAGAGAATATGAATGTGTAAATTCAAGAATTATGTGGATTAAAGTAAAGGTTGGATGCGAGAAGTGGGTCATAATAAGCGTGTATGCACCTGGAGAAGAGAGGAATGCAGAGGAGAGAGAGAGATTTTGGGAGATGTTAAGTGAATGTATAGGAGCCTTTGAACCAAGTGAGAGAGTAATTGTGGTAGGGGACTTGAATGCTAAAGTAGGAGAAACTTTTAGAGAGGGTGTGGTAGGTAAGTTTGGGGTGCCAGGTGTAAATGATAATGGGAGCCCTTTGATTGAACTTTGTATAGAAAGGGGTTTAGTTATAGGTAATACATATTTTAAGAAAAAGAGGATAAATAAGTATACACGATATGATGTAGGGCGAAATGACAGTAGTTTGTTGGATTATGTATTGGTAGATAAAAGACTGTTGAGTAGACTTCAGGATGTACATGTTTATAGAGGGGCCACAGATATATCAGATCACTTTCTAGTTGTAGCTACACTGAGAGTAAAAGGTAGATGGGATACAAGGAGAATAGAAGCATCAGGGAAGAGAGAGGTGAAGGTTTATAAACTAAAAGAGGAGGCAGTTAGGGTAAGATATAAACAGCTATTGGAGGATAGATGGGCTAATGAGAGCATAGGCAATGGGGTCGAAGAGGTATGGGGTAGGTTTAAAAATGTAGTGTTAGAGTGTTCAGCAGAAGTTTGTGGTTACAGGAAAGTGGGTGCAGGAGGGAAGAGGAGCGATTGGTGGAATGATGATGTAAAGAGAGTAGTAAGGGAGAAAAAGTTAGCATATGAGAAGTTTTTACAAAGTAGAAGTGATGCAAGAAGGGAAGAGTATATGGAGAAAAAGAGAGAAGTTAAGAGAGTGGTGAAGCAATGTAAAAAGAGAGCAAATGAGAGAGTGGGTGAGATGTTATCAACAAATTTTGTTGAAAATAAGAAAAAGTTTTGGAGTGAGATTAACAAGTTAAGAAAGCCTAGAGAACAAATGGATTTGTCAGTTAAAAATAGGAGAGGAGAGTTATTAAATGGAGAGTTAGAGGTATTGGGAAGATGGAAGGAATATTTTGAGGAATTGTTAAATGTTGATGAAGATAGGGAAGCTGTGATTTCGTGTATAGGGCAAGGAGGAATAACATCTTGTAGGAGTGAGGAAGAGCCAGTTGTGAGTGTGGGGGAAGTTCGTGAGGCAGTAGGTAAAATGAAAGGGGGTAAGGCAGCCGGGATTGATGGGATAAAGATAGAAATGTTAAAAGAAGGTGGGGATATAGTTTTGGAGTGGTTGGTGCAATTATTTAATAAATGTATGGAAGAGGGTAAGGTACCTAGGGATTGGCAGAGAGCATGCATAGTTCCTTTGTATAAAGGCAAAGGGGATAAAAGAGAGTGCAAAAATTATAGGGGGATAAGTCTCTTGAGTGTACCTGGTAAAGTGTATGGTAGAGTTATAATTGAAAGAATTAAGAGTAAGACGGAGAATAGGATAGCAGATGAACAAGGAGGCTTTAGGAAAGGTAGGGGGTGTGTGGACCAGGTGTTTACAGTGAAACATATAAGTGAACAGTATTTAGATAAGGCTAAAGAGGTCTTTGTGGCATTTATGGATTTGGAAAAGGCGTATGACAGGGTGGATAGGGGGGCAATGTGGCAGATGTTGCAAGTGTATGGTGTAGGAGGTGGGTTACTGAAAGCAGTGAAGAGTTTTTACGAGGATAGTGAGGCTCAAGTTAGAGTATGTAGGAAAGAGGGAAATTTTTTCCCAGTAAAAGTAGGCCTTAGACAAGGATGTGTGATGTCACCGTGGTTGTTTAATATATTTATAGATGGGGTTGTAAGAGAAGTAAATGCGAGGGTCTTGTCAAGAGGCGTGGAGTTAAAAGATAAAGAATCACACACAAAGTGGGAGTTGTCACAGCTGCTCTTTGCTGATGACACTGTGCTCTTGGGAGATTCTGAAGAGAAGTTGCAGAGATTGGTGGATGAATTTGGTAGGGTGTGCAAAAGAAGAAAATTAAAGGTGAATACAGGAAAGAGTAAGGTTATGAGGATAACAAAAAGATTAGGTGATGAAAGATTGAATATCAGATTGGAGGGAGAGAGTATGGAGGAGGTGAACGTATTCAGATATTTGGGAGTGGACGTGTCAGCGGATGGGTCTATGAAAGATGAGGTGAATCATAGAATTGATGAGGGAAAAAGAGTGAGTGGTGCACTTAGGAGTCTGTGGAGACAAAGAACTTTGTCCTTGGAGGCAAAGAGGGGAATGTATGAGAGTATAGTTTTACCAACGCTCTTATATGGGTGTGAAGCGTGGGTGATGAATGTTGCAGCGAGGAGAAGGCTGGAGGCAGTGGAGATGTCATGTCTGAGGGCAATGTGTGGTGTGAATATAATGCAGAGAATTCGTAGTTTGGAAGTTAGGAGGAGGTGCGGGATTACCAAAACTGTTGTCCAGAGGGCTGAGGAAGGGTTGTTGAGGTGGTTCGGACATGTAGAGAGAATGGAGCGAAACAGAATGACTTCAAGAGTGTATCAGTCTGTAGTGGAAGGAAGGCGGGGTAGGGGTCGGCCTAGGAAGGGTTGGAGGGAGGGGGTAAAGGAGGTTTTGTGTGCGAGGGGCTTGGACTTCCAGCAGGCATGCGTGAGCGTGTTTGATAGGAGTGAATGGAGACAAATGGTTTTTAATACTTGACGTGCTGTTGGAGTGTGAGCAAAGTAACATTTATGAAGGGATTCAGGGAAACCGGCAGGCCGGACTTGAGTCCTGGAGATGGGAAGTACAGTGCCTGCACTCTGAAGGAGGGGTGTTAATGTTGCAGTTTAAAAACTGTAGTGTAAAGCACCCTTCTGGCAAGACAGTGATGGAGTGAATGATGGTGAAAGTTTTTCTTTTTCGGGCCACCCTGCCTTGGTGGGAATCGGCCGGTGTGATAATAAAAAAAAAAAAATAAAAATAAACTAAGAAAGCTACTTGCTTCTCAGTTTGACAGTTTGGCACTTCTTCATAGTATGTTAACTTGTTCACTTTTTTTACCTTCTATTCTGGTTTCTTAATTTGGCTTCTCGTCTCATGCTGTTGTAATTCCATGCTGTATATACAATCTGAAGGCAGTATTTTATCATGTGTATTCATCAACGTTATTTCCTACAATAATTATATATATATATATATATATATATATATATATATATATATATATATATATTTATATATATATATATATATATATATATATATATATATATATATATATATATATATATATATATATAATTTCTAGATCATACTGAATTTGTTTTCAACTTTCAGCAGCTTAATATGTATTGTTATTCTTAAGTTTATGTCACTCAAAAAGATGAAGATTTCCCTAGGTAGAATTTTTGCCTCTGTCGTCACAATTTTTTGTTATTTAAGTTTTATAATACGTAGTGCCGTATCAATATAGCTATTATGTCATTCAAAGATTTTGTCATTCTCTTTCTTCATACTCAGACGTCTCCTTTACTACAGTTACATTTCTTTTGTTTCTCACTTAAAATCAGAAAAAAACCCACACACTAACACACATACTCGACTTTAATACGCATGTTATATGTATCTAGAAACAAACAATTATATGTTTTGAATTATCAATCGTCAATGCAAGTCGAAACTTTTACTTATGTAAATAAGGAATTTATAACTTAAAGGACACTTTGCGGAAGAGAGGTTTTCCAAAACATTACCCAGAGTTAAAACTCAAAGAATCAACAGTAATGTTTTGTACACATTTCACGATATGTCAGAAATATGGTGGTGACCAGAACCATAACATAGGAGTAATTATGAAAAATGTTTTACAGTACCCATATCAATTACATAGTAGGATTCTTCAGTCGAACACAGAGAAGATAAATGTGGAGACGGAGAAAGCAGGGCACGTAAAGATAATGTGATCAGTCCATCAGCCTTCCAGTAGTAGTTTTGAGGTTGTCAGTCCTTCAGCCTGGAGAAGAGTTATAAATGTTCCAGACAGTGAAGTTGGACTATTTGAGGGACTGATCACCTTAAAAACTACTTCAAGGTTGATGAACTAATAACTTCATCTATGCCTCGCTACCTCTACGATCTCCACACTTAGTCACCTTGGAATTCGACTGAGGAAGCCTACTGTGTAGGCGAAACGTTTCGACAATAAAATACTCAACCGTTGCACCATAACACAGGAGGATAAAGATGATAATAGAAGACCGAGAAATAATATAAGTGACCAGAAGCAAAATATTGGACAAAGGTTATGAAAGATAAAGAATAAACATAACACAGGATAACGAATAAGATGAAAGAAATTGCAGTAAATGTGGCAGAAATAATGAATAAATTACAAACAGGATATAATGTAAATAAATTAAAACAATTAAAGTATAATATACTCTTACTGAACTGAGCTCTCGTAAAATACTAAATCAGCTCATCTACTCTTACTGAACTGAGCTCTTGTAAAATACTAAATCAGCTCATCTACTCTTACTGAACTGAGCTCTTGTAAAATACTAAATCAGCTCATCCACTCTTACTGAACTGAGCTCTTGTAAAATACTAAATCAGCTCATCTACTCTTACTGAACTGAGCTCTTGTAAAATACTAAATCAGCTCATCTACTCTTACTGAACTGAGCTCTTGTAAAATACTAAATCAGCTCATCTACTCTTACTGAACTGAGCTCTTGTAAAATACTAAATCAGCTCATCTACTCTTACTGAACTGAGCTCTTGTAAAATACTAAATCAGCTCATCTACTCTTACTGAACTGAGCTCTTGTAAAATACTAAATCAGCTCATCTACTCTTACTGAACTGAGCTCTTGTAAAATACTAAATCAGCTCATCTACTCTTACTGAACTGAGCTCTTGTAAAATACTAAATCAGCTCATCCACTCTTACTGAACTGAGCTCTTGTAAAATACTAAATCAGCTCATCCACTCTTACTGAACTGAGCTCTTGTAAAATACTAAATCAGCTCATCCACTCTTACTGAACTGAGCTCTTGTAAAATACTAAATCAGCTCATCCACTCTTACTGAACTGAGCTCTTGTAAAATACTAAATCAGCTCATCTACTCTTACTGAACTGAGCTCTTGTAAAATACTAAATCAGCTCATCTACTCTTACTGAACTGAGCTCTTGTAAAATACTAAATCAGCTCATCCACTCTTACTGAACTGAGCTCTTGTAAAATACTAAATCAGCTCATCTACTCTTACTGAACTGAGCTCTTGTAAAATACTAAATCAGCTCATCTACTCTTACTGAACTGAGCTCTTGTAAAATACTAAATCAGCTCATCCACTCTTACTGAACTGAGCTCTTGTAAAATACTAAATCAGCTCATCTACTCTTACTGAACTGAGCTCTTGTAAAATACTAAATCAGCTCATCTACTCTTACTGAACTGAGCTCTTGTAAAATACTAAATCAGCTCATCCACTTTTACTGAACTGAGCTCACTACAAAATATTCATGATAAAATGAAAACTGTCAAAGCAGAGCGAGATTTCTTTAAGAGTTGTAGATATACTTCCAAAAAAGCTGAAAAAAAAAGTACTAAGAAAAGGATAATGTTACTATCATGGAATATATATCAGATGTAAATATAATAAATGAATCTGGGAACGATAGAAGAGTCGAGGAAATGTATTCAAGAACATTATTAATAGTAAAAACATCGATAAACCATTGATATTTAACTATAAAACGTAATGAAAAATACCAAACCCAAGCGGAAACTAGAAAATAATTTACAGGAAAAGTTCACATCTTTATGGGGGTTCATTTATAAACCTACTCTCTCATGTCCTTTAGTGACTTACATGGTTATCATGTCTTTCTTGTGACCTTATATGTGGTTATCTTATCTCCACATTTATGACATTGTATGTTATCATGTCTCCTCTCTCCCTGCTGTCAGCCGTCGTGGGCATCAGTAGGGTTTTCTGACTACACGTTTTATTTAGTTCGAATGAGAAAAAATATACCAAATTACGATTAGTGTGTTAAAAGTTTTGATATAAAAGTGAGAAGTGTGAAGAAGTGAAGAAGCGTCTCAGAGGAAGTAAGTGTAAACAAAAGATTTTGTGTTTTGATATAACGGAATATTCGAAAGACAAGAAGACTACAAAATAAAGAAAGATTAATTAAACAGCAGGTTATGGAAGGACTTTTGATAAAATGAAAGAAGAATAAAAGCCACAATAAAATGAGTAGAAAAATTCCCAACCCACAAATTATAGATAAATGTTTCAAGTGATGTTTGGGTCCATTATGGATCATCGTCACCGTCGCCTTGATAATGATTCAGAAGAGACTCACAATTTATTGAAGACTTTATACCCAACTTGTGGGTTTGTTGTGCAAAAGAGAGTGATTGTACTCATTTATTTAATTTTATTCGGGACATGCGTTAAACCCGTAGGGGTCTTGTAGTTACTGGGGAATGGAAAGTACTCAAGTTCTGCCGTTTCAATGGGAGAATAGGCTCCTGGGATCAAAAGCCTCGCACCGACATCAAGGCGCCTCCCTCGAGGGGATAAAAATACTCGTTGTTAATGCAGAAAATATATGTCAGCCAAGAAGGTGATCGGAGATTCAAGCAGGCAACTTAAATACTATAATAAGAAGAGAAGAAAGGAGGAGTAACTAAAAAAGAATCGCGAAAAGAGCGAGTCAGACGCTAGCTTACTGCGTCACAAAAAAAATTAAATATCAGAAGATATATGTTCCAATACTGAACATGAAATTCCACAATGAATTTATATCGGAAAACTATTTTAATAACCCAGACAGGAAGCAAAAATCATTATATTTTACATAAATAAAAATGAAGCAGTGAGACCAGACGAAGTATCACCACTGAGCGTGATGGAGCGTATGACCAAAAAAAATTCTTAGCCATCTACTCTCATTTTTATCCGGGATTAATGCTATCTATTATGTTTACAAATAACAGGTCGAACACTTTCAACTATGCACCTGTCTGAGTTCAACCTGTCCTAATTATTATTTGAATGTGCGTGTATAAATGCACGCTAGCGTTGCAAGACGTAAATCCCCATTTGTTAAATTTACCTATTTACCTAACTAAATCTAATCTAACTGAACCTAACTCAACCTGATATAGCCTATCCTAACCAAACTAACTAAACTTAACCTATGTAGCTACGTGAAAGATTACGTAACTACTTGAAAGACCACATACCTACATAAATGCTCACATAGCTACATGGAAGACTATAACTACAGGAAAGATTATACACCTACAGGAAAGAATACAGAAGTCCATGAAAACTGGATAGTTACATGCGAGTTTATTAGCTACGTGACAAGACTACATCGCTACGCGAAATACAACTTGAAAGACAACATAGCTATGTGCAATATTTTATAACTGCATGAACGAAGACACAGTTAAATGAAAGACTACACAGTTACATTAAAGACAACATAGTTACATTAAAGACAATATAGCTACATGAAGGACGACATAGCTACAGTAAAGACAACATTGCTACAATAAAGACAACATAGTTACAGTAAAGAAAACTTAGCTGCAGTAAAGACAACTTAGCTACAGAAAAGACAACATAGTTACAATAAAGAGAATATAGCTACAGTAAAGACAACATATTTATAGTAAAGACAACATAGCTACAGTAGACAACATAGCTACAGTAAAGACAACATATCTACAGTAAAGACAACATAGCTACAGTAAAGACAACATAGCTACAGTAGACAACATAGCTACAGTAAAGACAACATATCTACAGTAAAGACAACATAGCTACAGTAGACGACATAGCTACAGTAAAGACAACATATCTACAGTAAAGACAACATAGCTACAGTAGACAACATAGCTACAGTAAAGACAACATAACTACAGCAAAGGCAACATAGCTACAGTAAAGACAACATAGCTACAGCAGACGACATAGCAACACGATACATCAAACACTTCAAAATAAGAAGACCCAAGATATGGATACAGAGACGGAAACTAAAGAAATAACCGAATAACATGGCTGTCAGGAAGTACTTCTACGGTTTCTACCGGATAAGAAGCTGATTTCATACGCAGTTTTAAGACTAGGTACAGTAGCTCACAAAGTGTGTTACGGAGTAGTTCAGCGGCCTAGCTACGTTACTCGACCACACAGGCACAGACGACTGTGAGACACACACACACACACACACACACACACACACACACACACACACACACACACACACACACACACATTAAAACATTTATCAAAATTTGCCACAAAAATCGATTTTCATAATGCAGATATTTTTTCCTCTTCGTCTTACCTAGAATACAACAACTCATCCACCCATGTAACTGCACCTACTTCAGCGCTATCTACTCCAACACATTCCGTATAATAACACATTAAAATCAGCAGCTCCAGTAATGACCACGATCATCTCATCAATGTCAGTAGTTAAACACGCTAATTGTAATCTCGGGTCAGTCGTTAGTACACAGTGGGGTGGGTCGTACAGAGGCTTTGAGGAGGGAAAGTGGGAAGCTGTGGGGAGGGCAATTAGTACACAGTCGGGTGGGAAAGTAGAGCAGTGTGGGGTGGGCAAGTAGTACACTGTGTGGTAGGCAAGTAGTACACTGTGTGGTGGGCAATTACTACACTGTGGAGTGGGCAAGTAGTACACTGTGTTGAAGACAAGTAGTGCACTGTGCTGTGGGCAAGTAGTACACTGTGTGGTAGGCAAGTAGTACACTGTGGGGTGGGCAATTAGTACACTGTGTGGTAGGGGGAGGCAGTACACTGTGGGGTGGACAAGTAGTTCACTGAGGGGTTGGCAATTAGTACACTGTGGGCTGGGAAATTAGTTCACAACGGGGAGGGGGGGGCGCAATTAGTACACTGTGGGGTGAGTAATTCTTTCACTGTGTAGTGGGCAGATAGTACACTGTGTAGTGGGCAAGTAGTTCAATGCGGGAAGGGCAATTAGTACACTATTGGGTGGACAGTTAGTATAGTGCGCGGTGGGCAATTAGTACACCGTGGGGAAGGCAATTAGTACATTATGGGGTGGGCAAGTAGTACACTGTGGGGTGGGCAAGTAGTACACTGTGGAGTGGGCAAGTAGTACAGTGTGGGGTTGGCAAGTAGTACACTGTGGGGTGGGCAAGTAGTACACTGTGGGGTGGGCAAGTAGTACACTGTTGAGTGGGCAAGTAGTACACTGTGGGGTGGGCAAGTAGTACACTGTGGGGTGGCCAAGTAGTACACTGTGGGGTGGCCAATTAGTACACTGTGGGGTGGGCAAGTAGTACACGGTGGGGCGGGCAATTAGTACATTGTGGGGTGGGCAAGTAGTACACTGTGGGGTGGGCAAGTATTACACTATGGGGTGGGCAAGTAGTACACTGTAGGGTGGGCAAGTAGTGCACTGTGGGGTGGGCAAGTAGTACACTGTGGGGTGGGCAAGTAGTACAGTGTGAGGTGGGCAAGTAGCACACTGTTGAGTGGGCAAGTAGTACACTGTGGGGTGGGCAAGTAGTACACTTTGGGGTGGGCAAGTAGTACACTGTAGGGTGAGCAAGTAGTACACTGTGGGGTGGGCAAGTAGTACACTGTAGGGTGGGCAAGTAGTACACTGTGGGGTGGGCAAGTAGTACACTGTGGGGTGGGCAAGTACTACACTGTGGGGTGGGCAAGTAGTACACTGTGGGG
>NC_091296.1:24699114-24749114 GCF_038502225.1 Cherax quadricarinatus
CCTTGCAAACGTAGTGTATTTTTTACTACCTGTAAACTCTGGTCATCATTTTAACCAGTCCTTCCTCCCTCATACCACTCATGACTTCTCTCATTCTTCTCCTTGTCGCTCCCTCCCTAACCTCCTTACCATCAGTTAGCCATATAGGCGGCGTAGAACGGTTCTTTGCGCCCGGGGCAACCAGATGATCAGTGTCAGCAGTAACAACACACCCAGACCTGCTAGACCAGTTTTTGCGGGTGCGGATCCCTGGGCAAGGTAATGCACGGCTCTCCCATACAATATGCCGCGGGCCTCTTGACCACCAGGCAGTGTGTGTGTTAAATGATTATACATTCTTCCTAGCACCTCTCTCTCTCTCTCTCTCTCTCTCTCTCTCCCGTCATGCTGCCTCTCATGTAAAATCTGGGCTTTGTCAAATCTGGTCTAATAAAAAATGTTAATACAAAGGTATATGTTTCATAGCTCTCAGTAACAATCTGAATTATTGCATCTAAGTCCACAAAATATTTAGCATCAATGTTTGACCGTGGAATTCACTTGTCAGGTCATCAGTGATCCCTTGTTCAGTAAGAACATGTGAAGCCACAGTCTTACGCATGCTCTGGAAAGTTTACCTGGGTGGCTGGCAGAGTGTAGACAGATTTCATTCTTAGCTCTGGTAGAGGAAAAGAACGTTGCTAAGCAACTCATTCTAGCACCAATAATTAGTGTACAGATCTCAGCGTTTTCAAGTACTGCTCGTGTATTGCGTTACTAAATGGGTCACAGCTTTTTTTTAATTTCCTTATTTGCTGTAAATATACGTTTTCAGCATTTTATGCAACCTAAGTTAATCTAATTTAAATTAAAAAACTTATTAATGTTTATAAGAAGCGTTGAGAAATTGATGGTGGAATCGTTTAAGAAGATAAATTAGGCAAAATGAAGATATATTGTGAGAAGGTTGGAGCCTGGCGAGGCTATATATCACAACTTCAAGGAAGGTTCTCTCATGGGTCTCGTGGCATTTTATGGCCTGAAGATACTGATTTTTTTTTAATTTAACAAAATTGTGTACATTAGCAGCATTTACAGGTTGGAGAGGATGAGATATTTAGTGAACCTGGTGATGTGTGGCGGCATGAAGCAAATGTCTGTAGTCACCACTGTCTTGCCTGTATGTAAATGCTTAATTTAACTGTCCTTCCTCAAAATGCTTGACAGATACAAGCAAAGCCGTTACCAGCATATCCATATGAAGGAAGTTAATTCTCCGTTTTTATACTTCAGTATTTAGTGAAGTATTAAAATTTAACCTCATTATTCCTAATTCAAAGTTAATACCCTACCTTTTCTCCCATTTCTGGCTATTTAAACGTCCTCAGTTAAAGAATAATTCCCTTCACCACGCACTTCATTATACAGTACTCTACTCTCCCTTTCCTCTGCGTGACCTTGAATCGGTCTACTCACTTTTCCCTATATGGTTGTATACAATCCATGGCCTGTCCCCTTCCCTTTCTGCTATTTCTCCAAGAGTCTGACAAAATATCACTGCCTAACTGAGGGGCTACAAACCAATATGATTTTCAATTATCCTTATATATGAACTGACTGAAATCATTTGATGGACTCTCTAGTCTCTGGCATCTGGAGGGTCAACGCCCCCTCTGCCCAGTTCATAATTAGGCCTCGTGGTGTATTATGGCCTAATCAACCAGGTTGTTACCGCCGGCCGCACGCAAACCAACGTATGAACCACAGCCCGGCTGGTCCGGTACTGACTTAAGGGGCCTGCGCAGCTCCTTCTTGAAGACAGCCAGGGGTCTATTGGAAATTTCCCTTATGTATGCTGGGAAGGTGTTGAACAGTCTTGGGCCCCTGACACTTTCTATGTTGTCTCCTAGAGTACTCATGACACCCCTGCTTTTTATTGGGAAAATGTTGCATCGCCTGACGAGTCTTTTGCATTCTTCAGGAGTGATTTCCGTGTGCAGATTTGGGACTAGTCCCTCTAGGATTTTCCAAGTGTATATTATAATGTATCTTTCTCGCCTACGTTCCAAAGAGTACAGGTCAAGAGTCTTCAGCCGTTCTAGTAACTAAGGTACTTCATTGTATTTATACGAGCAGTGAAAGTTCTCTGGATTTTCTCCAGGTCTGCAATTTCTCTTGACATTTTTTTTTTAAGCAGGCAATATTTTCCTATCCGTATTTGTGAAATGTCATTAACCTTCCTCTAACTTTGAATTGATCTCTCATAGCCATATGCTCAGAATTTTATTTGAAACAACTTGATTTAAAGTTTGCAGGAATTTGTACCATAGATTTGGATATATTTAGGAAATACAACTGAATATTCACTGTTCCCATTCAATAATAATAATAATAATAATAATAATAATAATAATAATATTTTTATAATTTAATATTATAACAACACAGCGAGCGCTTGTGAATTTCTAAAAAAAAATGGTGCTTATGAAATGGAAAATCCCAAATTATTATTTTATTATAATATTCGCAAGCACTATAACCACTTGGCTATTTAGTACATTAAATATGACTGAATAAAACTACATGTCTCAAATAGTACATTTTATTTTTGTATCTGTGACATTATCAAGTACAAGGAACACAGAGAATTAATAGTACGGTATATAAAGCGATGGTCAGGTCGGGTCAGGGACGCCGGGAGGTGAGGTCTGGATGGATTGTGGTAATGTATATTTATAGAAAAAGACATATGAGCTAACATTTATTTTGTAAACGTTTCGATCTAGGGTGTTTGGAGTGAACTAGATCCCCATGAACGAAACGTTTTAGTAGTAAGAGGTTCCTGTTTCCTCACTTGAACTACAAATGGTTCGTACGATATACTAGGTTTTCACTGTAAATTGCATCATCTGTTTATAAAGAGGTTTCAAGCCGAGATGACAGAAAGACACTATGATAGAACGGAAATATTTATTGAGACAATGTTTCGCTAGGAGACCAAGCAAAACGTTTCAATGAAGGTTGGCCAAAGTGCCTTTTTATCCTCAGGTTACAGTACCGCAGCCTAGCCTTAACCCCCCCCCCCCTCGGCATAACCTGACCGCTAGATCCATGCCTCATCTTACCCACGTCACCTGGCATACAGCTTTCCTTTTTTGTTGTTGTTGATTTAGGGCATTCTTTGTACTTCATAAAACCTTCTCTTTTCCCCAAATGAGCGTTACACCTTAAAAAATGAGAGGTTCTTGTTTCTCCACTTGTGTCTTTTTACCACCTAGGTTAGGTAAGGTTCATCTGGAAACAGGACAAGTGTTTCCTGACGCGGGTTTTAGCCACATGATGACCCGCAGCTGAGGAGTTTGTGGAGACAAAGAACTTTATCAGTGGAAGCAAAGATGGGGGTGTATGAGAGTTACCGTTATACCAATGCTCTTATATGGGTGTGAAGCATGGGTTGTGAATGTTGCAACAGAGAGAAGGCTGGAGGCAGTGGAGATATCATGTCTGAGAGCAATATGTGGTGTGAATATAATGCAGAGGATCCGTAGTTTGGAGATTAGGAGGTGCAGGAATACCAAAACTATTATCCAGAGGGCTGAGGAGAGGTTGAGGTGGTTCGGACATGTAGAGAGGTTGAAACAAAATAGAATAACTTCGAGAGTGTATAAGTCTGTAGTGAAGGGAAGGCGGGGTAGGGGTCGGCCTAGGAAAGGTTGGAGGGAGGGGGTAAAGGAGGTTTTGTGTGTAAGGAGCTTGGACTTCCAACAAGCATGCGTGAGCGTGTTAGAAAGAAGCGAGTGGAGACAAATGGTTTTTAGGACTTGACGTGCTGTTGGAGTGTGGGCAAGGTAACATTTATGAAGGGATTCAGGGAAACCGGCAGGCCGGACTTGAGTCCTGGAGATGGGAAGTACAGTGCCTGCACTCTGAAGGACAGGTGTTAATGTTCCAGTTTTATAACTGTAGTATGAGCGCGCCTTTGGCAAGACAGTGATGGAGTGAATGATGAAAGTTTTTCGTTTTTTGGGGGCCACTCTACGATGGTGAGAAACGGCTTACAGCCACATATTCATACTCCTTACATATTCCACATCTAACCATATCAAATTTACACTATATCTGTCAACTTGCTACAGTTGTGACCAGTTCACAGTCATATTACAAAAATAATAATCGCAAAGTAAACACAATTATTCAAAGATAATTTTTCATATGTCCACCGAAATGCAATCACTAAGACATTATTAGCAACGTTTCGGTCCTGGGACCTAGGTTGCTTAAAGTGTACGAGTTGGTAGAGGGATACGAACTTAAACAGTCTGGAATACACCCGAGTGGTAGTGAGGTCAGGTCAGGTATAATATTGGTTGGAAAATATAGCACTGGTCCCCATGATGTAACTATGACATAAAATAGGTTTGCAGCACCCTCTACCCTTTTCCCCCATCCCCCATGATTGAAGTTTCCAAGGACTGGCTAATAAATTCAGCAACAGTTTTTGGACCCAATCTGTGTGACAGAATATGACAGGAAAACAAAGCTAGTATTTATTCCCTCAGTGTGTCTGTCGTGTAGAGTAGGGCAGTAGCACACTGCTAATTTTTCCGATTTTGCTAAATAAAAAAAAAAACTCCCCAGGATCGAGAGTGATAGGGGATGAGGTTATATTAGCGCAATAGGGCGTCAACCAGCTAGAGTCAAGTTCTTATACGAGGGTCCACATTCTGGTAGAATGTGTGGGAGTGAAACCACGGCGCAGTGGAAGGGAAGAAGAGGGAACGGGGGATAGAAGGAGGATAGGAAATGGGAAACAGAGGAAGTGGAGAGGAAAAGCGAGAGGCAAAGTGAGTGAGGAAGAAATACGGGGGAAAGAAGAGGAAGGGCGTCGTGGAGTGCAATTTTGAGAGTTCATGACCTCATATACATTCTTGAAAATTAACTCTAGACTGCCTGTTTCGAAGATGTAAGAGTCATACAGCGCCTCGAAGAATGAAGGGTGAATTTGGTTTGACCAGAAGAAGGGGAGAGAAAAACACACATTTCTTCGATCAAGATCCCTTCACCAACCTCAGGCACCCTTTTTTGAAGGGAGATTCGAAGCAATGCATCTATTCAGGCCAGGAAACGACCCTGAGCTCCTTTACAAGCCAGCAAAGAAAAAACAACAAATGCGCCAACAAGCTAGTAATCTTTTTTTTTTTTTTTTGAGGTTAAGCAAGTCTACTACACTACTACACTGTATTACTGTAACTCTTGCGTATGAAACTCCGTGGTAATCAGTGCTCAGTTGTGCGGAAGTCTCGCGTCAGGGAGGAGGAAAGCTGGGTAGGACCAAGTTTCCTCTGATACTAAGCAAACCTGACGACCCCGCCCTAGTTTCGCCAGGGAGAGTAACCAGTCGTCACACCGCTCATGATGAACGTCTTGCTCCTGGCAGAGACATGACAGCTGTCATGTCTCTGCCAGATACTTACAACCCTTTATGCAATTTATTATTATTATTATTATTATTTATATATATACATATATATATATATATATATATATATATATATATATATATATATATATATATATATATATATATATATATATATATATATATAATCAATAACAACACTGCGATTTGCCGAGTATTCGAATCCATGTCGTTTTGGCCTGCCTCATGTTGAGCGAAAATCTCACATGACGCTCTAACCCACAGGATCACACAATCCTACAAGAAACAAGCACCCAACAGAACTAGGTGTTTTACCTTGATCAGAGGACATACGGTGGTGTGGGTGCCTCTGAGCTAATTTCATTCTAATCCCCGTTTGGTGTACTAGCCTTCACAAACAGTAGTTTACATTATTATAACCACGAACGAGTGGTATTAAATCAATAACAACACTGCGACTAGCAACACTGCGGGCCAAAACGACATGGGTTCGAATCCTCGGCTAGTCGTAGTGTTGTTATTGATTCAATACCATTCGTTCGTGGTTATAATAATATAAAATGCTGCTCGTGAACAGCATTTTATATTTTAAATTAGCTCAGAGGCACCCACACCACCGTATGTCCTCGGATCAAGGTAAAACACCTAGTTCTGCTGGATGCTTGATTCTTGTAGGATTGCGTGGTCCTGTAGGTTAGAGCGTCAAGTGTGATTTTCGCTCACCATGAGGCAGGAAAAAACGACATGGTTGGATCCTGCCTTCACTACTTCACTTCCCAGAGTATTCCAATTCCTGACAACTCTGTGACTGAGGAAATACTTCCTAACATCCCTGGGATTCATCTGAGTCTTCAACTTCCAATTGTGACCCCTTGTTGCTGAGTTCCATCTCTGGAACATCCTGTCTCTGTCCACCGTGTCAATTCCTCTCAGTTTTTATGTCGTTATCGTATTCCCCCTACCACTCCTGTCCTCCAGTGTAGTCAAGTTGATTTTCTTTAACCTTTCCTTATTGCAAACCTTTGCATTTTCTCTAATTTCCTTACATGCTTAGCTAGGTGTGGGTTCCAAACTGGTGCTGCATACTGCAATGTGTGTATGTGTGTGTGTACTCACTCACTTATTTGTACTCGCCTATTTGTGGTTGCAGGGGTAGAGACTCGGCTCCTGGCCCCGCCTCTTCACTGAACGCTACTAAGTCCTCTCTCTCCCTGCTCCATGAGCTTTATCATACCTCGTCTTAAAACTACGTATGGTTCCTGCCTTCACTACCTCATTTTCCGGACTATTCCACTTCCTGTGTGTGTATGTGTGTGTGTTTGTGTGTGTATGTGTGTGTGTGTGTGTGTGTGTGTGTGTGTGTGTGTGTGTGTGTGTGTGTGTGTGTGTGTGTGTGTGTGTGTGTGTGTGTGTGTGTGTGTGTGTGCGCGCGCATAAGTGCGCTCGCGCACCAAATTTGGTGGCGTATAACGTATTTTTACCCATAGTTGTACTATAAGAAAAGAATTTCAAATATTCCTGTGCACTAGTCATTAAAATCTAGTGCAGAGAAGTGCTGCCTACATACCATTACTCTCCCGAAATAATTATTTTCTTGCTTGGTTCACATTTCTAATTCATTTACTGAAAATCTTCCAGAATGTCTTGCCTCTACAATCCTCTCACAGCCTACTTTTTTTGTATATCACTCATATTTTATTTATTATATTTAAGCCTAGTTTTTACTTTACGTATGTATATTCAATATTACAGCTAATCCTTCTTTAGCTCTCACTCTCAGAAAACCCTGATCACATGTTACTCTTTAAAAAATTATTTGGCAGAGCCTCTATTGATTTTTTTATTCTAGTTTCTTCCTATACTTTCTCATTCTTGAATATCCCTCTAGTCGGATGGATTTTATCATAGTATTTCTCTGTAGTATTCTGCCATTTTTTCTCTTTGTTCTGAAATCTTAGTATAATGCTTGTGTTTTTTTATTATTTTTCTTGTGTGTCTTCAATTTCTTAATTCTCAGATGATATTTTGTTTTTATTGCTTCTCTAGTGTACGTTTCGACACTTCCTGGTGTCACAGTGTTCACTGCAGCCTTGTGTATGGCGTATAATATCTATATATTTTTTATTTCTACTTGTACTAGATTTCGCCTATCTTCTATATTTTGGGGGACAGTTGTGTATTTTTGTCTTCCATCATCCTGTTTTAATCCCGATTCTGCCGTCTCTGACTCGTAGTTCTTTATTCCATTCAGTTTCATCTCATTACTTCATTTCCAACCTGAAGCTGTTTTCCATCTTCCTCCCACACTTATTCTGTTTTGTCCTACTGTCTTAACAGTTCTGATTCCACAGTCATATGTTCCATCTCGTCACTGTTCTTATGCGCCGTTACTACGTTCTTCCTTGAAAAATTCTGTTTCTTGTCTGTACGTACATCGGTTTAGGTCACGATCATCGGTTTACATAGTTTTCTTCAGCTTAACTAACATTCATGATCTGTGTGTTCCTCCTCTCTAGTTAATGGTTCAAGTCGGACCGAAATGTCGTCATAAGCTTCTTTTTCCAGTGTGCGGGTTATTTGTGTATTGTTCCAGTCCCTGTACTGTGCCTTTTTATTCTTTCTGTAAGTATTGCTTATTTGCGACATTGTTCTTGTCATCGTCTTTTTTCTCTTCCTTATTCTCCTTCTAGTCTTCCTCCTCCTCCTCTTCGTCGTCGTCGTCGTCGTCGTCGTCGACTTCCTCAAATTCTTAAGGTTGAAGATTTTCACTCGAGTAATAATATATTTCCTTCTCCCTTTCACTTTCTCCTGCTCCGGCTGTTATCTTCGTCATCTTCACGCCCCTCTGATTATCACGTCTTCTTACTCTCTCTCCTCAAATCGTCTTCTCTAACTTATCTGTTTTGTTTCGTGTCTTCTTTTCGCCCGAATTATATTGTCGTGTCTGGTTCTGTAATGTTTTTATCGAGCGCTCGCGTCTCCAACGTTTTTATCGAGCGCTCGCTTCTCTACTGTTTTTATTGAGGACTCGCTTCTGTAATTGTTTAAGGAATGGTCAAGAGTTCGCTCTAAACGTATTATAGACCACTCGCCGCTGTAATTTTTTTTATAGAACACTCGTTTTTGTTTATATATATATTATTGTCAGCACTAACGGGCGGTATTAAATCAATAATAACACTGCGACTAGCCAAGGATTCGAATCCATGTCGTTTTAGCCTGCCTCATGGTTAGCGAAAATCACACGAAAATCACACATTCTTGTAGGTTTGCGTGGTCCTGTGGGTTAGAGCGTCGTGTGATTTCGCTCACCATGAGGCGGGCCAAAACGACATGGGTTCGAATTCTCGGCTAGTCGCAGTGTTATATATATATATATATATATATATATATATATATATATATATATATATATATATATATAACACAGTGTTATATATATATATATATATATATATATATATATATATATATATATATATATATATATATATATATATATATATAACACAGTGTTATATATATATATATATATATATATATATATATATATATATATATATATATATATATATATATATAACACAGTGTTATATATATATATATATATATATATATATATATATATATATATATATATATATATATATGTATAGCAGACACGCTATCTTAACACTGCAAGACAAGCCACGAGGGCGGGAGGTATCTTCAGATCAAGTACCTTCACATTTCTCAGTGCGTCATCAGGAGCTATGCAATGCTGCAAAAGTAGCAACAGGAGAAATAAAGCGAAGCTTTCTCAAAGTAGTGTAGCGTGGGTGACATAGAGAAGCTATGGCTGGTGTTACCCATGCTACCATACTCTGAGAAAACTTCGCCTCGTTTCTCCTGTTGCTACTTTTGCAACATTGCATAGTTCCTGATGACGCACTAAGAAGCATGGCTTGTCTTGCGGGGTGGAGGTTTCGTGAGAAATCACGAAAGTGGTTGTTCTGCATACACACACACACACATATATATATATATATATATATATATATATATATATGTCGTGCCGAATATGTAAAACTGGTCAATTAGCAAGAACTCATTAAAAATTAAGTCCTTTCCAAAATTTTCTCTTATACGTTTAAAGGTTCATTTTTTTAATTAATGTTAAAAAATTATAATTTTGCTCCAAAATAATCTTAGAAAACTTACCTAACCTTATTATAACCCAACTAAATATATTTTAGATTTGTTTAAGATAATTTAATACTAAACAAACACAGTGAAATATATTTTTTTCGTTAGGTTCAGAATGATTTTGGCGAAATTATTGCATACCCAAATTTTCACTTGTCCTATATGGCAAGATGAGCGTTGCTATTTAAGCCAAGATCGCAAGTTCTGCCTATTCGGCACGACATATATATATATATATATATATATATATATATATATATATATATATATATATATATATATATATATAATATATATATAAGCATACTGTATTCATTACATTTTTCATTTTTATCATTAACTCTAATGTAAATTTTTTTTAAGGAAATCTTGTTCAGTATTTTCCATCCTAATCTTACATATACGTAAAATACTGTGATGCAAATATTATATTTTTCCCAGATATTCTTCCTGGAGAGAGGGACTTCAGACAAGCTTGTAATACTGGCTTTAATGTGTTATAATTTTACTGTTGCGTGTAACTTAATATTTTGTATAATATTTTCTCAAGTTCTGGATTGCCACACGTTTATTTAGTGTTAATTCTTCATTTTGTTTTTTTTCTTTTTAAACAGCAATTGCTTTTCTCTATTTCGCTCGGATTTTAATTACTTTTATGCGTATTCTTGTTCTGTAATCACTGTCTCGTTCTGTGTTTCTGTTATTCTGTTGCTTTATATTCCTGTTTTTTTTTCTGTTTATTTTTTTAAAGCTGTTTGCATTTAAGCTGATCGTTTTTCCAAGTCATTTACTCTCACACTTTCCTGATCTCTCTCTCTCTCTCTCTCTCTCTCTCTCTCTCTCTCTCTCTCTCTATCTCTCTCTCTTTCTCTCTCACACTCTCACTCTCTTGCTCTCTGTCTAAATTATTCACATCTCTTTTCCTTCATCCTCTCCCTGTCCTTTCAGAGGGCACTATCAGCAGCAGTCGCTTTGCACCGTCAGCTAGATAGCCCCCGGGCGATACCTGCTGACACCTTGCTGACGACTGAATTACTTAAGAACAACCCGTACTGAGATTCGGTCATGATTCTCGCAATGAGTTATTTATTCACGTCAGGAAGGAGAGAAGCTGACGGAGAGAGAAGAGGGGGGAGGGGGGGTGGTAATGGAGTGGGAAGAGGATGAGGAGGAGGAGAGAGTAATTAGTGGGAAGGAGGAAAGTGGAGAGGATGGAGGACGCAGAGCTGGAAGAAGAATGGTGGAAAACAAGGGTTGTCGGGGGATTTTCAGTTCTGGCCGGAATGGAACCTTCACTGAACAGTGCCAATCATTCTCTGAGTAAACACACCGCCATATATGCTTGTGCATTACACTGGTTGTTTCAGTAAACAGTTGTCACTACATTTGCAAACTAGATTTATTCCTGTCGCTGCTTTATTGGAAAAAACGTATCTCTGTACTGTATAACCTCATCCACGTATATGTCTATGCACGTGATTAGAAAAATGCATAATGCGGCATAAGTTTGTAATGCAGCTGAAGAAATTAAGCGAATTAGAAGTCCTATTTACAAGTTTTTACATCTACACTAATACAAAAGAAACTCAGGGAGAGTGGAATGATAGCTCTAGGCAATTCAACACATCATCGGGACTTTGCAATGTTGCAGAAATGAGCCGGAATCTGCTTGGACTTCCAACTCATTTCTGCAACATTGCAAGCTCCTGATCATGCGACTTTGAGCTCGAAAACACAACTAGACGATCCTTATTACCCTTACGATCCTTATTACCCTTACCAGTTCATTCTGGGTTCATTATTCTCAATCCTGAAATCTTACAGATTCTTCAAGATGCCTGAGACACTATTGTTTCCTGGCTTCAGCACATCCTGAGCCATCAACACCACTTTCGTGATCTAACGATCCATCGGTGAATATATGGTCGAGAATTCCAGTATATTTAGTGTTAATAATATAAGGCATTCACTCATTAGAATGGACAGTAAGTCTGACTTCATCATATGGAATTTAATCCCTTTCATCATTATTTCACTTTTCCCTCGATTCTTTTTCATGCCTTTCCTTAAAATAATTTAAATTTTCAGTTCTTACGTTTATCCAACCAGAAATTAGGGAACAGAGAAGAGCTGGGAAGGTGGGAGGTGAAGGGAGTGGGGATGTAAGAAGGGAAAGGAGAGAGATGAAAGTAGGGAAATGGCTGGGGTGGTGAGAAAAACAGGACTTAGGTGGATGTGAGAATTAATGAAGATTATGGTGGGGAGTAGTGGTGGTGAGAGGGGTTAGCAGTGACAGGGAGTGGGCCAGGCGAAAATGAGTGGGAAAAATTGGGTGGACGGGAGGGAGAGGGGGAGCGGGACGGGGAGGGAGAGGGAGAGGGTAAGAGTGTGTGTGTGTGTGTGTGTGTGTGTGTGTGTGTGTGTGTGTGTGTGTGTGTGAGAGAGAGAGAGAGAGAGAGAGAGAGAGACAGACAAAGACAGAGACAGACAGACAGATACAGAGACAGACAGACAGATACAGAGAGAGACATTATTGTATAAATTCATCGTAATAACATTGTCTATCGTCCTCTTTGCTTTCTCATGTTCCTCTTTATGCACTCCTGAACTACCTATCCACCTCTGACCTACTCATCTACCTCTGACCTGCTCATCCACCTCTGACCTGCCTGTTTATTGCATTTTCTAATCAGGTTATCCTCCTTTGACCTGCTCATTCACCTCTGACTAAGTCATCTTTCTCAGACCTGCCTGTTTGCTGTACCTTTGACCTGCTCATCCACCTCTGACCTTCACATACAGATCAGACCTACTCATTCACTTATGACCTGCCCATTCACCCCTGACCTGACCATCCACCCCCTGGCCTGACAATCCACCTCACACCTGACTATTTACCTCTCACCTCCCCATCCACCTCAGATTTGTCCATCCTCCTCTGACCTGCTTATCCAATCTGACTTGCCCATCCATCTCTGACCAGCCTCTCCACCCTCACTTTATCTCTAAATTATTCTGTAATAAGATACATGCCTCTGCAGTTAATTTTAACACTGACAGACTATATCATGCAAAAAGGGCTTTCCTTTGTGGGCCTTTTAATGCTACAAAGTAGTCCAGGGACTTTGTCATATGAATCTGAATCGACAAAATTCCTGGTGGACAAAAACCTTTCTCAATAAACTGCCATTAATTACATATTGTGTCTTGTTCACATAATTATACCAAAGTATTGACAAGTAAATCTTAAATTCCAGTGTCTTTCTGTGAGAGATTGTTGATGAATTAAAATTTCAATGTCGTGGCTGCCACAATTAACACCTAACCCATAACTCGGAGGAAGTATTAGACGTCTTGTTAGTCCTGGTGGGACGAAAGTTTAAGGTTTTCTGCAAGAATTGGGGGTTTGCTGTAAGTTCTAGATTACTGTCCTCAGTATGTTTGTCTTTTATGCTGAGCACAAATGTCTTACGTCGAAAAACCAATACGAATTTCGATGAAGAAAAAAAATAGCACCAATACCTAGTCTGCTTTTTTATTTACCATAACAAAATCAAAAATTTCTCACCTGATAACCTGAACAGTTGTCTTTCTCGATCTGAAAAACCTTTTAGACTGTCAGTCACGTAATACTGCTACGCATACTCTATACTTATAATATTAAAGACAGAGTTACAAAGTAATTTGTTGGCCATTTACCTGACATAATACCCCGTGTAATCAAAACTAATATATGCTCCTACAGTGAAGTATATTACAAAGGAGTTTCCCCTAAGGGTTATTCTTGGACTTAGCATCTTCCCATTGGATATTATATATACCTATAAAAAAGTAGCAAAAACTGTAATAACCTTACCAAACGTTCAATTAGTCAAGCTTCATTTACCTTTTGAAGTTAACAAAGTATATGTTAAATTGAATAATATTTATTGCATAACATTATACAGATGCAGGAGCAATTTCTCATGTATCAGCCTGCCGATCAATGTTCAATTAATTATTAACACATTCGCTGGAAACCACACTTAACACATCCTACAGACGAAGGGAAATGATTACCTAAGATATTCGCCGAATTATATATAAATATGTTATTATAATAATCATAGGTAAGCGTTAAAATCGTAAGTCCCACAGCGGCTGGCAGACAGGAGATAAACAGATGTGGTTCATTGATCATCAAGAGCCTTTTCACCATCAACAAAGCACCCGCATCAAGGCACCTAAATCGAAGGATATGAAGAGAGAAATAAATTGGGTTACCCAGCCTCGGTGGGAGACGGCCGGTGTGTTAATAATAAAAGTGAAAATTAAAGAACAGCCTAAATTATAAGAACTTATATATACCTTCTCTTCTAGTTTTAATTCTGTGATAAAGTTGGTAGAATTACCGACAATATGTGAGGTAAAAGGACGCAAGTGCAACTAATGTGGCATTTTACTGTGGCAACGTTTCGCTCTCCAAGAGCTTTATCAAGCCATCAAGCCGGTAATGGCTTGATAAAGCTCCTGGAGAGCGAAACGTTGCCACAATGAAATGTCACATTAGCTGCACTTGTGTCCTTTTACTTTATAGTTTTAATTCTCTCAACGAATCTTTGGTTGATATTCAAGTTTAACTGAAGCTTAATTTTCTTACACACATCTAATTGAATATTGTGTTTCCTATATAAGTTTAACTGAGTTTTCGGTTTCATATACAATTTTTACTGAACCCTGGGTTTCAAATACAATTCTAACTGAATCTTGGGTTTCACATACAAGTGAAAATGAATTGTCGTTTTCATACAATTGTATAATTGAATCTTGGGTCTCGTATTAAAGTTCAACTGAATCTTTGGTTTCCATACACAAGTCTGACTTAACAATGATTGAAATATATGAAAACTAAACAACCAAAATGCTTACTGAACCATACTGTCACCATACTGTCACGGGACCACACTGAGTCACCATACTGTCATGGGACCACACTGAGTCACCATACTGTCATGGGACCACACTGAGTCACCATACTGTCACGGGACCACACTGAGTCACCATACTGTCATGGGACCACACTGAGTCACCACACTGTCATGGGACCACACTGAGTCACCATACTGTCATGGGACCACACTGAGTCACCATACAGTCATGGGACCACACTGAGTCACCATACTGTCATGGGACCACACAGTCACCATACAGTCATGGGACCACACTGAGTCACCATACTGTCATGGGACCACACTGAGTCACCATACTGTCATGGGACCACACTGAGTCACCATACAGTCATGGTACCACAGTCACCATACAGTCATGGGACCACACTGAGTCACCATACTGTCATGGGACCACACTGAGTCACCATACAGTCATGGGACCACACTGAGTCACCATACTGTCATGGGACCACACTGAGTCACCATACAGTCATGGTACCACAGTCACCATACAGTCATGGGACCACACTGAGTCACCATACTGTCATGGGACCACACTGAGTCACCATACAGTCATGGGACCACACTGAGTCACCATACTGTCATGGGACCACACTGAGTCACCATACTGTCATGGGACCACACTGAGTCACCATACTGTCATGGGACCACACTGAGTCACCATACTGTCATGGGACCACACTGAGTCACCATACTGTCATGGGACCACACTGAGTCACCATACTGTCATGGGACCACACTGAGTCACCATACAGTCATGGGACCACACTGAGTCACCATACAGTCATGGGACCACACTGAGTCACCATACAGTCATGGGACCACACTGAGTCACCATACTGTCATGGGACCACACTGAGTCACCATACTGTCATGGGACCACACTGAGTCACCATACTGTCATGGGACCACACTGAGTCACCATACTCTCATGGGACCACACTGAGTCACCATACAGTCATGGGACCACACTGAGTCACCATACTGTCATGGGACCACACTGAGTCACCATACTGTCATGGGACCACACTGAGTCACCATACTGTCATGGGACCACACTGAGTCACCATACTGTCATGGGACCACACTGAGTCACCATACTGTCATGGGACCACACTGAGTCACCATACAGTCATGGGACCACACTGAGTCACCATACTGTCATGGGACCACACTGAGTCACCATACTGTCATGGGACCACACTGAGTCACCATACAGTCATGGGACCACACTGAGTCACCATACTGTCATAGGACCACACTGAGTCACCATACAGTCATGGTACCACAGTCACCATACAGTCATGGGACCACACTGAGCCACCATACAGTCATGGGACCACACTGAGCCACCATACTGTCATGGGACCACACTGAGTCACCATACTGTCATAGGACCACACTGAGTCACCATACAGTCATGGTACCACAGTCACCATACAGTCATGGGACCACACTGAGTCACCATACTGTCATGGGACCACACTGAGTCACCATACTGTCATGGGACCACACTGAGTCACCATGCAGTCATGGGACCACACTGAGTCACCATACTGTCATGGGACCACACTGAGTCACCATACAGTCATGGTACCACAGTCACCATACAGTCATGGGACCACACTGAGTCACCATACTGTCATAGGACCACACTGAGTCACCATACAGTCATGGTACCACAGTCACCATACAGTCATGGGACCACACTGAGTCACCATACTGTCGTGGGACCACACTGAGTCACCATACTGTCATGGGACCACACTGAGTCACCATACTGTCATGGGACCACACTGAGTCACCATACAGTCATGGGACCACACTGAGTCACCATACTGTCATGGGACCACACTGAGTCACCATACAGTCATGGGACCACACTGAGTCACCATACTGTCATGGGACCACACAGTCACCATACAGTCATGGGACCACACTGAGTCACCATACTGTCATGGGACCACACTGAGTCACCATGCAGTCATGGGACCACACTGAGTCACCATACTGTCATGGGACCACACTGAGTCACCATACAGTCATGGTACCACAGCCACCATACAGTCATGGGACCACACTGAGCCACCATACAGTCATGGGACCACACTGAGCCACCATACAGTCATGGGACCACACTGAGTCACCATACTGTCATAGGACCACACTGAGTCACCATACTGTCATGGGACCACACTGAGTCACCATACTGTCATGGGACCACACTGAGTCACCATACTGTCATGGGACCACACTGAGTCACCATACTGTCATGGGGCCACACTGAGTCACCATACTGTCATGGGACCACACTGAGTCACCATACAGTCATGGGACCACACTGAGTCACCATACTGTCATGGGACCACACTGAGTCACCATACAGTCATGGGACCACACTGAGTCACCATACTGTCATGGGACCACAGCCACCATACAGTCATGGGACCACACTGAGCCACCATACAGTCATGGGACCACACTGAGCCACCATATAGTCATGGGACCACACTGAGTCACCATACAGTCATGGGACTACACTGAGTCACCATACTGTCATAGGACCACACTGAGTCACCATATAGTCATGTGAACACACTGCGTCACCATACAGTCATGGGACCACAATGAGTCACCATACTGTCATGGGACCACACTGAGCCACCATACTGTCATGGGACCACACTGAGTCACCATACTGTCATAGGACCACACTGAGTCACCATACAGTCATGGTACCACAGTCACCATACAGTCATGGGACCACACTGAGTCACCATACTGTCATGGGACCACACTGAGTCACGATACAGTCATGGGACCAACTGAGTCACCATACTGTCATGGGACCACACTGAGTCACCATACTGTCATGGGACCACACTGAGTCACCATACTGTCATGGGACAACACGGAGTCACCATACAATCATGGGACCACACTGAGTCACCATACTGTCATGGGACCACACTGAGTCACCATACAGTCATGGGACCACACTGAGTCACCATACAGTCATGGTACCACAGCCACCATACAGTCATGGGACCACACTGAGCCACCATACAGTCATGGGACCACACTGAGCCACCATATAGTCATGGGACCACACTGAGTCACCATACAGTCATGGGACTACACTGAGTCACCATACTGTCATAGGACCACACTGAGTCACCATACAGTCATGTGAACACACTGCGTCACCATACAGTCATGGGACCACACTGAGTCACCATACTGTCATGGGACCACACTGAGCCACCATACTGTCATGGGACCACACTGAGTCACCATACTGTCATAGGACCACACTGAGTCACCATACAGTCATGGTACCACAGTCACCATACAGTCATGGGACCACACTGAGTCACCATACTGTCATGGGACCACACTGAGTCACCATACAGTCATGGGACCACACTGAGTCACCATACTGTCATGGGACCACACTTAGTCACCATACAGTCATGGTACCACACTGAGTCACCATACTGTCATGGGACCACACTGAGTCACCATACAGTCATGGGACCACACTGAGTCACCATACTGTCATGGGACCACACTGAGCCACCATACTGTCATGGGACCACACTGAGCCACCATACTGTCATGGTACCACACTGAGTCACCATACAGTCATGGGACCACACTGAGTCACCATACAGTCATGGGACCACACTGAGCCACCATACAGTTATGGGGCCACACTGAGTCACCATACTGTTATGGGACCACACTGAGCCACCATATTGTCATGGGACGACACTGAGTCACCATACAGTCATGGGACCACACTGAGTCACCATACAGTCATTGGACCACACTGAGCCACCATACAGTCATGGTACCACACTGAGCCACCATACAGTCATGGTACCACAGTCACTATACAGTCATGGGACCACACCTAGCCACCATAGAGTGATGGGACCACACTAAGTCACCATACAGACATGGGACCACACTAAGTCACCATACAGCCATGGGACCACTCTGAGCCACCATACAGTTATGGTACCACGGTCACCATACAGTCATGGGACCACAATGAGTCACCATACAGTCATGGGGACCACACTGTCACCATACAGTCATGGGACCACACTGAGCCACCATACAGTCATGGGACCACACTGTCACCATACAGTCATGGGACCACACTGAGCCACCATACAGTCATGGGACCACAATGAGTCACCAAACAGTCATGGGACCACACTCAGCCACCATACAGTCATGGGACCACACTCAGCCACCATACAGTCATTGGACCACACTCAGCCACCATACAGTCATGGGACCACACTCAGCCACCATACAGTCATGGGACCACACTCAGCCACCATACAGTCATGGGACCACACTCAGCCACCATACAGTCATGGGACCACACTCAGCCACCATACAGCCATGGGACCAAACTGAAATTGATCTCCATCTACAGATCTTTCCTGACAACATTAAATTTTCAGCTTAACGTTTTAGTGAAGTTTTTACCAGCCTTCACTGAGAACCAAGCCTCAAAATTCCTCTTGTCTCATTAACTCACTCTTAAGTGGTTTCATTTTTGAGGTTGTCATTATCTTAACGAGATGCCTAGCCACCCTCCAAATTTATCAACATTACCAACGATCAAACGTCGCCCTAAGTGATATTTTATGTGAAAATAAAAACATACTGTTTTAATGGATTTTTTTTTTCAAAACTTGTATATTCTTGTATTATATATAATTCAAACGTGTATGTCCATTAAGTTACTTATATATCTGCAATGATTATATTAGTGTTGTAAACAGCTTATTTAGTATTTAGCTTTACGGTTATCGAGAGGAGCTTAATGGTCAGTTACCTGAGAAAGTCGACAACCAGCACAATTACAGTTACGATAGCAATTTTTTTTACATGTTTATAAATCTCTGCAGTGTAATAGCCTCTTAGTCAAGGACGAAAATTTACCAACGTGTGAGAAGTACTATGACTTTCTCCTTTCCTGATGTGTAAACTTCCTGAGATGCTATGACGGACATTCCAGGATCCATGCAACATGCAGCTTTGTGTCCCATTTTTAATGTTACATCAATTCAGTTGTATTACTATTTTACATAAGAATTTACGACATGTTATTTAAGCTCAAGTCACAATAACCGACTAATAACTACCAAGTAAGTAGCACTGTAGCGCAAAAATTCTACATCATGATGAATACAATTTATTATGACTGTTTACAAAGTACGCAATCTGAGACCGTCTGAGAGATTCAAAATGATAAGAAGCTTTGACCCCAGCTTTTCAAGGGAGTGCTCTAAATCAAACTTAATACTTTGATTTATTTGCCTTGTATTTATATGGGACTTGTACAATAAATTCATTGCAAATATTTACTTGTAGATCTACCTTTGGACCCACGATTATGTGTGTCTATGCTCTACAAAGACTTAAATAAGGCCTTGTAGGGAACACGGGTAATTATTAAGTAAAGACACTACTGCTTCAGCACACTTAAGGTAAACTGTCAGGCTGCCAGGAGAAGCCTCAAGAATTCTCTCGGCATTCCTGACTCTACTGAAAGACATGGCAAGTTAATGAAAGAAGAAGTCCTAGCACTCAGTGGATGTAAGGTGCCCCGACGCCAGAGGTCGTACCTGGTTTAATGTCATGCAGGTGTGCCTGAGATGGCCGGCCAGACAGCACGTGCATTTTGAACATTCTAAAGTGAATAGCAGTCTGCACTTTGTTGACCTGTTCATATATGGCAGCTGATAATGATACACGGTTTAATGCAGATTTATGCGATAGCCAAGATGATCTGAACGAGAGAGAGAGAGAGAGAGAGAGAGAGAGAGAGAGAGAGAGAGAGAGAGAGAGAGAGAGAAAGATTTTACAAAATTAGCTTATGATTTTAAAAATAAAAGTAATTTAATAGTAATTTCTATACCAACTAACATTTAATAGATAAAATCTATATTACAGAGCAAAAGAAAATCCTTAGTCGTATTCCTTAAGCTTTCTCTACACCTATAGTGAAAATCTCAAAATCATAATGTGCAGAAATTGACAGTGAACACCAATGAGCTCGCTGCGTTTGACTAGGGCAAACCAATTCCGAAGCAAGACCAATTTTGGCTACGTCAAACATGACGGGGCAAAGTGTCAGATATTTTGATAAATGACACATAGCTGGGAAATTGGCAAGGCCATCACACGGTTCCAGACATTACACACATCAAGTTAACCGTAAATCACCGTGGCTTTCAGCCTCTCAATTTAGTAGTCAGCCGTTGTCTCACTCGTGTACTAATATGGCCAAGAATGATGAGTGCCAAGTTCATTAGTTTTATTTCTGTCTATGGAACAGCTCTAGTTTATCATCCACAGTTGAGTGCCGACAACATAGTGCATGCGTGCTCATACCGCACGTCTGCACTCATACCATGTACTGCATCAGTGTAGTCATTCATTGTGCTGCATGTGTATACTCAAAGTGCACATGTGTACACATACCACTTAATGCTCCAGTGGGCTTATTGCATTGTATTTATGTGCTAGTACTACATGTCCGTACTCATACCACAAGTGAGCACTCATACTGCACGTGTGTGCTCATACCACTTACTGTACGAATATAGTCACGCATTGCATGGCACGCGAGTACTCATACTGCACATAGTTACTCATACCATGTACTGCATGTGTGTACTTAAGCCTTACACTGTATCTGTGTACTCTTATACTGTACATCACACTTCTATAAATAAAATTGCTACACGAAGGTACGCAACCGTGTAATGCACGTGTGTACTCTACTTTGTACTGCATGTATGTACTCAGCATTATACTACATGTCTGTACACTAACTAGTATCGCACGGATGTACTCTTCCTTGTACCTTATGAGAATAGTTAAGAACCTTTTTCATCGCTGCTGCCACTACTGTGAATAATGTTGACACTACTACTACTACCACTGCTATAACTATAAGTCACTGCTGCTGGTGCCACTACTGTAAATGATGTTGATACTACCCATCAACATCATTTACAGGCCCTACTGCTGCTACCACTACTGTCACTGATGTTGGCACTACTGATAGTACTAACACTACTGTCACTGATGTTGGCACTACTACTGCTCCCACTACTGTCACTGATGTTGGCACTACTACTGTTCCCACTGCTGTCACTGATGTTGGCACTACTACTGCTCCCACTGCTGTCACTGATGTTGGAACTAATACTGCTCCCACTGCTGTCACTGATGTTGGAACTAATACTGCTACCATTACTGTCAATGATACCACTACTGTCACTGTTGGCACTACTACTGCTACCACTACTGTCACTCATGTTCACACTACTGCTCCCACTACTGTCACTGCTACTACTACTGTCACTGATGTTGGCACTACTACTGCTCTTACTACTGTCACTGCTACTACTACTGTCACTGATGTTGGCACTGCTACTGCTCCCACTACTTTCACTGATACCACTACTGTCACTGATGCTGGCACTACTACTGCTACCACTATTGTCACTGCTACTACTACTGTCACTGATGTTGGCACTAATACTGCTCCCACTACTGTCACTGCTACTACTACTGTCACTGATATTGGCACTACTACTGCTCAGACTACTTTCACTGATACCACTGCTGTCACTGATGTTGGCACTGCTACTGCAACCACTATTGTCACCGATGGTGGGACTCAACCTAATACAGAACGCCAGCACAAGATCAACAATTACATAGCACGGAGGGACTTCTTGCCCAAATTTTAAGCTTTGTGCAAGTCACCTACTTCAAGACCTCACTCACGCCCTGACCTGTCTCCCCATGCGCTGATCTGACGCTTCATGGTCACCTGTACGGTTCTCTTTTCATTTGTGTATCTACTGAAGAAGACCCATGTAGGGGATTGAGATACACTGACTATCTAATTACATATATATATATATATATATATATATATATATATATATATATATATATATATATATATATATATATATATATAGACCAAACCGCGGCAGGCCAGGATTCGACCCCACGACACATTATCCCGCCTCAGGAGATAGCACAACGTATGTGTCATCCTATCCACTACGCCATCGATCCTACAAACAACATGAGCATAGCGAACTAGATTTGTTTCATGTTGCGAGGACACTCGTGGCAGTGGATGTTCAAGGATTAATTTCAGCCTCCTCCTGTTTGAATACCCACCTCAGTAAGCAGTCTATATAGCAATGAAACCACGAAACAAGTGGTAATCATTTACCAAACTGCGGCAGGCCAGGATTCGACCCAATTCACACATACACACACATACCACACACATACCACACACATACCACACACACACACACACACACACACACACACATTATATGTACATATTTGTATATTCTGTTTGCTACATAAATTACTTAACTGCTATTGGGTAATGTACATGCCAAGATATGCGCAGAATCATTAGAATTGTGTAATTAACAAATACTGTTACGGAAAACAATTGGTTTCCATTATTCAACCAGGGAAATCAAACTAAAGACCAGAGTACGCATTACAAGACATCCTTCGGCTGGCTAAACTGGAGGCTCCCGAAATATCTAGGTGAATACACAAGACAAATCTCCTCCCTGAGCACGAATTCCAGGGATGAGCTCTTTTTTTCGAGCTTTCTGCTCCTTAATTCTGTAGAACCCATAAGCGACTGTTGATGAACTACGAAGCGGAAAAGCGAGATGGGGTTCAATCTTGCCATGTAATCACCAGCATCAACCAACACTAAAGGGATGAAGAATTGAGACACTTGTGCAACACATGGGAATCTTTATTGAAGAAACGTTTCGCCACACAGTGGCTTCATCAGTCCAATACAAAGTTGAAATGGGTAGGGAGAGGAGAAGTTTGAGGTAATCAGTCCCTCAACCTGGAATCGATGTGTTCAGTCCATCACATCTGTCAGACACTGCAACATCATGGGATCTTGGTACAAAGACTTCAGTGCTTGCCCAACCTTTGGACGACGACCTACTTGCACAAGTGGCAGGTCCCACTGTGATCCCGCCTCCTCCTGCTTCAACTCATCTGACTGCCGTATATAAGAACATAAGAACATAAGAACGAAGGAACACTGCAGAAGGCCTACTGGCCCATGCGAGGCAGGTCCAAGTCTCCTACCGGCTTAAGCCAATGCACCCAACCTAGTCAGGTCAGGTCACATTGACTTAAGGGAGGAACACGGCAACCGACCTGGTAGCACAAGCTATCAGGTCCAACTCACACCCCCCACATCCACTCATGTATTTATCCAACCTATTTTTAAAGCTACACAACGTTCTGGCCTCTATAACTGTACTCGGGAGTTTGTTCCACTCATCCACAACTCTATTACCAAACCAGTACTTTCCTATATCCTTCCTGAATCTGAATTTTTCCAGCTTAAAACCATTGCTGCAAGTCCTGTCTAGGCTAGATATTTTCAGCACACTATTTACATCCCCTTTATTTATTCCCGTCTTCCATTTATACACCTCAATCATATCCCCCCTAATTCTACGTCTTTCTAGAGAGTGCAGTTTCAGGGCCCTTAGTCTATCCTCATAGGGAAGGTTTCTGATACATGGGATCAACTTTGTCATCCTCCTTTGTACATTTTCCAGAGAATTTATATCCATCATGTAATACGGTGACCAAAACTGTGCAGCATAATCTAAATGAGGCCTAACCAAGGATGTATAGAGTTGAAGAACAACCTGAGGACTCCTATTATTTATGCTTCTTGATATGAAGCCAAGGATTCTATTAGCTTTATTGCGAACACTTATGCACTGTTGTCTTGGTTTCAGATTACTGCTAACCAGAACTCCTAAATCTTTTTCGCAATCCGTAATATTAAGATCTACATTATTTAGTTTATATGTGGCATGGTTATTGTCCTGTCCAACATTTAGAACTTTGCATTTGTCTATGTTAAACTGCATCTGCCACTTCTCCGACCGCTGCATCAGTCTATTCAAATCTTCCTGGAGTGCTCGAATGTCCTCGTCAGAATGAATTCGACGGCCTATTTTGGTGTCATCGGCAAACTTGCCGATGTCGCTCTTTATGCCCTCATCTATGTCGTTTATGTAGATTGTGAACAGCAGGGGGCCCAACACTGACCCCTGTGGAACACCGCTCGTAACGCTTCCCCACTCTGATTTCTCCCCATTTATGCAAACTCTCTGCTGCCTATTTGTCAACCATGCCTCTATCCAGGAAAAAATTTCTCCTCCTATTCCATGTGCTTTAATTTTCCTCAATAGTCTCTGATGTGGGACCCTGTCAAAAGCCTTACTGAAGTCCATATACACAATATTATATTCATTACCATGATCTACCTCCTCAAATACCTTAGTGAAAAAAGTTAATAAATTCGTAAGGCAGGAACGCCCCTTTGTAAAACCATGCTGAGATTCGTTGATTAATTTATGCTTTTCAAGGTGGCTACGAACTGCCTCGGCAATTATTGATTCCATAAATTTTCCCACTATGGAGGTTAGGCTTATTGGTCTATAGTTCGAAGCTAAGGACCTGTCACCTATTTTGAAAATAGGTATCACATTTGCCATTTTCCACTTATCTGGCACCATGCCAGTTTGTAGTGATATGTTGAAAAGATTAGCCAAAGGTGTGCTAAGCTCCTCTTTACATTCCTTTAGAACCCTTGCATACAGTTCATCAGGGCCTGGGGATTTGTTAGGTTTTAATTTATCTATTTGCCTAAGGACCATGTCACTTGTGACCCTAATCGTGCACAGTTTATTATCGTCCTGTTCTACATAATTTATCATTACTGGAATATCGCTGGTATCCTCCTGTGTAAAAACTGAGAGGAAGTATGTGTTAAAAATTCTACACATTTCCTTATCACTGTCAGTGAGCTGACCCGAGGAACTTTTGAGTGGGCCTATCTTGTCCCTGATCTTACTTCTGTATACCTGAAAGAATCCTTTTGGGTTAGTCTTCGATTCTCTTGCAACTTTAACCTCATAATCTCTTTTTGCTTTTCTAATTCCTTTTTTTATTTCTCTCTTTAACTGAATATATCGATTTCTTAATTGCCCCTCTCCTCTTTTGATTTGCCTATATATGCCTCTCTTTTGACCAATCAGATATTTTAATCTATTGTTCATCCATTTAGGATCATTTTTGTTTGATCTGATTTCCCTATTTGGAACATAATTTGACTGAGCAGCTAGAACTATGCCCTGGAAAGCATCATATCGGCAACCATCACCACCTACCTGACCCTTAGTCAGGTCATTCCAGTTCAGCCCACCTAAGTAATTTTTCAGTCCTATGAAATCAGCCAAGCGAAAGTCAGGGACGGAGACTTGATTGCCATTATTAGGGGAATTCCATGATATATTAAAACTGAGTGATTTGTGATCACTTTCCCCAAGCTCATCATTAACCTCAAGATTATTAATTAGTGTTTCCCTACTGGCAAGAACCAAGTCAAGGAGGTTATTTCCCCTAGTAGGCTCTGTCACAAACTGTTTTAAAAAACAATCCTGGATCGTATCAAGAAAGTCACCTGACTCTAAATTTCCTGTCAAATTGCTCCAGTCAATCTGTCTATAGTTGAAATCTCCCATTAGCACAACATTTTCGTATGTAGATGCCTTACGAATTTCGTCCCATAGAAGTTTACTGCACTCCCTATCAAGATTTGGGGCCCTGTAAATCACACCCAAAATTAGTTTTTCTCGGCCCTCGAGAAGCTGTAACCAAACAGATTCAGTGGCTGACGCTTCTAATTTAATATCTTGTCTAACACAACAATTTAAATTGTCTCTGACATACATCGCTACTCCACCACCTTTCCTGTTGACCCTGTCAGTGTGGAATAATTTATAGCCTTGTATGTGACATTCAGAGGGCATCTCTCTATCTTTCAGATTGAGCCAGGTCTCTGTTATAGCAATAATATCTATGTTTCCTGCACTTGCCACCTCTCTGGCCCTATGCTGCACTTCCTACAAGAGTGATGGACTGAACACATTGTTTCCAGGTTGAGGGACTGATTACCTCGAACTCCTCCTCCCCTTACCCATTTCCACTTTGTATTGGACTGATGAAGCCACTGTGTGGCGAAACGTTTCTTCAATAAAGATTCCCATATGTTGCACAAGTGTCTCAATTCATCAACTAGTCGGCTTTCAAAACCATTCACCACACTAAAGGGATGTATGAGCTTCTCCGGTAACTATTTGTGTAGCACTCCGAAGGCCAACTTTCTCCACTATTTTTCAAGTGACTTACTTCATAAGTACCAGTTCTTCTGCAATTTACTCCTTAACTTCTTTCCTCTGCCACTTGCATTACGTTATCCTACCATTTACCAAAGAATTTATCTCTACGATAAGTTATCTTTCTTGTTGCCTCAGTTTATTCTACAGCATTTCCTCTGTAATTTATATTTATTTTAAACGGTTATAAACCTGGCCTTTGCTTCTCTCGGTTTAACACACTAAAAAAACTTTCAATTAACAAAAACATGAGCAGAAAAAAGAGCACACATGAGCAAGCACGCAAGCACACACACACACACACACACACACACACACACACACACACACACACACACACACACACACATTATATAATCACCTCATAGCCATGAAGTTCGGTTCTTTGTTGACTTTACCCACGCAGAGGAACACGTGAAACATTTTTAAATATATTTTTGTTCTTCTAATTTTAAATACATTTTTTCCCCCGGAGGAGGAAATCGTTCTCAATTTGGTTCCCAATTTCTGGGTAATTTTATTTACGTTCAAAATTGTAAATCATCCGTTCAGCCATTATTCGCATCGTAAACCCAAACACGCTTACAGCCTGCAATGACTCGATGTAGAGCTCTTTTAAAATAAAATTTTCTATTGCATATGTGCAGCATATATATATATATATATATATATATATATATATATATATATATATATATATATATATATATATATATATATATATATAAAGGTGAACGAGGGGCTCGAACCACGGTCCTTACAGTCCGACGTTCTACCGACAAGGTTATAACAGGAAGGACTCGGAGGTAATGCTTACTATGTTACAGTCAGAGAAACCAATGTAATACAGTAAATGTTACCTAAGAATCCTTCCTGTTAGAATCCTGGGTTAACTTAGACGGCAGATCCTCTGACTAACGCTGCACAAAATGGAATTCAGCGTAACCACAAACAAATTCAGTAGATGTTCCATTCTGATAAAGATAAAAATAAAGGATTATTTCTTTGTAAAGGTTAAAATGTGTAATTACAATTTTGGTTTGCTAAGTACAAAGAAAGGCACTATCATGCCGGGACATTTCTGTGCAGTGATAACCCCTTTTTTCCTGCTTTACAGAGCTGCACGAAGAGTAAAAAATTAGAAACAATTAAACTGACTTGAGGAGGCTACTTCGCCCAGTGTATCTGCCTTATTTTTTATTAGTGCAAAATGGAGAAGTTTGTGCTAACAATTAAAAAAAGAAGCAATACGCAAGCACAACCTATAAGTTGTAACTGGACGTTGGCCGTGGTACTATAAAACCACCATTGAATATTTATAACAATTGGCTGGGTCATAAGATCAGCAGTACCATGGCCTCTGTTTGGGTATTGCTAGCGAACATATCTGGGAGCGCTCGGTACTGACGTTAGAGAGTTTATGTGCCAGTGTCTATAATGAACGCTCAGGTAGTATTGACTCTCTAAAGTTTATGCATTCAAAAGTATTAAAGTGCAGTTACGTTGGGAACTTGACACATAACTTGACACAGAAAAAGGAGGGGGGGGGAGAGAGAGAGAGAGTACAGGTATACATCGGAGAGAGAGCAGACGACTTGGAAGTCCTCGCCGAGTCTATCTGCTGAGGAGAACCATGGTACGTGAATCAAGGATGAAAAAACAAAAGGCGCTTTCCTGACTGGTGGCAACAAGAGCAGATGCAACCCAGTCTTCTGGCAGGGCTGCATCTGCTCTTGTTGCCACCTCCCTAGTTAAGAACGATAATAAATTTGAGTTAGGCATAAGAATTAACAACTGGGCGTCTACACTGCAAACTGAATTGTTTGCAATCCTAATGGCGCTAAAGCTAACCTATGACACTGAGCTTGACTCTATCATCATTGCTGATTCTATGTCATCATTGAAGGCTCTTTACTCATATAATGACTCCAACAACATGCTCATTGGAGAAGCCAGGTATAGATACTCAAAAATTAGGGACAAAGGAATTAATGTACAATTGCTATGGATCCCATCACACATTGGATTACTCCATGATAAAGTTGATATGTTAGCCAAGAAGAGTACCCAGAAGGAGAATGTAGAATATAACTTTGGTATAACTGTGTCTAGCATTAGGAATAATATTAGGAGAGAAGTAAATAATGAAAATGATTGTTATAGGAATGCAGTTAGAAACCTGAGTAGATCTATAACCCACTATGATAACATGAACGTAGATAAGCATGTTTATGGAGCAACGTGCAATGTGAACAGACTGACTGATGTTGTAGTGGCCAGGCTTAGGCTTGGTTACAAGTACTTCTGGCAGTTTGGGAGACACACAGATGATGATCAAACTAAATGTAAATTATGTGATCAGGCATATGGTCACTCTCTTGAACACTATGTGCTTAATTGTCCACTTATTGAGGAATACAGAGACAGACAGTATAATAACCTATGTGACATGTCAAGATATCTTATTAATGAAAATAAGATACCAGATATACTAAGCAAATTTCCTAAATTTGCTTGTAACAGATAAGTGAACTATAGATATGTATATATAAATCCATATGTATTCCTGTTAACCCTTTGGGGCCTAGTTCCTAAGCCTTTTGTGTATCCATATGCTCTTGCGCTACCGTCCACAGGATGGATATGGGGTGCACAATAAACTAGCCACTTCGGTGGCAAAATCTAACAAAAATCTAAAATCACTTCCGCCGGCCACTTTCTGCATGAAAAGAAGAGAGAAAAATATAGCACACCATATTGGGTAAATGGCACAGAATTTACAGAAGTGGAACTTGATGAAAGACGTGATCTACAACTACCTCTACTAAATTAGTACTCGTTCCGTCTACAACTACTCATCTTACTCTACAGCCACTCAGTGTTCTGTTTGACAGTGGCTCTTCTGGTTACCTCCAGCTCTGCCATGACTTTAGCATCCCTCTACACCTCCCGCTTCTACATTATTGACTGGGTTGGTTTGTCATAAACTGATTATACTGGTGAAGGCGCTGAAAAGGCATTATCAATCGTTTAGCCCCATCTATTGAATAAATATTACAGTTTACATGAGTTGAGCGAGACAGTGAGTGTCCTTGGCAACATCTCCCTCCTGTTCTCCCTTACCATACCCCACACATTACTAGTTACAGTAACTTTGTACATTGCTCTCTGACAAAAAACGATTTGGTTTGGCATATTTTTAACTGATAGATTTATACTGAGCATGTGGGCCTGAAGGCTCTAGAAACAACTCCCACTAGATCATGATATATGTAGTTATATCAAGATCTGCAAAGTGCTTACCTAGCTAGCTCTTGAGTGTCTTGTCTTAGCGCTTAGAACATTGCCGATAATTTATTCCATTCTGCTATAATTCTCTTCTGTCTCACAGTTTCATTTCATTGTTTCGAATTATGGGCTCATTCAGTGCTTCAAATAGTAATTCACATTTGAGTGTATCGAAGCTATTCGATATATTAAGAGAAGAAAACGGCTGAGTACTTTGGCTTCTTCGTACGGTTTGTTTCTGAGTGCTGGTGTGAGTTTAGCTCCTCTCTGTACCCTCTCGAATACCTTCGCCTTTTATTTAATTTGCAGACAAAACTAGACGGTATATTCAAAATGCAGTCTAGTAAGTGGGAGAAAGAAAAGCCGAGGAGAAAAGAGAGATGGGGAAAGAAAGGAGAATTAGGGAAACAACAATTTTGCTGCCGAATCAACTAGTTTATTGTGCACCTCTTATTAATTTCGCGAACTTTAAAGTAAGGGAATATAAATACACTAAGGTCCAGGAGATAGAATCTAAGAGTTCAGAGCACAGATGGATAAATATTATTTTCAGAAAAGATAAATAGGGATGAGAGACCAAGTGCGTAATGTTACTGAGCAGACACAGCATCCTGGGGTCGAAAGATGGCGGGGCGAGACCTACAGACAAGTCTACATAGACCTGACCTTCAATAGATTCCTGGGTGCTAGTTGAGAGAGAGAGAGAGAGAGAGAGAGAGAGAGAGAGAGAGAGAGAGAGATAGAGAGAGAGAGAGAGAGAGAGAGAGAGGGAGGGAGGGAGAGATGTAGGTAACAGCTGTTAGCTTGTAAATAAAGTTAGGAACACTAAACTTAACCTTCTAAAACCTTGTGTAAAGAGAGAGACTGACTTAATGAAAAAAAACTATAATCTTCACAAACTCTTTTAAAGACCGTAAGAGGAGAAAATAACCGATACCGATAAGGTGGCGACGAAGAGAAACATTTACAAAAATAATGAAAATGAATCATTAAAAAGATTAAAGCCAGAGAGAGAGAGAGAGAGAGAGAGAGAGAGAGAGAGAGAGAGAAAGAAAGATGAGAAACAACAATGAAAGAGAAAATAAAGAACAAGTGGAATGCAAAGTGCTGACGCTAATGCGTCATAATTCATGGAACCAGAAGACTAGTGAGTACCTTACAGACAGCAACAACAAGAATTAAAACCACTTAATAAGACAACGAGAGGGAGAGCGTAAAATCACAGTGAAATTATGATTAGGTAAAGACCGCCAGAGACCTCCATGAGATGTGGACCCTGCGGCTTCAGTGACGCGTGGTGCAGCGGTCAGAATAATCGTGCAGCGGTCAGAATGATGGTGCAGCGGTCAGAATGATGGAGCAGCGGTCAGAATGACGGAGCAGCGGTCAGAATAATCGTGCAGCGGTCAGAATGATGGTGCAGCGGTCAGAATGATGGTGCAGTAGTCAGAATAATCGTGCAGCGGTCAGAATGATGGTGCAGCGCTCAGAATGATGGTGCAGTAGTCAGAATAATCGTGCAACGGTCAGAATGATGGTGCAGTAGTCAGAATAATTGTGCAGCGGTCAGAATGATGGTGCAGCGGTCACAATAATCGTTCAGCGGTCAGAATGATGGTGCAGCACTCAGAATGATGGTGCAGCTTTAGGATGATGGTGAAGCGATTAGAATGATGGTGCAGCAGTTAGAATGACGCTACAACCAATGAGCAATGAAAAACAATATGTTCAATGAAGACAAATTCCAACTACTCCGTTATGGAAAACTGGAGGAGATAATAACTAGAACTGAGTATACTACAAACTCTGATCATACAATAAAGCGGAGAAATAATGTGAGGGACCTGGGATTGGTAATGTCTGAGGATCTCACTTTCAAGGATCACAACTGTGCCACGATCACAACTGCAAAGAAAATGATAGGATGGATATTAAGAATGTTCAGAAGAACAGATTCCAAGCCAATGACAATCCTTTTCAAATCACTTATCTCTCTAGGCTGGAATATTGCTCTACATTAACATCTGCGTTCAAAGCAGGTAAAATTACAGATCTAGAGGATGTACAGAGAACCTATACTGCACATATAAGTTCTATCAAACACCTCAACTACTGGGAACGCTTGGAAGCACTTGATTTGTACTTGCTGGAACGCAGGCGAGATATATATATCATAATCTACACTTGGAAAATCCTAGGAGGAATGGTCCCGAATCTGCACACAGAAATCACTCCCTACAAAAGTAAAAGACTGGGCAGGCGGTGCAAAATCTCCCAATGAAAGTAGGGGCGCCATTGGTACACTAAGAGAAAACACCATAAGTGTCCGGCGCCCAAGACTGTTCAACAGCCTCCCACCAAGCATAAGAGGTATTACCAATAGGCCCCTGGCTACCTTCAAGAGGGAGCTGGACAGATACTTAAAATCGGTGCCGGATAAGCCGGGCTGTGGTTCGTAGGTTGGACTACGTGCGGCCAGCAGTAACAGCCTGGTTGATCAGGCCCTGATCCGCCGGGAGGCCTAATTGTGGACCGGCCGCGGGGGCGTTGATACCCGGAATACCCTCCAGGTGAACTCCAGGTAGGTAGGCAGTGGTAAGAATGATGGTGCTGCAGTCATAATGATGATACAATGGTCAAAATGTTGATACAGGAGTCCGAATGATGATGCAACGGTCAGAATGATTATACAACATTTAGAATGATAATGCAGCTGTCAGAATAATGATGCTGCAGTCAGAATGACGATGCCGCGGTAACAGTGATGATGCATCAGTCATAATGATGATACAGAGGTCAGATTTACGATGCAGCGGTCAGAATGACGATGCAGCGGTCAAAATGACGCATGATGCTGGGTCCGAAAGACAAAAGCTTCTTTTGTTTCCTGAAGAGTTTATTGCCAATCTCAACTAGGAACTTAAGTGTGTGTGTGTGTGTGTGTTTCCTCACGAACTGTAGATGGAGGTGAAGCCATGTATGAGTTCGGAATATTTTCTGTTTTCGTGCTACCTAAAGTTCATTCACTGTGCTGGATGTAGGAGCGGGGATATAAGTGCACATGGTAAGCAGGGACGGCAATCAATATTTGGATCTTGCAGATGCTATTCTAACCACTACATAAACTAATTGTATTATGGAACCGCTGGCTGGAAAATTTACTGCTCCTTTACATATTAAGACTGACTTTTGATGTTTATGTCATATTTTCTGTTCAGTAGCTTGTGCTGTCTCTCAACAAGTGGTGGGTGCCTTTCATTTCCTGTGTGAGGGCTACGAGGAGAGTGTATGTGTGTTGTGCGTGACACTGTACCTCCGTTTGAGAGTCAGGACATGGTGCCGACCACCATACCTTCTTACCTCGGAGAATTTTCCACTTTGTCTACCCATTGCAACGTTGCATAGCTCCTGAGGAAGCGCTCTCTATAGTGCTAAAAGCCTAAAGCTAGTTTTTTTTCCATTCCCTAGTGGCTTCTTTTACACACACACACACACTATATAAATATATATATATATATATAAATATATATATATATATATATATATATATATATATATATATATATATATATTATATATATATATATATATATATATATATATATATATATAATTACCTTGGCCCAAGATAGTCATAGTAAGTGCCGAGGGATGGTGAAGCCAGGTGCAGGGGTGGTATCTGGCCATGAAGGTGGGGGGTTTGGCTAGGAAGGTGAGGTGCCTGGACAGGAAGGTGAGGTGTCTGGCCAGGGAGGTGAGTTGTCTGGCCAAGGTGAGGTCTAGGGGTCACTTTGTGCTTCCTGTGTTATTCTAAATTACCTTTGTGAAATGTTCGGCCAAAATACCAAATGTAAATGTGTCTGTTCTGTGCAGTAGCGCAGGCAAGGGGGCAGTGGGTGGCTAATGGCGATAAGCTCCTCCTCCACCGCCCCATCCCCCCGGTATGTATACTTTTTTCAATTAAGGTCTAATTTTCGCTGTATTATATTGATTATTGATCACATTTTTACAAATGATTTTTATGATTTTTTCAGCATCTTATGATCTTTAAGCCCCCAGATGAAATGCTGGCTTAATTGATTCCTGGCTTAATCCTTGCTGCGCTACTGTTGCTTTTTCATGGCATTTGTGGCACAGAGACTATAATTTATACATAATACATATAACAGATGTATCCACTTTTTTCCATTCTTCTCTAATACCTTCTTTTCTCTCTCTCTCTCTCTCTCTCTCTCTCTGCTTTTCCTTGGTGACATCTTATCCCTGCATCTCCATCTCTTTGCACTCGGATGGGCTGGAGGCCAACAGTCGGAAGCTGGCCCTCAGTACAAACACAGAGGAGCCCAATGACAAGGATCTCTGGCGACAGTATCTTGACAATGCGTCGGGTTCTTGACCTTACCAGTTACTGCAGAGGCCAGACACCACGAGGACCAGGTGACTAAACTACCACTAGCGGTCTCATCTCCCTTTTATTGACGGATTCATATTTGCAGCCAACTCGATTTTAGAACTGGAGTGTGAGAATTTTTGGTGAGCGATAAGTGAGAATTTCTGCCTAGAGTTACTAAACCAACTATTCTTAGCAATTGTGAAACTATTGGTTGTACTACTCTCGTAATGGTAGTGGGGAAGTTGTGTGTTGTAGTCTCATAATGGGAGTGGGGAAGTTGTGTGTTGTAGTCTCATAATGGTAGTGGGGAAGTTGTGTGTTGTAGTCTCATAATGGTAGTGGGGAAGTTGTGTGTTGTAGTCTCATAATGGTAGTGGGGAAGTTGTGTGTTGTAGTCTTGTAATGGTAGTGGGGAAGTTGGTGGTGATTCGGTGGTGCTGGTTGACTAATATTAGTCCTGGGAAGATAATTTTATTTTCAGGGGCTGTCTGTCGTCTGAATCTCTGTGGGAATATTACCCATCATCGACTACCCACTGTAAATACAGTACTGTCTTGAAAACCCTCAAACCCTGCCTTTAATATCATGTGGATTGGTGACTTGAATTTAGGACACCAATAATGGAAAAATATAGCAAAGACAGTATTATCAGAAAAAAAATTCCAAGAACCAGTTTCATTTAAATGAACTAATAAGCCTTCAGTAAATTCGTTTTAGGTAAGAAGATAGCTAAATAAATCAGACTAAACAATATTCTCGACCTTGTATGGACTAATAATGAAAATCCGGTACGAAGCATAATGGTGTCAAAGACGGTAAACTCAGACCACAGCCTGATAGAAGCTCAGCCCTGCATACTCACTGATCCTAGTCTGCACAAGATACTCAATACATATTGGGATCAAATACATTGTGCTCTCATTGGAAGACAATACGATTAACGTAGAAGTAGTACAGTCCATCGAGTGGATGAGCTCAATGGCACTAGAAGTATGCTCCAGAAATGTACCATTACTTAGAGTCTTAGGCGGAAGAGTATGAAAAGCAAGAGGAGAGTCCTCACTGGTGAAGACGACGGATCAGGGATCGGAGAAATTCACTAAGACAGAACATTCTCTAAAGAAACATCGGTTAGTGAAATGAAGAACGCTGAGCTCAAATTGAATGAATCATGTGGAAACCAGGAGACAAGGGATCAAGAGTTCATAAGTGAAATTGAAAGAAATCCAGAACGCTTTTTCTCAATTGCAGAATCTAAGAACAAAAGAACATCTAGTATCGGATCTTAGTTAATAGACATAGAACTTGCACTTAAGACAATAAAGAAGCGAACAATATCATACTCATTCACTTCACCTCATGCCCAGACTTGTGAAACACGATATTCATCAAGAATTGCAAGAACTTACTGTCTCGTGCCTTAGGTATTTTATGGAAAAGAATTCAGGACAAGGGAGTCATCCCACGGTCATTAAAAATCACTAATGTTGCCCCACTCCACAAAGTTGGCAGCAAAGCAATCGCAAAGAATCTACAGACAGCTAGCTCAATTTTCTTTTTCGTTATCATATCCGGCTTAGAAAGGAACATAAACCAAAGCGCCGCATTATTCTTTGCACATGATATAAAAATCTATTGAGAGTGGCATCAATAGAAGAAAATGCGAGCCTCCACGCTGATATTAACCTAGTTTTTCGAAGGGGAACTGACAACAAATGTTCAATGTTCAATGAGGACACATTCCAGTTACTACATAACAGTAAAACTGAGGATATAAAACCGTACTCAGTGTACAAGACAAACACAAATCACTCAAAAGAGCGGAAGTCTAATATGAGAAAGTTCCGAGTTATAATGTAAGAGGATCTCACATTAAAGGAGCCAACAATATTGTTGCCGTAGCCACACAGAAAATTATAGGTTGGATAGCTAGAACTCAAAACAAGAGATAGCAACCCAATGATGATTGTGAAGAATTTCAAATTCCCCGTTACTCCTAAGACTTAGGGGGTGTAGAGACGTTGGGGTTGGGAGTCTGAGGGACCTGTAACATGATATGCAGAGCTACATGTCTGCTAGACCTATTATTCCAACAACCTTAATCATATGATTAATTTAACTATAGTCTTAATAGATTTCTACTCAATCTCTGTCTTATAAATACAAGTTTAAGTCAGAGTTAGATGTAGATTAATTAGCCTAGTATGTGATTACCTTTAACTAGGCCTACACAATTGAGGATAGTGGGTACCCATTTGAGCAGCTCAGAGCCTACCCACGACTAGCTCCTCAGACTCATTACAACTGTGGACACACATCTACACATAAGGGGAGATATACACAGTCCACCCCTCTTGACCCCACGAACCAGGATGTTAACTGTGACTCATATACGTATTTCACGGTGTTCCTAAAAGGATTTAATACCCGACACACATCCACGCATCAAGCGGTAAGTACCTGTTAACTGTACAAGTTGCATGCATTCAAATAGGCACGTTAATGAGTCACTGGCCACGTGGAAGGTCCACGCACTGAAGCCTTCAGAATTCCAGAAATACATGTATACACGGACATACAAACTGCCCTTTCTAGACAGAGGTAAGAAATCCTATGTTATCTGGGGACAGGAAGGTAAGTTCTTGAATTGGATTTAATTAATGACCTGATGACCAGATGAGCAACAGGGATGTTAGGAAGTATGTCTTCAGTCATAGAGTTGTCAGGAAGTATAATAGTCTGGAAAGTAAATAACAAAAAAAGGCACAATACCGTGACTGGAACGATGCACAAATAACCCGCACATAAAAGAGAGAAGCTTACGATGACGTTTCGGTCCGACTTGGACCATTTACAAAGTCACCGAAACGTCGTCGTAAGCTTCTCTCTTTTATGTGCGGGTTATTTGTGTACTGGAAAGTAATATAGTAGAGGCAGGATTCACACACAGCTTTAAGAAGAGATACGATAAAGCTCATGGACCAGGGAGAGAGTGAACCTAGTAGCGACCAGCGAAGAGGAAGGGCCAGGAACTGTGAATCAACCCCTAAAACTACAATTAGGTGAGTACAATTAGGTATGTACACACACACACACACACACCACAATTCTAGACAATGATCCACATTAGATCACTAGACGTCTCTCGGCTGGACTACAGCTATATATAAATAGCTTCCTTCAAGGCACATGAAACTGAAGAACTGAAGAACGTACAAAGAAACCCCACTGCTTGTATAACCTCGAACACCTTAACTGCTGGGAGAACTTGAAGTCCCTCGAACTGTACTCCTTAGAACGTAGATGGGAAAAATATATCATAATATATATCTGGAATAGTCTGGAGGGATTGATCCCACACCTGCACACTGAAAACACACGATGGTACCGATGCGTTCAATAACGAGCAGGGGAGCGATAAGTGCAAAGGAACCACTACTCTTCAACGTCTTCCCATCGAGCATGAGGAGAATTACCAACAAACCCTTAGCTCTTATCAAAGAGGAACTCGGTAAGTTTCTAAAGTTAGTTTCTGATCAACTGGGCTGTAGTATCTACGCTGGAATGCGGGCGGCAGGCACCAACACTTTGATCGACCACGCCAGCAACCGGGAGAGGGCGATGACACCCAGAAGCGACTCTTGACTATGCAATGAGGTGACTGACTTCCATGAGACCAGTGGAAGGACTGGCCTTAGTAAAGCCAGTGGGGAAAAAATACTATCCATGTTTACAATGAGCAGAAAAGGCTACAACACAAGAGCTATACATGAATGGTACTCAGTACTGACGAGATGAAGAATTAGACTTATGTGCAACATTTGGGTATCTTTATTTGTAAACGTTTAGATCTTGAATTGTTTTGACAAAGCCACTGGATAGCTAAACGTCTACAGTTAAAGATACACAGATTTTGCACATGTGTCTGATTCTACACAACAGCTGGTGGCATTACGTTGTTCCCCGAGGAACTGTGTCCCTGTATCCTAGGAAGATGTTTGTATCCTAGGAAGATGTTTGTATCCTAGGAAGATATTTGTATCCTAGGAAGATGTTTGTATCCTAGGAAGATATTTGTATCCTAGGAAGATGTTTGTATCCTAGGAAGATGTTTGTATCCTAGGAAGATGTTTGTATCCTAGGAAGATGTTTGTATCCTAGGAAGATGTTTGTATCCTAGGAAGATATTTGTATCCTAGGAAGATGTTTGTATCCTAGGAAGATGTTTGTATCCTAGGAAGATGTTTGTATCCAAGGAAGATGTTTGTATCCAAGGAAGATGTTTGTATCGGAAAGTAAACATCGTATAGTCTGACTGGAAAATAAAACCTTTAATAACCAGGCGACTGAAAGGTACCCAACATTTTTAATATAGTGCTACATGTACTGGGGAGCGCTATTTGCCCACAAAAACAAAATCCTTGCTTGACCCGTTTCCCCGGAAAAATAAAACTCCTTGCTTGGTTGAATAAAAGCCCACCGGGGAAACAAATGTACAACATTCCTCAAATGTGCTCAACATTTTGTACGTAAAGTATATTTTATAGGTTGACCTTTTATTTCCCATGATTCATCAAGACTCACAAGGTATGCCTCCATCTGCAACACAGTGTTGTGTTTCTCGTGTGGTCCTGGACACTCCTTGACGCTGCAGGCTTGTGTGATAAGTGAGACAACTGACAGAACGTGTGGAGTTGGAACCCGTGGCAAGGGATCAAACCTCACCCGTTCCGTGGTTTATTTATAATCGTGTTATTACGATTTCGTGAATGAAGAAATGAGACGGAAATGATCAACATGAAACAATGGAGAAGAGGAGGTAGGAAAATTTAGTAGGAACATGGAAACAGAGGAGAATAATAGACAAAACGGTGAAAACGACTGACGAAATAAGAGAGGAAAAGAAAAACGAAACGGGAGAGGGGAGACGACACAATATACAAGGGAGAAGGTATGAGAAACAGAGGAATTGTCAGGAAAAAAAAAGTGTTAGGAAGATAGAGAAAGATGGATGATAAATTTGAGGAAGGAAAGTGAAAAAAACCGAAGCAATGAACAGCAGAGGAACTAAGATAATGACAAATATTAACTAGACAAAAAATACATTTGCAATACGCAAAGCAAGAACAAGAATAAGGGGGGGGACCGGAAGACAAAATAAAGATAAAAAATAAAGATTTCAGATAATATGGCATTGCTGTTGACAAAATAACGATGACATAGGAAATATTAAAAATATTTTTTATTGAGGCAGAGCCATATAAGAGCGGCACAGAGGCACTGTCAAATTAACACAAAACGCAAAGAATAGCAAGGCGTCAGGTAAGAAAAAAAGAGAAAGATAATGCAGGAGAGAGAAAGAGAAAGAGAGAGAGAGAGAGAGAGAGAGAGAGAGAGAGAGAGAGAGAGAGAGAGAGAGAGAGAGAGAGAGAGAGAGAGAGAGAGAGAGAGCAAGCGAGAGATCAATCATGTCTCTACCGTTAGCTGTTGACAGCATCACCTCTTCATCCACGTAAGCATTAATTAATTATCATGCTTTCTTATCTTGTTACTTCCAAAATGCCAAGACGCCTGTGATGAAATTTTTCTCGTGTGCAAGTGCGTGTTTATGCTTGTGTGTGTGTGTGTGTGTGTGTGTGTGTGTGTGTGTGTGTGTGTGTGTGTGTGTGTGTGTGTGTGTGCATGTGTGTGTGTGTGTTCTCACTATTTATCCTCATCTAGTCGTGTATGCAATGATCAAGGCTCACCTATTAACCTGCCTCTTAATTTGCTACCTGTTGGGTTTACTTTGAGCATCAAGGACCCTGTCTTACTGATTTTTAACACTGGATATATTTTGGTCGCTGTGCGACCCAAGAAAGGTAGCCATGTATTCTATAACCCTCTGTGCTTCAGTGCAAGCTGCTGGAATAGTGCAGAGTGCGGCTTAAGCTGATAATGTAGTTAAATATTAATTTTGTAGATTTAAAGGGGCTCAGAAGAGGCATTAACAAGTCATCGTATGGAACCTAATTTCCAAATTTCTTCAAGCGACCAAAGTGACCAATATACATAAATGCACAATTACATTAAACGTAAAGTCTCTCGGATATTCCGTCATCATGGAAGGGTTGAAGCTAATCAGATGCGACACTCAGAAATTATCTCACGAAAAGCAGTATTTCAAGTTTCTTAAAAAAATAAAACTTACACACCAAAATCAAAAGTTTTCCCTAATATTATCAAGCTTTTTCAGAAAGTAACTTTCTTATAAGCTTAGTGTACATAGCATACAAATATTTAGCAATGGTCTTGAGGGCAGACACACATGTTAAAAACACACAAAGGAACATGAAGTTGATTTAACCTAAAATAACCGAATAAAGTCAAATACTGCGATTTATTTTTGACCAATTATTTCACATAAACCAATTTGTTTAGTGAAATTGGTTAATGACTTATACAACTTGATATCGAGAGATTATTTTCTTTATGGAAAATTATCAGCACTAAAAGTTTAATGCTTATCAGAATATACATTTTCCAGTTACTGTACAGCATCCCTCCCAAAATTTGTGCCTACACAGCATACACTTGTGAAACTATACATCCAGGAGGATTAATGCTGCTCATAATTGTTATATTTTAATCAGAGGAAAGTACTAAGGCCGTAGAAGTCACAGTGTCTGTGGAATGGGACGCGCTCATATTCGATCCAAGCAAGGGGAAGATGAGTCCAGTTCTCTGGATCAAAAGCTCTTCACCAGCATCAAGGCATGATAGTGAAATAAGGTGAAATAAGACTATACCATTTCTAAAGTGGCAAAATGGTCTTAGCACACTCCACTGAATGTACACTGGGGTATGTTATAACGAACGGTTTATATAACGAATATTTACATAACGATCTGCCGGTAGGAGAATCACCGAAGTGGACCAGGAAGGATATCACCAAAGTGGACCAGGAAGGATGTCACCAAAGTGGACTAGGAAGGATGTCACCAAAGTGGACTAGGAAGGATGTCTCCACTCCTGTCCTGCATCCTCAACAACACTAAGCTAGAATAAAGTACAGTATTTTATTATTTTTTGTACTAATTTATTATTTTTATTGCAAGTATTAATGAAATTCTTTATTTCAGGAGTTTAAATGCACATTTATGCACCTTTTCACAATTTTATATTTTTTATTATTAAGTAGTTGTATTTGGGGATCTGGAATGGATTACCCCTGTAACGAACGCTGTAACGAACGAACGCTGTAACGAACGAGGTTCTAGAACCAATTAGATACGTTACAGCATACCTCACTGTACCAGCCTTCTACTACGTAGAAGTCTGGTATAGTGTTGAAATTTTGAAACGAGTCAGAGGAGACTGTCTCCACCATTACAGGGAAACACAAATTTTGGAATTGCCTATTTACAATTGTGCATAGGCCACTCAGATACTAAAATAGTCCCGTGAATCTTACCCGAGATACAATTCACAAGCGATGAAAATTTGAAGTCGATCGAATAAAACATATTCGATTAATAAACGAAATTTTTTGAGAAAGCAAACGAAAATGCTTTTGAAAATGTTCCATAATGTTTCGGAGTTCTAATGTTTCCCAGTTTATTTTTCTCATTTACATTCAACCATATATTCTCTACTGTCCTGCGAGAAAAATATTTTCTGATTTTTTTTTAAATACAATTTGATAAAATTGGCCAAAAAAATTGTAAACAGCCCAGAATTAATAAAAAAAATATTTCCTACGTAGATAAACCAGCATTAAGGTTTGAAGCTGATCAGAAGAGCAGTTCACTAGCTATTACATGGGGAATAATTCGCTTAATAAAACTGATAAATTGAAATTTACACAAAACAGAGTGACAAGCTATGATTTAATAAAGCCCATCATTGATAAAAGTTTGAAGCCGATCAGGTAAGGCATTCTCCAGTAATTTATCTTATTGCAACGATTCCAATTTTTTTAACTATTTCAGTAAATTTTCTGATTACTCGCTGAGAGCAATCAAAACAAAAAGCTGTAATTATAATTACATTTTCTTAATTTTCTTTGCATTTTTTAATTCAAAAGATTAAATAAAATTTAGTTTATAACATTGCACTAGGCAAATAATAAATAAATAGGTGAGAATGATGAATAAAAAATGATTATACACCTTGATCACGTGCTGTAGAGCCTTAATTATAGATTCCATTCCAATTAATTATGTCTCATTTACACGTTCCTGAACCACTAACATGTATTGTCAAGCTCATTCTGTTGAAGCAGGGGTCATATTTAATTAGTGATCTAATAACCATGTCTCTGCCCACGGACCCAAATATGTATCTGTTGACACACCACGAGCGGATGTGTCTTCAACTGTCACAAGCAATTTTCGCGTTTCGTTAAGGAGACATTAGTGTTGAGAGAAGCGTGTCAGGGGTGGGCTGCTGGTAGCTTGTACGACCCGGCGAGGTGTGTCGTTAGTCCAGCTCGTAGTATCAGTCTCGGGGGCCTTTTTTTTTCTAAATGAGTCAAAGCGGTGGAAAAATTGACTCACGAAATCGTAATGACACGATTGCAAACCACACCGCGGGTGGGAATAGAACCCGCGATCCAATTTTTTTTCCGGTGGAAAAATTGACGGTGTCGCTGAAATGCTACATAGTTCGGTAGTTTTCGTGTTTTTTTTTTCTAATTTTCTCTGATGTTCCCAATTTACCGTTGGAGAAGTGTCTGGCTTCTATGTATGATTGCATTTATTGGTGTTTATATGCAAATGGTAAAGTTCGTTTAGTTAACGTTAAACGTAATCTGTAATAGCGTATACAGAAAAACAGGAAAAGTCAGTTGGAGTTCACAGGTTATATCGCCACAGTATCATTATTAAGTTCAGTAATTTCATTATCTGCTAATATATGATTTAATTGGTTTAATAAAGTTCAAGAGAAGTAGAGCTTCGGAAAAACTGATGATTACCTAATTTATTTCATATTATTACACATCTTTCTTGCTTGTTTCCTAGAACTGTCTTGCTCTCACTGCAAGTTGGGCTTCGATTGTCTAAGAACATGAACGATGAGCTAACTGGTTGGTACAAGGACACAAATGCAACTAATGGGACATTTTATTGTGGCAAATTTTCGCTCTCCAGGCTTAACAAAGCTCCTGGAGAGCGAAACGTTGCTCTCCAGGATGTTGTGTCCTTTTACTGAGCATATTGTGGGTAATTCTACCAATCATATTACGACGTGAAAGCTGTTGGTGAACACAGCTAATGTTATTAATCCTTGATTACATAAATACTGTTATGTAGACTGTTCTAACGTTTGTTTCTTCGAGCGATATCATCCCATCTGAGTACCGGGTGACTTCTGTCAGCCACCACACAGCTAATGTTTCAGTGAAGTCAGTAGGTATAAACAGATAAACTGCTGGTCCAGTAGTTACTGCTACTGCTGGTCCAGTAGTTACTGCTACTGCTGGTCCAGTAATTACTGCTACTGCTGGTTCAGTAGAGTACACATACATTAACACATTAGTGAAAGCACACACACACACACACACACACACACACACACACACACACACACACACACACACACACACACACACACTCCGAAGTGTCCCTATTTGCAGATGACGTGAAGTTGATGAGAAGAATTCATTCGATCGAAGACCAGGCAGAACTACAAAGGGATCTGGACAGGCTGCAGACTTGGTCCAGCAATTGGCTCCTGGAGTTCAACCCCACCAAGTGCAAAGTCATGAAGATTGAGGAAGGGCAAAGAAGACCGCAGACGGAGTACAGTCAAGGGGGGCCAGAGACTACAAACCTCACTCAAGGAAAAAAGATCTTGGGGTGAGTATAACACCAGGCCCATCTCCTGAAGCGCACATCAACCAAATAACTCCTGCAGCATATGGGCGCCTAGCAAACCTCAGAACAGCATTCCGACAACTTAATAATGAATCGTTCAGGACCCTGTACACCGTGTACGTTAGGCCCATGTTGGAGTATGCGGCACCAGTTTGGAACCCACACCTAGCCAAGCACGTAAAGAAACTAGAGAAAGTGCAAAGGTTTGCAACAAGACTAGTTCTAGAGCTAAGAGGTATGTCCTACGAGGAGAGGTTAAGGGAAATCAACCTGACGACACAGGAGAACAGGAGAGATAGGGGGGACATGATAACGCCATACAAAATACTGAGCGGAATTGACAAGGTGGACAAAGACAGGATGTTCAAGAGATGGGACACAGTAACAAGGGGACACAGTTGGAAGTTGAAGACACAGATGAATCACAGGGATGTTAGGAAGTATTTTTTCAGCCACAGAGTAGTCAGGAAGTGGAATAGTTTGGGAAGTGATGTAGTGGAGGCAGAATCCATATATAGCTTTAAGCAGAGGTATGATAAAGCTCATGGTACAGGGAGAGTGACCTAGTAGCGACCAGTGAAGAGGCGGGACCAGGAGCTTGGACTCGACCCCTGCAACCTCAACTAGGTGAGTACAACTAGGTGAGTACACACACAAAGGAGCTATGATTCGACTCCTGCAAACCAGTTATTGACAAATGGCAGACTGCCATTTGTCAATCACTGGCCGATAGCGATCGTATTGGAAGCATGAGTGACGCGGCTGCTGTGACGGTACTACAGCTAGACCTCGATCTGTTTATTATGGTTTTATAATTAAATAAAAACAACACACACGTGTGTGTGTGTGTGTGTGTGTGTGTGTGTGTGTGGTCGAGTCATAGCTCCTGACCCCGTATCTTCACTGATCGCTACAAGGTCCTCTCTCTCCCCGCTCCATGAGCTTTATCAAACCTCGTCTTAAAACTATGTATGATTCCTGCCTCCACTACGTCCCTTTCCAGACTACTCCACTTCCTGAAAAAATACTTCCTAACATCCCTCTGACTCATTCGAGTTTTCAACTTCCGTTTGTGACTCCTTTTTTCTGTGCCCCATCTCTGGACCATTCTGTCTCTGTCCACCTTGTCAATTCTTCGCAGTATTATAAATGTCGTTATCATGTCTCCCCTAACCCTCCTGTCCTCCAGTGTCGTCAGGCCTTAACCTTCCTTCGTAGGACATTCCCCTTAGCTCTTGGACTAGTCTTGTTGCAAACCTTTGCGCTTTCTCAAATTTCTTGACGTGATTAACCAGGTGTGTTTTCCAAACTGGTGCTGCATACTCCAATATAGGTTTGACGTACACGGTGTACAGAGTCTTGAACGATTCCTTACTGAGGTATCGGAACGCTATTCTTAGGTTTACCAAGCGCCCATGTGCTGCAGCAGTTATCTGATTGATGTGCGCCTCAGGAGATATGCTCGGCATTATACTCACCCCGACATCCTTTTCCTTGAGTGAGGTTTGCAGTCTTTGGCCACCTAGCCTACACTCTGTGGAGGGGATGCTGTGGGAGGTTCTGTGGGCAGTTGTGTTCGTTGTTTTCTCCGAGGCTTTGATTCCATGTCTCTCTCTTCCCTTTCTACCTCTGAAACCTTCTTACTTTTTCTCTCTATTCCCATTTATTTTGTGTTCTGTCATAGTCTAGGTACACTCACTAGTATTTTGGGGAATCCCTTAACCGTGGTTTCCTGTGTGTGTGTGTGCGTGTGTGTGTGTGTGTGTTTGTGTGTGTGTTTACATGCGTCACATATCAAATATTCTTATTGTACGTATACAAATTTTACGATAAAAAAATATTCATCCGTGGCGCAAGTCTGAGTGCAGCAGTTTTGGGCTAATGATGAGACGCTAATAATGACTATCGTTATCGCAATAATGTTTGGATGTCATTCCAACATCAGCAGTGCCGTCAATAATTAAGTTAATAAAGTTTGTTCAGTAATTGAGTTGTTGGAACTCAAAAAAAAATATACGAGGACACACCAATTAAGGTCAAATTATTCTTCCTCAACATGTCTGAAGTGTTTGAAGTAGTTTGTCCATCACATAAATGGAATTAAACAGGTTAATTTTTTCCGAGTCATGTTCCCAGCCAGAGCAAATTTTTCCACTCACAGTATAGGATCCTGAAGTTATTACGAGGCGACCCCTTTCTTGGGTTAATCACCTCATAAGATCAGGGAAGGCAGGTAAGGTTCAATTCCTTAACACTTTCTTGGTAAGTCAGTCGGCCTAGCCTTGGCATTAGTGTAGTTGCAAACTTCTAGAGCTTTTCGAGATTCTGGAAATGTATGATCGGGTATGTGCTGCATGCTGGTGCAGAATATTTTAGACCTGATACATGTGATTTCGTCACATAATGCATAAGTACTCGCGTATGAATATATTTTGTTACTGAGTACACTTTGGCCCTGGCTAAGGTACACTACGTGTACGTGTCTTCAACTAAAGTGAACATTAATAAACAGCTAAAGTTCAGGATGACTAGAGGAGGAAAAGGAGGTGGTAGTTGTGGAGGAGGAGGAGGAGGAGGAGGAGGAAGAGGAAGAGGAAGAGGAGGAGGAAGAGGAAGAGGCACAGGAGGAGGAGGAGGAGGAGCCAGAGTAACGAGACCGCGATAGATACCATCACTTGGCTAGCCATTAGGACCGTTCCTTCATGCACCTACACCTTTACATATTTGATAAGTTTTAAAAAGTTGTCCATCAGCTACAGGAAAAAACGTAGGTGAACGTAACCGTGGGCGACATACACTAAAGGTCGAGGGGATAAAATCAACGAAATTAAATATGCAATACAAAACAGAGCAACACAGTTTAGGTGGTAATTCCATATTCCATCAATTTTTTTTATATGAACCACTTAATGGTAACTCTGTTCATCTGAAGACTCTAATTGTATGTAATTTACATACACTCAGACAACTGTATTTTCCAGTTTGCACAACAAACCAACTAGCTGTAAAATCTGAAAGGTTCTTGTATACTGTGTTAATAGAGAACTCCATTTATAATTACTTATAAGACAATTTCAGATTTGCATTTCATGAAGGGAGGCTGCAAGAAAAGTTTTCCAATGGACACAAAGAAAACAGTTTCGCTTTAATCAGAACACGAGATGGATATCACCGACATGGTTCCGTCTCCATCCAAGCTTCTCCTGGAGCCGACGGACGACCTCTCTCTCCTATCAAATTAGCACATATCTTTCTGCATGATGTGGCATTACACGGATTCTGGAGGGTCGATATATTCTTCCTGACTATCAGTTCCATGCATCCACCTGTTTCTGGCTCCACTACTTTTGTGATCATCTAGTGTTGTGACGGAGGGCAAAAACTGGCTGTGCAATCTTAAGTATGTGTCCTCACATGACGCGCCGAGCCTCGGGCAAGCGGTGGCAGAGGCCACAGTGATAACACACTCTTAACCCAAGGAACATCACCGACACCAGAACCCATCTATATATTAAGGTATTCGTTAATGGATTTAAGTACGTCGAAGTCTCGCTGGTGGACAGATTCTCTCTCTTAATGCTCTCTATGCCTTTTACAGCATTCAAAACAGCTTTAATGAAAACAAGTCATATTATCGATAGTTCCAGTTTATTAAGAGACCACAACTCTCAAGATTAGTGTTTTTAAGTATTAAACTATGTATTATTATGTAATCTTCTGTATTACCTATTTGCAGTTACAGGAGCAGAGTTATAGAAGCAGGAGTTACAGGAGCAGAGTTACAGGAGCAGAGTTACAGGAGCAGAGTCATATCCCTTCTTTAGTGCTTAGCTTAGCATATAAGTGTTTATAGTTTCAAGGGGTTGAACCACGTATGTATTAGCTTCTCTTCGATGTCATTGCAAAAATCTACCATTATTTGTGAAGAAATATTTTTTGGTCTTTCGTCAAGGTTACTTATTTAGTTATTGTGGCCACTTGTTGCTTCGCCCATCAGCCTATGAGAGGATTATCAGTGTTTTTATGATTCTCTTTGCAATTCCTAATTATTATTATTAATGTTAATATATAGGAAAGCGCTAAACCCACAAGGGCTAGATAGTGCATGGGGAATGGAAATTACGTGTGATGCTAAAAAGGAGAGCTCCATTTCCTTGGATCAATAAACCTTCGTCTGCATCAAGGCACTACCCTCCCTCTTCCAGTGACTGTTCATTGTACCTTCAACAGTGATTATCTGACTGTATTTTCTAGTGCAAGTGGTTAGTCGCCGTTTTCTGTTTGCGAGCCCAAACTTTTTTTTTGTATCGCTTTCGTGTTATATAATTGGTAATTTTTTTAGTAATATTTTTTTTTTATTGATAAACGACAATCTGACCTCACTGAAACTAACCTAATCTGATTTAACTAACGTAAATCGAAATATGTGCTGCGAACTGTATATGAGAAATCAACAATGTGCAAGGATATGTTGCATGTAATATCTGTATTATATAAATTTCATCTCTATCTAATTTGACTTAGCATTTCATCTACATAAGTATGTAAAAGCTATTTTTGAAGGTTGCATTTATAGCACTGAGACTCTCACCTTTGTAATTATCGTTTTGATAAAACCTTTGTAGAGTTGTTCCCAAGGTCCTTCTCTGGATTAGAGGGCGACAGGACATTTTTATTGAATGTTGATGTTGGCTAATACTTTAGTTCCCTGCTTGTTTACCCTGTGCTGATTATGATTTGTACTTGGAATGCAATACACATAATCATCCAGATTTTTTTTTTTTGACTTCTATACGATTTGGCTGTCTACAGTATATTCATGATAAAGCTATTTTCATTTTATGATTTTTATGTAGGAAAAATAACTCAATTTTCTTGAAAAGGCAGAACAGTACGGTCTTGGCTCTATTTTCTTCATTATATTGTTGGGTCAGTATCACTAAGGAGGATCTTCCTAACAATGACTATATTCAATGTTTATTTTTATATGTGAAAGCTCGCATTGCAGTAGACACAACTCGGAATCGAAAAGTAAAAGCGTAAATGCATTTCAAGTGTGTGTATTGATTCGGAAATAATTTTTTGTACATCAGTAGAACAGTTTCTCGAATTTATGACTAGACTTTTCTTCTGGAAAATTTATAATGAAAAATATGTTTATTTAAGTGTAAATATGCGGAGTAACATTTATTCCAATCCTTCAATATCCCACTCCCATTTTTTTTATTAATTTGACTAATAATTATAAAAAAAATATCATGAAGCGGTTTTCCTGGCAGATTGCTGAAATACCGGCCAGAAGGCAGCCGTTAGTCTCAGGCAACTCATGCCATTCTTGCATAAATATAAGATTTACGGTATGCACGCTCTCTGTAACAAGATTATCACAGGATCTTTTGAAGATTATCACTGAATGTTTTCAAGAGCAGTGAATATTTCAGAGACCACACTGCATGTTTAATAGACCCTCACTGGTTGGTTAACACGGAGATCAAGAATCTTTCCTATTTGACAACGTCGTTGTAGGATGTTTAACAAGACTGTCATCGGATGTTTAAATGAATGCTTAACAAGACCATCACTAGATGTTTAACAAGC
>NC_091296.1:24754114-24806614 GCF_038502225.1 Cherax quadricarinatus
TCTAGGGCAATTGGTATAAATTGCTGGCTAGACAGGTACTGCAAGGAACTTGCAATCCCATTCATTGATAACTGGGACCTATTCTTTGGCAAACGTGATATGTATGCAAGGGATGGGGTTCATCTCTCTGGGGATGGAGTGGTTCCATTAGCCAATTCAATTGAGAGAGTAATTGATTTGTCTAGGAATTTAAACTGGTAGATTATAGAGGTATGGGTGTTTGTGGGAAACAATCAGGCTGCAGCATTAGGGTTAAAACAGCAGTTATTACCGCGATACCTCAGGGATTTGTTTAAAAGACAATGTTCAAAATAAAGTTGCTAGTAATGGCAAATCAATTGATCAACAAAGAAAGAAAGATAGAAGAGGGCAACGAGTGACTAGCTCCCTTAAGGTTTACTATACAAATAGTAGGAGTCTAAGAAATAAGATAGATGAGCTAAGATTACTTGCAAGTGCAGGTAATATAGATATTATTGGTATAACAGAGACCTGGTTCAACCTGAAAGATAGAGAAATGCCTTCTGAATGCAACATACAGGGTTATAAACTATTCCACACTGATAGGGTCAACAGGAAGGGTGGTGGAGTGGCGATGTACGTCAGAGAAAATTTAAATTGCTGTCTTAGACATGATATAAGATTAGAAACATCGAACACAGAATCTGGCTACAGTTTCTCGAGGGACGTGACAAATTAATTTTGGGTGTGATTTATAGGCCCCCAAAACTTGATAGAGAGCGCAGTAAGCTGTTATGGGACGAAATTCATAAGGCATCTAGATATGAAAATGTTGTGTTAATGGGAGATTTTAACTTTAGACAAATTGACTGGAACAAGATGACAGGAAATCTTGAGTCTAGTGACTTTCTTGATACGGTTCAGGATTGCTTTTTAGAACAGGTTGTGACAGAACCAACTAGAGGAAACAATCTGCTTGACTTGGTTCTTGCCAACAAAGATTCACTAATTAATAATCTTGAGGTTAATGATGAGCTTGGGGAAAGTGATCACTAATCACTTAGTTTCAATATATCATGGAATTACCCAGATAACTGCAATCAAATCTCTGTCCCAGATTTTCGCTTGGCCGACTTCATGGGACTGAAAAATTACGTGGGTGGGCTAAATTGGGATGTCCTGACTATGGGCGAGGTAGGTGATCTTGGTTGCCAATATGACGTTTTTCAGAGCATAGTTCTAGCTGCCTAGACAACGTTTGTTCCGAGTAGAGAAATTAGATTTAACAAAAATTATCCCAAATGGATGAACAATAGATTAAAACATCTCATTGGTCAAAAGAGAGGCATATATAGGCGTATCAAAAGAGGGGATGGGCAGTTAAGAAATCATATATTCAATTAAAGAGAGAAATAAAGAAAGGAACAAGAAAAACAAAATGGGATTATGAGGCTAAGGTCGCGAGGGATTCAAAGACTAACCCAAAAGGGTTCTTTCAGGTATACAGAAGTAAGATTAGGGACAAGATTGGCCCACTTAAGAGTAACTCTGGTCAGATCACTGACAGTGATAAGGATATGTGTGAAATTCTCAATACCTACTTCCTCTCAGTTTTCACCCAGGAAAATACTAGCGATATTCCTGAAATAACAGATTATGTAGAACAGGATAATAAACTATGTACGATTGCGGTAACTAGTGACATGGTCCTCAGACAAATGGAGAAACTAAAACCTAACAAATCCCCAGGTCCTGATAAACTGTTTGCAAGGGTGTTAAAGGAATGTAAAAAGGAACTTAGCATACCTTTGGCTAATCTTTTCAACATATCACTACAAACTGGCATAGTGCCTGATAAGTGGAAAATGGCAAATGTAATACCTATTTACAAGGCAGGTGACAGGTCCTTGGCTTCGAACTATAGACCAATAAGCCTTACCTCCATAGTGGGAAAATTTATGGAATCAATAATTGCCGAAGCAATTCGTAGCCATTTTCATAGGCACAGATTGATTAATGAATCTCAACACAGTTTTACAAAGGGGCGTTCCTGTCTTACGAATTTACTAACTTTTTTCACTAAGGTGTTTGAGGAGGTAGATCATGGTAATGAATATGATATTGTGTATATGGACTTCAGTAAGGCTTTCGATAGAGTTCCACATCAGAGGCTATTGAGGAAACTTAAGGCACACGGAATAAGAGGAGAATTTTTTTCCTGGGTAGAGGCATGGCTGACAAATAGGCAGCAGAAAGTTTGCATAAATGGGGAGAAATCAGAATGGGGGCACGTCACAAGCGGTGTTTTTCAGTGTTGGGCCCGTTGTTGTTCACAATTTACATAAACGACGTAGATGAGGGAATAAATAGCGACATAAGCAAATTTGCTGATGACACCAAAATAGGCCGTCCAATTCATTCTAATGAGGACACTAGAGCACTCCAGGTTTATTTGAATAGACTGATGCAATGGTCGGAGAAGTGGCAGATGCAGTTTAATATTGACAAATGCAAAATGTTTTAAATGTTGGACAGTTAAATAACCATGCCACATATAAACTAAATAATGTAGATCTTAATACTACTGATTGCAAAAAGAATTTAGGAGTTCTGGTTAGCAGTAATCTAAAACCAAGACAACAGTGCATTAGTGTTCTCAATAAAGCTAACAGAATTCTTGGCTTCATATCTAGAAGTATAAATAATAGAAGTCCTCAGGTTGTTCTTCAACTCTATATATCCTTGGTTAGGCCTCATTTGGACTATGCTGCTCAGTTCTGGTCACCGTATTACAGAATGGATATAAATGCTCTGGAAAACGTACAGAGGAGGATGACAAAGATGATCCCATGTATCAGAAATCTTCCATATGAGGATAGACTGAGGGCCCTGAATCTGCACTCTCTCGAAAGGCGTAGAATTAGGGGGGATATGATCGAGGTGTATAAATGGAAAACAGGTATAAATAAAGGGGATGTAAATAGCGTGCTGAAAATTTCCAGCCAAGACAGGACTCGCAGCAATGGTTTCAAGTTGAAAAAATTCAGATTCAGGAAGAATATAGGAAAGCACTGGTTTGGTAACAGAGTCGTGGATGAGTGGAACAAACTCCCGAGTATAGTTACTCAGGCTAAAACGTTGTGTAGTTTTAAAAATAGTTTAGATAAATACATGAGGGGGTATGGGTGGGTGTGAGTTGGACCTGACTAGCTTGTGCTGCTGGACCTGGTGCCGTGCTCCATCCTTGAGTGGAAGTGACCAGACTGGGTGGGTCATTGGGCTAATCCGGGGGGAAGGGTCATTGGGCTAATCCGGGGAGGGGGACATGGACCTGCTCCGCATGGGTCAGTAGGCCTGTTGCAGTGTTCCTTCTTTCTTATGTTTTTATTGATGGTGCCACCAGAGTACTATCATTGATGGTGTCACCAGAGTACTATCATTGATGGTGTCACCAGAGTACTATCATTGATGGTGCCACCAGAGTACTGTCATTGATGGTGCCACCAGAGTGATATCATTGATGGTGCCACCAGAGTACTATCATCGATGGTGCCACCAGAGTACTATCATTGATGGTGTCACCAGAGTACTATCATTGATTGTGTCACCAGAGTACTATCATCGATGGTGCCACCAGAGTACTATCATCGATGATGCCACCAGAGTACTATCATTGATGGTGTCACCAGAGTACTATCATTGATGGATGCCACCAGAGTATTATCATTGATGGTGCCACCAGAGTACTGTCATTGATGGTGCCACCAGAGTACTATCATTGATGGTGCCACTAGAGTACTGTCATTGATGGTGCCACCAGAGTACTATCATTGATGGTGCCACCAGAGTAATGTCGTTAATTGTACCAACAGGATATTGTCATTGATGGCACCGCCGGGGTATTGTTATTGATGGTACTACCTGAATACTATCGTTGATGATATCAATAGAGTACTGTCATCGATGATACCACCAGAGTACTGTCATCGATGATACCACCAGAGTACTGTCATCGATGATACCACCAGAGTACTGTCATCGATGATACTACCAGAATACTACCGGGGAAAATCGCAGTGCTTTCACTGACATTCTACCCTCAAGGGCGGTTCCTTGATACTGGTGAGGGGCTCTTGATCTAGGGAACTGGATCTGTGCTGCAGTTCCTTGAATTAAGCCTGAATACCTTCCATCCCCCCCCACAGGCGCTGTATAACCCTACGGGTTCAGCGCTTCCCCCCATTTATTAAAATAAAAAATAAATAGATTCACTGACATTCCAAATAGCGTACTATTACTGATAGTCCCATCAGAATGTCATCAATAATGATCCGGCAATGATGATAGCACAAGAGTACTATCCCTAATGGTTTCAACATCAGTGGTACCACGTGAGTACTACCATTGATGGAAGTTAAGGAAGCTTCGGCTGATTCCATTAGATAATGGTGTCACATGTTGCCCTCGCTTAACTACAGGTGATTAAAATTATCTTAATTAGATAACGTTTACAAAATCTTAACGTATTTGGAAAAATCTTTATTTACGTATTTGAGGGTCATGAAATATAAATTACTATGTAATACAGTTTGAATGATAGCTCTAGGCCTTTCATGCTGAGACCAACACATCATCAGGAGTTGGCAATTAGAAACTAGTAGGAAGTGTTGATTGCAACACGGAAGGCCTAGAGCTATCATTCAACACTTCCCTGCGCTTGGTTTGTATTTTGTATCGCTTCTTTGCGATTACACATACACACACACACACACAAACACACACAATTTGAGAAAGTGCAAAGGTTTGCAACAAGGCTAGTTCTGGAGCTCAGAGGAATGTCCTACGAAGAAAGATTGAGGGAAATCGGCCTGAAGACACTGGAGGACAGGATGATCACGGGAGACATGACAACGACATACAAAATACTTCGTGGAATAAATAAGGTGAACAGAGACAGGATGTTCCAAAGAGGGGACTCAGAAACAAAGGGTCACAATTGAAAGCTGAAGACTCAGACGAGTGACAGGGATGTTAGGAAGTATTTCTTCAGTCATCGAGTTGTCAGGAAGTGGAATAGTCTAGCAAGTGATGTAGTGGAGGCAGGAACCATACATAGCTTTAAAACGAGGTATGACAAAGCTCAGGGAGCAGAGAGGATCTAGTAGCAATCAATGAAGAGGCGGGGCCAGGAGCTGAGTCTCGACCCCTGCAACCACAATTAGGTGAGTACACACACACACACACACACATATATATATATATATATATATATATATATATATATATATATATATATATATATATATATATATATAATGTCGTGCCGAATAGGTAAAACTTGCTATTCTGGCTTAAATAGCAATGCTTTTCTTGACGAATAAGGCAAGCAAAAATTTGTGTATACAATAAAATCGCAAAAATCATTCTGAACCTAACGAAAAAAATATGTTTCATTGTGTTTGTTTATTAAATTATTGTAAACTTATCTAAAATATATTTAGTTGGATTAGGCTAAATTAAATTGTGCTTGTTATAATAAGGTTAGGTACGTTTTCTAAGGTTCTTTTATTAAAAAATTACTAATTTTTATATTAACATAAATGAAATAAATGTATCATTTAACGTATAAGAGAAAATTTTTAGAAAGGACTTACTATTAAATAATTTTTTGCTAATTGGCTAGTTTTGCCTATTAGGCACGATATTATATATATATATATATATATATATATATATATATATATATATATATATATATATATATATATATATATATATATATATATATTGCCTTGGACCAAAGTCTAGCGCAAGCTGGACTCCAAGGTATTGGTCCAGTGTGGGTAGATTGGTAAAGCACTGCGTACCTTGTTCCAAGGTTCGTAGGTTCGAGTCTCCTTCAGCCAGAGATCAGTGTTTGTGTATATTTCGCCTGCTCTTGCAGGCAAATATCGCAAAACAAGTGATACAGGATGCAAAACAACACATCATGTGTTGACTGCAACACGAAAGGCATAGAGCTATCATTCTACTCCCCAGTGGTTGTTTTGCATATATATATATATATATATATATATATATATATATATATATATATATATATATATATATATATATATATATATATATATAATCATAATAATAAATCGATTTACAATAATCTTTGTTCGCAAAATTTAGGAGAAAGTCTTGTGTTAATAAAAAATGAAGTTAATATTTACAAGCACTCTCAAAGCCTTTGTCACTTGAGTACGTCCACATTCTCGGCCTCAGTCTATGACTCCTACCATCGCCCCGCTTCACCACCTAAATGTCAGTCAGTAACGAGGCAATGAATCCGAAATCGATGAGATGCGAGTACACTTTATGACGGGAGAACAATGCGCCTTTGTGTAAGGGCCGCAGCGGTCTTCAGTGCTCTGGAAACGTAACGCCGAGCGACCACACACACCACACCATCGCTACGGAAGAACTGCTTTTGCAATAATGTTATTTTGGTAAGGAGACGAGGTTAAAAAATTCTTAAAATAGTTTTATTCTGGATAAGGTAATGGAATTTTAAAGCGAGTTCGAGAGAGCGTGTTTTTGTGGCAGGGCATTCATGGATAAAGCTGAGTGCGCACTTCCAGAGATGACTTAGGAAAGATATACGGAAAATGACTTTAAGAGAGAGTTTGCGAATACAAGCTAGTCTGTAAATGATGGTGGTGATGGTGTTGTTGATGATGGTTATGTTGATGATGGTGATGGTATTGACGACACTGAAGATGGGGATGCTGATGACATTGATGGTGATGCTGATGAAGGTGATAGAGATGGTGAGTCTGATGCTGAAGCGGATGGTGTTAATTGTAATGGTGATAAAGGCAATGATTCTAATGCTGATGAATGCTGATAGTGGTGATGATAATGATGATTATGATGACAGTGATCATGGGGATGATGGTAATGATAGTCCTATTAAACAATATGAAAGCGCATATCTAGACAGAAAAATAAGTAGGCAATTCCTTCAAAGTATCTATAGCGAAATTACTCCTAAGGCAAATTACGTTGTTTTCTTACCCGTCAGCTTCTGAAAGTGCTGCGCCTCTGCATGAAGTTAATTTTGCCTAATTTTAGGTTTGGTTAATTGATTTTTATCTGTATTGACCGATACACATTCGTTTATAAGTTACATAAAGAGGGAAGTAACGTGAAGAATGCTTGGAAAAGAGGTGTGTTTCCCTCTGTCAAGATGACTTTACTGGGCAAGATAATCTGTAAAGAACAATTGAGAGGAAATACTTGAATGCAGAAGATTAAATGATCACATCGTGTTTTGAAGGTAGAGATTGCTGGCTTAGCATACAAGTCAACGTTCGTATAATTTTACTGCTGTCATAGCTGTGAAAATTAGCATGAACATTATGATATTAAAATATAATACTGAACAGTTAAACGAATTATATTTAAGCTGACTAAATACAGGATAAAGCATAATGTCACTGCGATAATTTTTGAAGGTTAAATATTTTTATGTCAGTGTTGATGCATTTCAAAATTTTGTATTATGTTTATTTACTTGCGTACGCACGTACACACACACACACACACACACACACACACACACACACACACACATTCAAAGAGTCATTCACGTCTATTACCAACACAGGTAAAGAATGGCATGTAACCTGGTCGTAATGGGGTTTTGGGGCAACACAAACTCAGCAGATAGACTATAATGTACATTTTACCTTCACCTACTATATACAAATATGTGCAGTATGTACAGATGGAATAAGTGTACACGATGGTGACAGATGGTAAAGGAAAAGCCAGAGAGAGTGCATCTTACTTAACCAGCAGGTAGGCAAGTCTACCAAATGCTGACCACAAGTGAACCACATTGTCTCAGGACTTGGCGGGTTCACCTGTAATTGGTCAATGAACCAAGATACTAATTTAACGACGGGTACCCTATTGATCGTTCAACCCTTAGCACCCGGTTCGCTGGTTAGGAGGCAGCCTATATGGGAGTGTGACATACGCCAAATAAATTGTAACATACTCATTGCATGCCACAACGACGCTTCATATGGCATATGTCAGGCACGTATTAGAAGATGCAACATCAGTATGGAACCTTTAACTGTTCAAGAAGCTCGAGATAGTGCAGCAATACTAGTCCCGGAGCTACGGAGAATGTGCTGAGACACTGTGGGAGGTAACCCTAATGACACAGGAGGAGAGAAGGACTAGGGCGATATGAGAACAAATTACGCAATACTGATAGGAACTGATAGGGAAGACAGAGGCAGATTGTTCGAGAGACAGGAAGGCATAACTGGAAGTTGAGAAAAAAAATCATTAGGATTTTATGCAGTATTTCGTCAGCCTTAGGAAGGTGAGGAAGTCGAATGACAAGGACAGATATATACATTGCTTTAAGAAGATGTACGATAAGGCTCTTGAAGCCATTAGAGAATGAACATGATAGCTACCAGTGAAGGGGCTGGGCCTGGAGCTGAGACTCGACCCCTGCAAACTGCATACAGGTGAGTACACGCACAAACACAACACACATATACACATACATACGCACACATACACAACACACGCACGCACGCACACACGCACACACGCACACACACACACCACACACACCACACAAATATTAGAAAGAAGACAAGGGTGCCAAAGCAGGAAATAATGCTGAGGAAGGAAGGGCGAGAGCCCACAAGCAGATCAGGAAGTCTGCAAGAAGCTGAAGAAAAGATTTAAGTATTCCCAGAGAAATCAGAAACATCGCCACAGTGTCTAAGATCGAAGAGAGAGAGAGAGAGAGAGAGCACCAATGATTATTGGACACAAATATATATATATATATATATATATATATATATATATATATATATATATATATATATATATATATATATATATATCCAGAAAATAGGTGAAGAAATTACTGAGCGAGCTAGATACCTCAAAGACAATGACTCGAGACATTCTATGTGAGTTCTGAGACAGGGAGCAGAAGCTCTCTGTGTGAACCACTAGCCACAATCCTCAACAAGTCATTTGATACAGGCGAACTGCCAGAGATGTGGAAAACTGCATATTTTCGATATATAAGAAAAGGTAGAGACAGGTAAGGATAAACTACAGGCTTGTGTTACTTACATGCACAGAAGGTAATATTATGGGAAGAGATTATTAGAAGAGCCGTGGAGCACCTAGAAGAGAGAAAGTTCATGGGTAATATCTAACAGGCATAACAGGAAAGACACTTCAGTTTATCAAGGAATTCGTGACTGGAGGGAGACAACAAGTTCATGTCTCGTAATAGGAGTCAAAAAGAGCAAGTGCGAAGAGTGGGGTTCCAGGAAGGTCAATCCTGGGACCATTAGTATTTCATGTGTACGTGAACGTCATGACAGAAGAAACCAGGTCAAGGATATGTATAACTGTTCGTGAATGGCGTGAAGCTAACGAGAATATAAACAGATGTCGTAGGAGGTTCGGTGATGGATTTGGGTAATAAACACACACGATGTCTTGGTAGCATATAATAAGATAAGGGGAACACTCAGAGCCTGACCTGTTCTCTCTATAACCCGTCTTGAACTGCCGTGACCCAGTGCCCAGAGGCAAGGGATTCAAAGAGCTCATGACGTCACATGCAGTGACTCACTAACGGTTTTAATGAAGTCGCATAGTCAGGGAGGTGGTGACTCATGTAACGATTATCAGTGACATACATACACAGTACTGACATCTCGGCGACGCTAATATATGACATTATAACTATACATAAGGATGGTATTGTAATGCATTACAAAGTATGATAAGTCAGAGGCATAATAATTATGGAATCAACGTTTGCAATGTACTATAGAAAAATATTAATAAAGAAAAGAGAAGATCGATCAGACTGCATTCATGTGATCTACGGATTCTGAAGAAGTACTAAATATACAAAGAAGAAAATTTTTAGCAGAAAAGGCAGACTTGGTGCACTCAAATCTTTTACTGCTAAAACTCAGAATTCGGAGAGAACGTGAGCACATACACACAAAAATCTTGAATAATAATGGTTGAGGTTTACAATACTTGTCATGTACGTAGAGAATAACGAGATTCAGGTTGTTCGTCTAACTGGTTGTTAGAGGTGAAGGGTACAGAGTCAGGAGGATTGTCAGAGTGTGTCACATTAATCTGGGTAGAAACATCATCATCCCATACTAACTTCATTTGATTTAAATTCGATTCTTTATAGTGACCAGCACTGATTTCTCTAACTTTATACTTATTGCCATTGATATGTTTAACTACTCGATATGGACCAACAAACTTTTGATCAAGCTTAGGCATTGCAGATGTTTTATTAAAGTTAGTCAGCATAACTCTCGAGCCTACTTTAACTTCGGTCGGTTTTGCTCGAGTATTAGTGACTCTTGTAAATTCTGCTGTTGATTTATGAAGTATTTCTCGGATTCTTCTAATAACACCTTGAGTTAAGCCGGTAAGAGTTGCTAGGAAGTCATCAGGGTTGTAATTTGGTTTCGGATTAGAATATAACAACTCATATGGTAAATGCTTATCTACACCATACAACGCATAATGAGGAGTGTCAGGTATAACTTCATTCCAGGTTGTACTATTTGGATTGAAAGTGGCTCTCAATACATCGAGTATTTTCTTATTAGTTCTTTCCGATAAACCATTACTGGCAGGATGGTGAGGAACAATGGTCGATTTAGAGATCTTGTACAAAGTACACAAATTTTCAACAGTCTCATTACAGAATTCATCTCCATTATCTTTTTCTAGGGACTTAGGAGTTGTATGTCTGCAGATTATACGTTCTGTAAACGCTTTAGCTACTGTCTCGGCAGTCTTATCTGCAATAGGAACCAGCTCACAATATCTGGTGAAATGATCTACCATAACACACAGATGTTTGCTGCCCTGGAGGGAACATTGGAAATTAGTTACCAGGTCTAGCGCAACTCTTTCCCATGACTCGCTAGTAGTTGAATGCACGTGGATTGGAATAGGACCATTAACATTATCTTTATGCTGCATGCAGACACTACATTTCTTAACATACTCAAAAATGTCAGTTGCCATACGAGGCCAAAAGTATTTCAATCTGGCTTGTTTTACAGAACGATCCATAAAAGGGTGTGCAACACCTGGTGCATCGTGAACTAGCTGTAAGGCTACATTCACTAGTGACTGTGGAATTACTGTTATACCTTTCTACTAGGAGTACCCAGCTCGGCTGTTCGATACAGTAACTCTTGGTTCATGACAAAGTCACTGATGGGTGCTGGTGGCTTCACAGTAATACTAAGATCATCTTGAAGCAGGAATCGAATCACACCATACCATCACATTTTCTTTGAACATTCTTTACGTCGTCGGCACTAAATGGAGGGTCTGCTATTACAGTGCTAATATGTCGTGATAAACCATCTGCGACTACATTTGACTTGCCAGGCAAGTGTTCAAAGGTAGGGTTGAGCTCTTGGATAGTGAAGGACCATCTGGCTAACCTTCCAGTACGTTGTTTATTCTGGAATATCTGGAATAAAGGTATCAGTGGAGCATGATCTGTCAAGACATGGACAGGGTACTGATATATAATCTCTGGGAAGTGCTTTAAAGACCACACTACTGCTAGGGCTTCTTGCTCAGTTACTGTATAATTACTTTCAGCCTTTGTAAGGACTCGGCTAGCAAATGCAACTGCGTTGCACTTGCTATCGGTCTTCTCAGCTAGGACGGCACCTATGCCAGTTGTTAGAGAGAAAGGCTTAGAAAAATCTGGAAATTTCAAAATTGGAGCAGAAGTTAGCTTTTCTTTGAGAGTTTGGAATGCTCTTTCTTGATGGAAGGTCGAAATGAAAGGAGTATCTTTCTTAAGCAACTCATAGGAGCTGCTCTGGAAGAAAAATTGGCAATGAAAGATTTATAAAAACCTGCTAAGCCCACAAAGGATCTTACGGCATCAGCAGTTTTGGGAGATGGAAAAGTTAATACTGCAGTTACTTTACTTTGGTCAGTCGTAACCCCTCTAGGAGTGACTACGTGACCAAGAAACTTGATTTCTGATCTGAAAAATTGACATTTAGATAGTTTTGATCTTTAAATTGGCTTCTTTAAGCTTACCAAGTACTACATCAAGTCTTTTCAAGTGCGTTTCCACATCTTCAGACATGACAATCATATCATCTAAGTATACCATAAGCGTGTTACCTATGAGGCTTCTTAAGATATTAGATATGAGCCTCGAGAATGTGATAGGCGATCAGCATAAACCGAAGGCCATTCTAAGGAAATGATAATGACCTGTAGGGGTGGAAAATCCGGTTAGCTCTTGGCTGTACTCGTGGACAGGGCCTTTCCAAAACCCTTGTAACAAGTCCAGGGTCGAAAAGACTTTGTTATCGGGCACACGAATACACAGTTTTAAGTTAAAACACACAGATTAGTGACTAGTTAGTAAGAGAAATAACCAAGAAGCGAAGCGGTAGACACAGGATTTACACTTAATTTAGCTCATGTTGCCACGAAAGAGAAAAGACCCAGTAGTGGTCAGCGGGGAGGCAGGATCGGGAGCCGAGACTCTACCTCTGGAAATCACACACACATACACACACACATAGGGACAGAATGTTACAGAGATAGAACACAACAACATGGGGTCACAACTGGAAGTTGAAAACTCAAAAGAGTTGAAGGGATGTTAGGAAGTATTTCTTCAGTCATAGAGTTGTTAGGAAGTGGAACAATCAGGTGAGTGATGTAGTGGAGGCAGGATCCATACACAGCTTTAAGAAGAGGAGAGAGTGGACCTACTAATGCCAGCCAAGGGGCAAGGCCAGGAGCTATGACTCGACCCCTGCAACCACATATAGGTGAGTACATATAGGTGAGTACACACACACACATATGTATTCCCACAGGAGCTAAAACTCGATCCCCTCAAGCACATATATGTAGATAAGTATACAAGCATATTATTATTCTTATATTTATATATACATATATATATATATATATATATATATATATATATATATATATATATATATATATATATATATATATATATATATATATATATATATACATATATCATGGAACACAGGATATCTACGACCTATTGGGCAAGACCAACATTCACTAATGGGTCCCGCCCACCTGTTACGATGCCTTCAACTTAACCTTCTGTAACCCATCAAGACGAAGGAACTGAAAACCTTCAAGAGAATGATTGTTTCATCATCCACTGTGTTCTGCATTTAATTTTGAAAGGCTGAGGGACTGATTTTACCTCATGTTCTGCTTTCTTCCCTGTATAATCTATATATTGAAAAGAAAAACAACCACTGGCTGGCGACACGTTTTACATGTGTTTAATTCTCCAGGTTGTCGGTACTGAATATCACTCATGTAATGATACCACATATATGTCGTGCCGAGTAAGACAAGTCGGGTCAGTTAGGCAGAACTGCCCTAATAATAAGTCTTAAAAAAATCTTATAGATTTGTTGTTTTCAGCATGTGAAGACCACTTATTCCAGTGGTTTCGAAGTTATAAATGGAGTACTTTAAAAATTAGATGCTACCACAATCAGTGTTGTAGGACATTTCAGTTACTGAACGTTTCGGCCTGCTATTCTTGTGAGAACTGATTTTTCGGTCCGGTAAAAACAGGACGGGTAAAATTGAAACAGGTAAAATGGCTCAAGTGAAACGGGGGGGAAGAATGGTATACCGCATCATACCTAATCAGCACCCATTCTTAACGACACCAAGCCTAGCCCAACTTATCTTACCCGTTCCTATTCTAACTTAACTTAACCTTATGTAGCCTAACGTAACCTAACGTAACCAATCCTGATAAATTAGACACATGTGCAACTCTTGGGTATCTTTATTGAAACGTTTCCTCAATAAAGATACCCAAGAGTTGCACATGTGTCTAATTTATCAACTTGTCGGTTATCTGAACCAATGATCTATTAACCAATCCTAACGTAACTTAAGCTTAATCATCATCCTAAAGTAACCGAAACGTCCGCCTTCCCCAAACAACATTCTCGGTTGAAATGTTCTAGGCTTATTCTCCCTAGACCGTAACATCCAATAGCTGAAATATCTGTTCATCAACCATGAAACCCACCAACATGATGTGGAACAGTTATGTCGATGACATTTTCACCTGTTGGGACGACGGCTTGGGAAGCCTCGATACTGCATACACATAACTCAACCAACAAGCTCCATCTATAAAATTCAAAGCTAAATGGAAAATAAACAGTCAGCTTGCATTCCTAGAAGTACTGGTCGTCAAGAATAATCAACAATAGGCATTCACAGTATACTGAAGACCAGTTCCAACGGCAAACTGCACGCACTATTTCAGTCAACTTGCCACTCAGGTCATAAAAATTACTGTATCAAGCGTTTTCTCAAGATCCCCGAAAGTCTGCAGGCAGAGTTAAACTTAATAATAATAGAGAAGAAACATTTAAGAGTCAATTAAAAGAACTGGGTTACATAGCTTGGTTATCTTAGAAGGTCAGAGGAAAGCTAACCAGAAATTCTACTCCTGCCCACTTAAAAAAAATAATTTGACACGATGTTAGTAATACTTTTAATCAAGAAGAAAGGAACTTAAAGAAATTATAGAAACAGCATACTTCTACCCCAGTAAACAAAGAAAGCCTTAAAAAACATTTACACTGGAGACTTTAGGAATTCACAGAATTCCTTGCAACAACTGTGGCTTTGTATGCATAGGCCAAACACGTCCCAGTCTGAAAAAAAAAGCTAGCGGAACACGAGAAGACAGTGAGATGCACAGGAAAGTTCAACCCTCTTCCAGCACATGAAAAAATAACCAAGCTTTAAACTGGAAAGAAAAACAAACATCAGTAATAATGATAGAATTACCGACAATATATTAAATTTATCGACATAGAATGACAGTTTCAGAAAGGGGCCTGCGACAGTCAAAGGGTTAAGTAAAAGAACACAGGTGCAACTAATGTGACATTGTAGGGTGGCAACGTTTTGCTCCCCAGGAGATTTTCAAGCCGAACGGCATCAAGCCTAACCAGCGAAACGTTGCTGCAGTAAAATGCCACATTAGTTGCACATGTGACCATCTAACATGAAAATGTCACATACAAAAATTGCTAATTCAAAAGGAAAATATTCGAATTAACACTGATCGATACCACAACAAACTTCAAACTATCAGATGGACAAGGGAGATAAGATGTTATAACAATATTTGCACTGAAAAACGTATACTAGCACCTAACCTCGCAGAAATAGGTATGGGACTCTTCACAATATTCATTTAGCAATAGAGTTGTGGACAAAGGATCCTAAGATTCCAGTACTGCCAACTATGAACTCTAACAATGAACAACGATGAAAATTGCAATCAAGTGACCTGCTACTATTTATACCTGTTCCTTCTCTCACGTGTATACTCTGCTGAGGACCCCAGCTAGAGGCCGAAAAATGCTACCAATCTTTTATATATTATTTTGCCAACAAGTCGAGTTTCTACATATATATATATATATATATATATATATATATATATATATATATATATATATATATATCGTGCCGAATATGTAAAACTGGTCAATTAGCAAGAACTCATTTAAAATTAAGTCCTTTATGAAATTTTCTCTTATACGTTTAAAGATATATTTTTTTCATTAATGTTAATGTAAAAATTTTTGATACTGCATCAAAAGAATCTTAGAAAACTTACCTAACCTTATTATAACAAGAACAATTTATTTTAGCCTAACCCAACTAAATATATTTTAAATACGTTTACAATAATTTAGTACTAAACAAACGCAATCAAATATACTTTTTTTGTTAGGTTCAAAATGATTTTGGCGAAATTATTGCATACACAAATTTTCACTTGTCCTATATGGCAAGATGAGCTTTGCTATTTAAGCCAAGATCGCAAGTTCTGCCTATTCGGCACGACATTATATATATATATATATATATATATATATATATATATATATATATATATATATATATATATATATATATATATATATATATATGTCATGCCGAATATGTAAAACTGATCAATTAGCAAGAACTCATTTAAAATAAATTCCTTTCTAAAATTTTCTCTTATACGTTTAAAGATATATTTTTTTCATTAATGATAATGTAAAAATTTTTAATTTTGCTCCAAAAGAATCTTAGAAAACTTACCTAACCTTATTATAACAAGAACAATTTATTTTAGCCTAACCCAACTAAATATATTTTAGATTTCTTTACAATAATTTAATACCAAACAAACACAGTGAAATATATCTTGTTCGTTAGGTTCAGAATGATTTTGGCTAAATTGATGCATTAACAAATTTTCGCTTGTCCTGTATGGCAGGATGAGCGTTGCTATTTAAGCCAAGATAGCAAGTTCTGCCTATTCGTCACGATATATATATATATATATATATATATATATATATATATATAGATATATATATATATGCAAAACAACCACTCTGAAAAAATAGAGAAATTCCAAGCGCTTTCGTGACTACTCACATTATCATAGTTCCTTGATAATGTGAGTAGTCACGAAAACGCTTGGAATTTCTCTATTTTTTCAGAGTGGTTGTTTTGCATATTCCGAAATCACCTGTATATATATGTATATATATATGTATATATATATATATATATATGTATATATATACATATATATGTATATATACATATATATATATATATATTAGTCGTGCCGAATAGGCAGAACTTGCGATCTTGGCTTAAATAGCAACGCTCATCTTGCCATATAGGACAAATGAAATTAGTGTATGCAATAATTTCGCCAAAATCATTCTGAACCTAACGAAAAAAATATATTTAACTGTGTTTGTTTAGTATTAAATTATTGTAAACAAAGCTAAAATATATTTAGTTGTGTTAGGCTAAAATAAATTGCTCTTGTTATAATAAGGTTAGGTAAGTTTTCTAAGTTCCTTTTGGTGCAAAATTATAATTTTTTTCAAGAACATTAATGAAAAAATATATCTTTAAACGTATAAGAGAAAATTTTAGAAAGGACTTAATTTTAAATGAGTTATTGCTAATTGACCAGATTTACATATTCGGCACGACATTTTATATATATATATATATATATATATATATATATATATATATATATATATATATATATATATATATATATATATATATATATATATACATTTTTTTTTCAACAAGTTGGTCGTCTCCCACCGAGGCAGGGTGACCCAAAAAAGAAAGAAAATCCCCAAAAAGAAAATACTTTCATCATCATTCAACACTTTCACCACACTCACACATTATCACTGCTTTTGAAGAGGTGCTCAGAATACAACAGTTTAGAAGCATATACGTATAAAGATACACAACATATCCCTCCAAACTGCCAATATCCCAAACCCCTCCTTTAAAGTGCAGGCATTGTACTTCCCATTTCCAGGACTCAAGTCAGACTATAAGAAAATAACCGGTTTCCCTGAATCCCTTCACTAAATATTACCCTGCTCACACTCCAACAGATCGTCAGGTCCCAAGTATCATTCGTCTCCATTCACTCCTATCTAACACGCTCATGCACGCTTGCTGGAAGTCCATGCCCCTCGCCCACAAAACCTCCTTTACCCCCTCTTTCCAACCCTTTCGAGGACGACCCCTACCCCTCTTTCCTTCCCCTATAGATTTATATGCTTTCCATGTCATTCTACTTTGATCCATTCTCTCTAAATGACCAAACCACCTCAACAACCCCTCTTCTGCCCTCTGACTAATGCTTTCATTAACTCCACACCTTCTCCTAATTTCCACACTCCGAATTTTCTGCATAATATTTACACCACACATTGCCCTTAGACAGGACATCTCCACTGCCTCCAACCGTCTCCTCGCTGCTGCATTTACCACCCAAGCTTCACATCCATATAAGAGTGTTGGTACTACTATACTTTCATACATTCTCTTCTTTGCCTCCATAGATAACGTTTTTTGACTCCACATATACCTCAACGCACCACTCACCTTTTTTCCCTCATCAGTTCTATGATTAACCTCATCCTTCATAAATCCATCCGCCGACACGTCAACTCCCAAGTATCTGAAAACATTCACTTCTTCCATACTCCTCCTCCTCAATTTGATATCCAATTTTTCTTTATCTAAATCATTTGATACCCTCATCACCTTACTCTTTTCTATGTTCACTTTCAACTTTCTACCTTTACACACATTCTCAAACTCATCCACTAACCTTTGCAATTTTTCTTTAGAATCTCCCATAAGCACAGTATCATCAGCAAAAAGTAACTGTGTCAATTCCCATTTTGAATTTGATTCCCCATAATTTAATCCCACCCCTCTCCCGAACACCCTAGCATTTACTTCTTTTACAACCCCATCTATAAATATATTAAACAACCATGGTGACATTACACATCCCTGTCTAAGACCTACTTTTACCGGGAAGTAGTCTCCCTCTCTTCTACCTTTGCAATTTTTCTTTAGAGTCTCCCATAAGCACAGTATCATCAGCAAAAAGTAACTGTGTCAATTCCCATTTTGAATTTGATTCCCCATAATTTAATCCCACCCCTCTCCCGAACACCCTAGCATTTACTGCTTTTACAACCCCATCTATACATATATTAAACAACCATGGTGACATTACACATCCCTGTCTAAGACCTACTTTTACCGGGAAGTAGTCTCCCTCTCTTCTACACACCCTAACCTGAGGCTCACTATCCTCATAAAAGCTCTTTACAGCATTTAGTAACTTACCACCTATTCCATAAACTTGTAACATCTGCCACATTTCTCCTCTATCCACTCTATCATATGCCTTTTCTAAATCCATAAATGCAATAAAAACTTCCCTACCTTTATCTAAATACTGTTCACATATATGTTTCAATGTAAACACTTGATCTACACATCCCCTACCTACTCTGAAGCCTCCTTGCTCATCCGCAATTCTACATTCTGTCTTACCTCTATTTTTACAATTTTTACAATCTCTTTTGTCCCCTTTCCCTTTATATAAAGGAACTATACACGCTCTCCGCCAATCCCTAGGTACCTTCCCCTCTTTCATACATTTATTAAACAAAAGTACCAACCACTCCAACACTATATCCCCCCCTGCTTTTAACATTTCTGTCATGATCCCATCAGTTCCAGCTGCTTTACCCCCTTTCATTCTACGTAATGCCTCACATACCTCCACCACACTTACATTCTGCTCTTCTTCACTCCTAAAAGATGGCATACCTCCCTGGCCAGTGCATGAAATTACCGCCTCCCTTTCTTCCTCAACATTTAAAAGTTCTTCAAAATATTCTCGCCATCTACCTAATACCTCCCTCTCCCCATCTACTAACTCCCCTACTCTGTTTTTAACTGACAAATCCATACTTTCCCTAGGCTTTCTTAACTTGTTTAACTCACTCCAATTTTTTTTCTTATTTTCAATAAAATTTCTTGACAGTGCCTCTCCCACTCTATCATCTGCTCTCCTTTTGCACTCTCTCACCACTCTCTTCACCTTTCTTTTACTCTCCATATACTCTGCTCTTCTTATAACACTTCTGCTTTGTAAAAACCTCTCGTAAGCTACCCTTTTCTCTTTTATCACACCCTTTACTTCATCATTCCACCAATCACTCCTCTTTCCTCCTGCACCCACCCTCCTATAACCACAAACTTCTGCCCCACATTCTAATACTGCATTTTTAAAACTATTCCAACCCTCTTCAACCCCCCCACTACTCATCTTTGCACTAGCCCACCTTTCTGCCAATAGTCGCTTATATCTCGCCCGAACTTCCTCCTCCCTTAGTTTATACACTTTCACCTCCCTCTTACTTGTTGTTGCCACCTTCCTCTTTTCCCATCTACCTCTTACTCTAACTGTAGCTACAACTAAATAATGATCTGATATATCAGTTGCCCCTCTATAAACATGTACATCCTGGAGCCTACCCATCAACCTTTTATCCACCAATACATAATCTAACAAACTACTTTCATTACGTGCTACATCATACCTTGTATATTTATCCTCTTTTTCATAAAATATGTATTACTTATTACCAAATTTCTTTCTACACATAGCTCAATTAAAGGCTCCCCATTTACATTTACCCCTGGCACCCCAAATTTACCTACTACTTCCTCCATAACATTTTTACCCACTTTAGCATTGAAATCCCCAACCACCATTACTCTCACACTTGATTCAAAACTCCCCACGCATTCACTCAACATTTCCCAGAATCTCTCTCTCGCCTTTACACTTCTCTCTTCTCCAGGTGCATACACGCTTACTATAACCCACTTTTCACATCCAATCTTTATTTTACTCCACATAATCCTTGAATTTATGTATTTGCAGTCCCTCTTTTCCTGCCATAGCTTATCCTTCAACATTATTGCTACTCCTTCTTTAGCTCTAACTCTATTTGAAACCCCTGACCTAATCCCATTTATTCCTCTCCATTGAAACTCTCCCACCCCCTTCAGCTTTGTTTCACTTAAAGCCAGGATATCCAGTTTCTTCTCATTCGTAACATCCACAATCATCTCTTTCTTATCATTTGCACAACATCCACGCACATTCAGACTTCCCACTTTGACAATTTTCTTCTTATTCTTTTTAGTAATCTTTACAGGAAAAGGGGTTACTAGCCCATTGTTCCCGGCATTTTAGTTGACTTTTACAACACGCATGGCTTACGGAGGAAAGATTCTTATTCCACTTCCCCATGGATATAAAACGAAAAGTAATAAGACCAAGAACTATTAAGATAAAATCAAAGAAAACTCAGATGAGTGTGTATAAATAAACATGTACATGTATGTGTAGTGTGACCTAAGTGTAAGTAGAAGTAGCAAGACGTACCTGTAATCTTACATATTTATGAGACAGACAAAAGACACCAACAATCCTACCATCATGTAAAACAATTACAGGCTTTCGTTTTACACTCACTTGGCAGGACGGTAGTACCTCCCTGGGTGGTTGCTGTCTACCAACCTTCAGCACGACAGACATATATTTTGTACAAGTATACGTGCTCGCGCGCGCGCGCGCGCGCGCCTGTCTGTTAGTTACTAGCGCGCGTGCGCGTGTGTTTGGAGAGAAGATGCATTTTAAACAGTCAGTCAAATAAGCAGTACCGCCTTAAACGTAGTTTCTCAACACTTTCTTTTATGTATTGATAGGTATGTTTTGACAAGTTAACACAGTATAAAAATCTTTGATTCTGTAATGACTAATTTGGAAACATTACATAGCCTTTGTATAATTAATATAATTTAGCTTAACCCTCCTAAACCTGTTTCAGATCACCCTAAATATATTCAGTATTAATTACCATCAACGATAAATATTAATTTTGTGATGTTCAGAACGATTTGTTTTGGCATAGCAATCACTGCTTTATAAGACAATATCCTGGACTCTTTCTAAAAACAACATATTCTGACTTCATGATTTTCACACTATTGTATGAAATGAGCATAAAATGCGGCGTGGTAATGATTACGCACTATTCGTTCAGGGAAAAACAAGTCTGTTGCAGGTGTGAGGCTTCTCTCGAATATGTGTACTCACCTAATTGTACTCACCTAATTGTGGTTGCAGGGGTCGAGACTCAGCTCCTGGCCCCGCCTCTTCACTGATCGCTACTGGGTCCTCTCTCTCTCTGCTTCCTGAGCTTTGTCATACCTCTTCTTAAAACTATGTATGGTTCCTGCCTCCACTACTTCACTTGCTAGGCTATTCCACTTGCTGACAACTCTATGACTGAAGAAATACTTCCTAACGTCCCTGTGACTCGTCTGAGTCTTCAGCTTCCAGTTGTGACCCCTTGTCCCTGTGTCCCCTCTCTGGAACATCCTATCTCTGTCCACCTTGTCTATGTGTGTGTGTGTGTGTGTGTGTGTGTGTGTGTGTGTGTGTGTGTGTACATCCGAGGCTTCCTTGCAGCGTGAGTATTTGTCAAATACGTGGATTCATTTTATTATTACATTCATACTTTTGTTAAGTCTTAGTTTGTATCAACTCACCAGAAGATAAAATATAACATAAATACTCTCTCTCTCTCTGTAGATTTTTTTCCATTTTCCAATATTTATTACACTTTTGTGTTAACCTATTTTTAAGTACGTGAACACCGCAAAGCTTGTTGTATTATGTCTTCGGTATTTAATCAATTATATAATTTATTAATTGTCTTTTTTGCCTATATGAAAATAAAACTAAATGAAGTTATGAGAGATAATGTAGAACATTATATACTTTACGGTCAGTTGAACTGCATTGCACTGTTGCAATCAAGAAAAATCATTTTTGTCAACATTCCTTGTTGTACACTTGTTGCACATTCTGATATATACGAATGTGACTAACCAAAGAAAATACTAAAAGTATTTCAACGTTCTCCTCTTGCTTTTTCTTCTTTTTTGTCAGTAGCGATTCGATGCCTTGACTTCATGATGAAGACACGTTGAAGATTTAGCTAGCATCTGAATTGCTTTGAAAAATAAATTTAATTGGATTGTCACCCTCACGAATGGACGTCAGGCCAGAGCTAAATTTATGGCTAGTACACTGGAAGAATTCTTAGAGTTGACCAAAAGTGACCACTGATACCACCAATTCCATCTATAACATACTGAATTCTTTATAACCTTTTGGAAACTTTATGTGACTCCACTCAAACAGGCCTCATCGGACACTGTCTCGTGGATTTCACCTAACCCTCTCCTACACTGCATTATACACAAACATTTTCCATTAGCCCGAACACATTTCTTCCACCTCAATGTCTCTCAGTGACCAGGAAACAAAATTTATCAACGAAAACTTCGTGTGTGTCACTCCTTTATCATCATCAACCTGTACACCACTAGACAGCAGCCGCACACACCCACCGTCCATTTAAGACTACGGTATTGGTGTCAGGATTTATTCTCGTCTCTGAGAATTCAAACGCAGGTGCGGTACTCGTACAAGTCGGATTCCTTTCTGGTACAGCATAAGGTCTCATTACAAACACGATTTAACCGTAACTTAAATGACACTGCGACATGTAGGCGGCAAGAATCCAATGCTAGCCAAGTGTAAAGTACAACACACACAGAATATACCACAAGTATACTTCTAGACGATGCAAGAAATAACCCAACAACAGCCACTTCATCAATACTGAATCACCAATCCCCTTCTACTGGTAGGAACAAATTAGGTGCTTGCCAAGTTACTTTTGCTTCGCTTAACCCATAAAGATATACCCAGAAGCTCCAGAAAAGGAAATAAAATACTACACTTTCACGTCTATTCTACCCTTTAGCACTTGACGTCTTGGGATATCTGATAATCTAAAAAGCCGAAACCTGGTATCAAACAGGATCTGTCCACTGGTTCTCAATTATCTCACTCTTTAGGAGAAACTGGAGAGTAGAGAGCACCTTATACGGAAGCAGACAAACTATTGGCTCACTGCCCACGCTCAAACCAGTTGCGAAAGATTTATGGTAAGAATAATCTTATACATATTTGTATCAATGATTTTTAGAGTATGGTAATTAACGCTTCCCTGAGAGGAAATAATGTGCAGAGCTTCTGAGATATCACAGTAAACCAACATGTAATGAAGCTTATACCTTGTTACTGGCGTAGCCTAAAATATATAATATAATAATTTATTGATCATAAGCCCGATATTACACGTATATGTAAAAGGAGGATTGTACAGTCTCTAGGTATACTCCAGGTATACTCCAGCTTCTCACACTACTCGCAGTGTACAACGCTGATAGTTAATGCTCCTCACAAGTGTACAATATTTTTTTACCCCTTACAAGTGTACAGTGAACTTGTTGCACCACCCAAGTGAACAGCAATGATACCTAATGCAACATATGTGTATACAACGATACTTTATGCTCCACTCAACTGCACTCGATGCTGCGACAAAAATGTACAGTGATACATAATGGTCCACACAAGTGTACACTGATATATAATGATTTAAATGTTTACAAATCTGTGATATATGATGGTAACATATTCAAGGTAAAATTCGGCAACTCTCTCCCAAACGTACATCTACTATCAAAATACAGAGAACATGTGTTCTTTCTCGCATCTTGCAGTATTCAGGGAAAACTAAGACCATCTTTCATAAAATGTTATTGACCATACATAAATAACCATTTACAAAGTTACACTAACAGTTAGTGTGACTTTGTAAATGGTCCAAGACCGCTCTTCTATGTACGGGTTATTTGTGTATTGTTCCAGTCACGGTATTGTGCCTTTTTTTGTTCCTTGTTGAACAAAGCAAGAGACATCAGTTTACCATTTATGCCGAGGTTAATTATTACGCTATACTTCACCATTGAGTTATAATAAAGAAAAGATACGGGTTTAAAGAAAGCGAATAGTTTTACTGTGACTACTGTTGAGCAAGTCAATCACAAATAAAAGTTTGCTCAGCACCTGTGTCTTTTCTCCATCACTGTCAGCAGTATGCTACTACTCTTATGTATCCATTAACATGGTATAAACCTTGGTAATAAATACCGACAAGTTGGTTTAGAGAGACACGTAAGCAAACACTACGACATATTTATTAGAAAACGTTTCGGTCCTGGGACCTTGATCACTTCTAACATGTTAGAAGCGATCAAGGTCCCAGGACCGAAACGTTTTCTAATAAATATGTCGTAGTGTTTGCTTACGTGTCTTTCTAAACCATCCATTAACATGCGCACCATCGATCATATACACGAATATTAACTTAGTTTCTTTTCAAAATAGTAATTTAATTATTCATCAGCGCATATGCACTAAAATAAGCTAGGGAGAGGTGGAGATTTACCTCCTGGTTCCACCTCTTAAGCTTCATGGAGCAGATCAAACTTGTTGTTAGTGCCGTGTATGGAGTCTGACTCCATCACCTCTTCGTCTAGCTCACTGCACTTCATAAGCACACTGAAAATGAAAAAAAAAATTCCTGATATAAATGTTGCACAGCCATGTATAAATTCCAACTTTACCATTATACCCACGTCACACGTGATAGTGTGACGATACGACATGTTACTAAGAATCGTCACATACATTATTTTATAAGACTTGGGAAAAATCAGTCTTAGGATCGGCTTTGTTCTTCTCTTATATAAATGACGGAGGTAAAATGAACACGAACATTAAAATTCCCTAAATGTAAGCAGACTCAGACAATTCCCTAAATGTAAGCAGACTCAGACAATTCCCTAAATATAAGCAGACTCAGACAATTCCCTAAATATAAGCAGACTCAGACAATTCCCTAACTGTAAGCAGATTCAGACAATTCCCTAACTGTACGCACACTCAGACAATTCGTTGACTGTAAGTAGAATCAAACAGTTTCGTATACGGGACTAATAAGGGGCAAATGAGTTCTATGTTGATAAAATCAAATTAATACACAGTTGAAACAAAGAGGACAACCTATTTGATAAACACCAGACAGATAATGAAAGTTCCGTGAAGAAAATACCTTGGAGTAATTGTGGCTAATAATACCAGGCCAAGTAGATAGTGTTCTGAGGCGGTAAAAAAATACCTAAAGAATGTTACGCTTCATTGGTAAATTATTTGAATTTCGATTTCAGAAAGTCATCTTCACTCTGTACATTTTCCCTTGGTGCAACCTCTTCGGCAACACTGCGTCGAGTATTGCTTACCATATTTAAGAAAGTATCTTTGAGGGTGTTCAGCGTCGAATCAAAGACGTTTTGAAGACTGATTTCAGATTATATTGTAAAGACTAAAAGCTCACGACTATCTTGATTCAGAAACGTAGTTGTAATATTAAAAAATATATGAAAGTAAGAGAAAATTAACATTATGGTATGAATACTGACATACACCAAACCGGTCCTGGAGGAAAATGGCATAAAATACCATTTAATACGATCACATTACACTGCAGGACCAGCTAGGACCTACTGACACTAATTCCCACTCATCTACTGTATTTGTCTAACCTTTTTATTAAAGCTGCCGAAGGTAGTCACTTTATGGCACTTTTGTATGAAGTGTTAGAAAACGATTTCATAGAAATGCATCGCCCAGTGGCGGGGTGCACTAAATTGTGAGCTGTGTCTTGGCAACCTAAACTCAGCTTAGCTAAATCTCTGGAAGTATTGAAGCACTCCCTGTTCTGTATTACTGTACTACCAAGGGTAATACTTGGTGATTCTAGGTAGCGACGTCTCGGCAGATTATTTTCCCTGATGATAGTTCGGCATCACTCCATTAGGTGACTGAAGTTATCTGTGTGAATATCATAGGCATTATTGACGTTGCCAGTATTGTAGGCATATTGATGCTCTCTGACATGGGTGTGCAGGTCTCTAGCTGTATCTGCTACATATATTCTACAGTTTGATAAGAGGGTAAAAGGACACGTGCTGCTAATGTGACATTTTATTTCTGCAATGTTTCACTCTCTAGTACCTTTCTCATGCCAATACAAAGAAGTACATGAACGCAGAGGGTTTATATAGGAGAGGTAAAAAATCATAAGCACTGCAGTAGGCTTACTGGTCTATGTGTGTGGTTGTGGTGATAGTAACACGAATAGTACTAGTAGAGGTAATTCTTGGTTGCTATGTGATGGCGGGGTTTATTACTGCAAGGAAAATTCGTGGTAATTCGTCGTAGATGACGAAACTAGTATGACCAACTCAAGCTTCGATTTTTACTAGATCTGTGGCTTTCTAGCCGGTTAAGATTCACGCAGTAGTACCGGTGGTGCTGTTTTAATAATATTGCCCTTGAAGCAAGCTTCACGACTTTACAAAGTTCAAGGGTGTTGATGATCCCTAGAGGGAAGCATCTGCAGCCATTGATGAAAGAAGAGGGAGAAGTGTAGTTTAGAGAAGACCTTGTGAATGCAATTACATTCCGCAAGGTATTCTTGGCTACTTTCCCTGTGAGGTACAGGTAATGATGAATGGTTTGGAAAACCGACAATTTGAAGATCGAGACACTTATGCAACATATGGGAATCTTTATTCAGGAAACGTTTCGCCACACAGTGGCTTCATCAGTCCAATACAAAGCAGAAGGTGTAAGGAGAGGAGGAGTATGAGGTAATCAGTCCCTCAGCCTGGAGTCGATGTGTTCAGTCCATCAATCTTGTAGAATGTACAGCATAGGCCCGTAGACGTGGCTTATATACTGTAGTCAGGGGAGGCGAAGCAGGATGAGGCGGGGTCATTGTGGTACCATCCACTAGTCGAAGTAGGTCTTCGTCCAAAAGTTGAACAAGTGTTGAAGAATACTTTGTAACAAGATCCCATGATGCTGCAGTGTCTGACGGTTGTGATGAATGGTTTGGAAAACCGACAAGTTGAAGATTGAGACACTTATGCATCATATGGGAATCTTTATTCAGGAGACGTTTCGCCACACAGTGGCTTCATCAGTCCAATACAATGACTGATGAAGCCACTGTGTGGCGAAACGTTTCCTGAATAAAGATTCCCATATGTTGCATAAGTGTCTCAATCCTCAAGGTACAGGTAAACAGAAACCAATGATTACTACGAGTTTAGTCTTGTTGTCAAGGATCCAAGTGAAAGTATATTAACTCGTCCTTAATTGGCTTACCATACACTTTGAAGGAGAGCTTATCACCAAATCTGCATAGTAATATATCCAGGAAGAGAAGTTTATCTTCACATTCCTCTTCAAATGTAAATTTAATTCAAGGTTCAACTACCTGGAGCCTCTAATATAGGTCTGTGATGATGACCCTCCTAAGAGTTATGAGGATGATATCTACATACCACAGCCATGGCACACTGTTGGGAATGAAGGTGGGGAGGTTTTTCAGAATCCAGGTGCTGCATGTACAGGATAGCCAGTACTGGACTAGTGGGGAAACTCCATTGCTATTCCACAGTTTGGCCTATACAAAGTGTATTCATAACTGTTTTTATGGTAATTCTCTGGATAAGTATGCGTCTTTCGAAGTCACCTTGTACACCTGTACTGCCAAGTCAGTGCCTTCACGCCTAATGATACCCAAGATTTTAAAAATATTGTCAGCTTAAATTGAACGAAGCAGAGTACAGATAAATTGGAAGCAAGATACAGGAATAATCTTGTACTTACATTGGGCACTTTTCTCCACAACAGCCATTTATTTTTTCATTGTAATAATAAATGGCCCATTATAAAATCAGTTTCGTTTGTAGTCTGTTTCTGTTTAAATTCATTTGTATTTGTGTATATACCTACACGTAAATAAGCGAGTTAGTATATACATCTGTGTGTGTGTGTGCGTGTGTGTGGTGTGTGTGTGTGTGTGTGTGTGTGTGTGTGTGTGTGTGTGTGTGTGTGTGTGTGTGTGTGTGTGTGTGTGTGTGTGTGTATGTATGTATGTGTGTGTGTGTGTGTGCGGAGCGTGTGTGTTTACAAATATGATTTGGTATAAGTGCATACACTTGACCTGGTGTTTGTACACACGTAATTTAGCAATTTAGTGTGTGTGCAAGTAATCTGGAATGTGTGTGCGTGTGCGAGCGTGTGTGTGTATCCTACAGGAATCGTTAAATCGAAGATATGTACATGCTACAAGATGATGACTAAGACACACGTACAACACTTGGTTATCTTCATTTATGTTTCTCCCCTCCCCCACTTACAGGCTTTATCAGTCTAATACTGACTATGGAGCAGAACTCTTTTCAGGCTGAGGGACTGACCTTCTCAAAACTACGTCTTGGAGAGTGATGGACTGATTAAATTGCCTCGAAATCTCTTCTACTTCTACTGTCTCCTCTGTATTTGACTGAAGAAGTATACTGTGTAAGCGAAACGTTTCAAAATGAAGATACCTAACTGATGCACATGTCTTACTTATTAACTTGTCGGTATTGTTTAACATTATCATATTCACGCCAAATACAGAGACGTGAGAACGGGCCCACTAAAAAGGACTAATTTATCGTGTCTTTGTACTAGATTAATAAAGCCTGTGGTGAGCGTGACTTCTTTCAGTTAAGATACTTTGGTGTTGAACACATGTCTTATTCACTGAAGGAATCATTGGAGGAATCTTTGTTTAGGTTTCAGATATCATCCCTACGTTTGTTAATCTGTATTTGTATGCTAAGTTTAGACTATATGTACACTTCCAGGTCTTCTTCGAGATTCTTTGAGTTGTTCATCATCCAAGTGGAACATCTTGTGTGGATTCACATTTCCTGCACAGATATACTTTTTCTGTTTTTCATCTCCAATGACCGCTTTTCCTTCCGTCATTCCTGAACCTGTTCAGTGTCTAGCAGTTTCCAACAGGGCTCTACACAGTGTCGGGCAAGACGTGGGTGGTTGGTCGTCCTCTTTCAACAGTATTCGAGAACAGGGTGCATACTTCTCACACTTAACCATTTGTTAGCAGATGCTCCTGCAGCCTTCCGTGTAGCTTACGCTGTGCAGCTGGCCATGGAAGACATTTTAACAGTTAGCCATGGCTCAGGCTTCTCTTTCATCATGATTTTTATAATTACTGGGGTGCCTGTAAGGATCTCGGTGAACCTTTAGGAGAGTCCCTTAACATAATCATTTCAACAGAATTTTTAGCTGAAGCTGTTTATTTTAACTAGGTATGGCATTTTTTTGTTTTAGGTTTTGTTCATGTTAGTTTATATTATTTTTCTAAAGCATGTGTGCTGTATATTTATTATGGATAAGAACGCTTAATGATCGACACGGTTACAGCACTCTTCAGACATGAAAACTGTCTACCTACCTAGAGTTCTGCTGGAGTCTGCTGTTTTGCATCTCTCTCATTTTCTTTTCAAAGTTATGCAGAATTATTATTGTTGCATTAACTAGAGTTAACCTTGTCATGGAGTTATGTACATCAGCGAATAAGTGTTACTTTGGGATTAACAGAAGGTGAGCAGCTCCTGGGCCTGCACACAGCATCCTACGTAAAAAAAGTAAATAACTGACAAAGAAAATGGTGCTATGACAGAAAGAATGAAGAGACTCAGAATTGGACTGTTCACTCGTGCGACGGCCAGCAGTATCATGTCTATTTGATACGATTACGTGGGCAGCAAAAATCCTTTTTCCTTGTGCATTTTCATCTCATTTCTACGGTAACTTTCTTTTTGTCCACGGGCAGTGGAGAAGCCAGCTCCTGATAACAACTGGAAGACTATTAGCTGGAGATATTACTGGCAATGAGATGACGGAGGAATGGAGGCAAATTGGCAGGCAGGCAGACACGCAAGTGCACGTCAAGAAATTAGAGAAAGTGCAAAGGTTTGCAACAAGGTTAGTTCCAGAGCTGAGGGAAATCGGCCTGACAACACTGGAGGACAGGAGGGTTAGGGGAGACATGATAACGACATGCAATACTGCTAGGAATTGACAAGGCAGACAGAGACAGGATTTCCCGGAGATGGGACACAGAAACAAAGGGTCACAATTGGAAGTTGAAGACTCAGATGAGTCAAAGAGGTTTTGGGAAGTATTTCTTTAATCACAGAGTTGTCAGGAAGTGGAACAATTTGGCAAGTGACGTAGTAGAGGCAGGAGCCATACATTGTTTTAAGACGAGGTACGATAAAGCTCATGGAGGAGGGAGAGAGAGGACCTAGTAGCGATCAGTGAAGAGGCGGGGATAGGAGCTATATCTCGACCCCTGCAACCACAAGTAGGTGAGTACAAATAGGTGAGCGCGCGCGCACACACACACACACACACACACACACACACACACACACACACACACACACACACAGGGAGAGTGACCTAGTAGCGACCAGTGAAGAGGCGGGGCCAGAAGCTCGGACTCGACCCCTGCAACCTCAACTAGGTGAGTACAACTAGGTGAGTACACACACATACACACCGCATCCTGGGGGATGGTCAATGCTTTAATATCTGAGAGATTCGAACTCCCTTAAATGCCCTATTTGCTCTCACTCAGTGATTGAGAACCAGTGAAGTAAACTGAGAAATCAGTAACAATGCCGCAAGACACACAGACAAAACTGCCGCAAGGCGATGAAGGGATGCCGAAAGGCACTATGTGAAGTTATGTGAAGTGGCTTAAAAAAGCTTAAAACATAATGGAGCAGGGAGAGAGAGGACCTAGTAGCGATCAGTGAAGAGGCGGGACCAGGAGCTATGATACATACACACATGCCCACACATGCCCACACACACACACACACACACACACACACACACGCGCGCGCACACACACATGCACAGAGCACCTAGAAAGGAATGGCAACCAGCACGGTTTCAGGGATGGGAAATCCTGTGTCACAAACATACTGGAGTTCTACAAGTTAACAAAAGTAAGACAGGACTGTAAGAAGGCTTTCGACACAGTACCACACAAGAGATTAGTACAAAAGCTAGAGGAGCAGGCAGGAATAGCAGGAAAACACTGGAATGGATCGAGGAATACCTGACAGGAAGAAAACAATGAGTGATGGTACGGGACGAGGTATCAGAGTGAGCGCCTGTGACGAGCGGGGTTTAACAAGGGCCAGACCCAGGGCTGGGGCTGTTTTTTGTATATGTGAATGACATGACGGAAGGGATAGATTCAGAGGTGTTCATGTTTGCAGACGAAGTGAAGCTAATGAGGAGAACTCAAACGGACGACGTTCATGTAAGACTACAATGGGATCCATGGAGTTTAACCCCACCAAGTGCAGAACTATGAAGCTTGGGGAAGGACAAAGGAGACCGCAGACAGAGAACAGCCTAATAGGTAGGAGGCTGCAAAACTCACTCAAGGAAAAAAATCTTGGGGTGAGCATCATACCGAGCACATCCTCTGAGGTGCACATCAACCAAATACCTACTGCAGCAGATGACCGCTTGATAAACCCAAAAACAGCGTTTTGACATCTAAGTAAAAAGTCATTCACGACACTTTAGTTATCCTTAATCGCCATTTCTACTCCAGAATTCTACTCAAAACAATAAACCCTGGCATCTCACAGGAACCTAGATTTTCCTACTACTACTACCTATATTTTACCCCAAATGGTACCATATATACCCTCTGTGTCCTTGTAATGTTTATAACGGATTGAGAAAGCTCCTGGAGAGCGAAATAAATGTCATGTTAGTTGCATCTATGTCTATTTACCCAACATTTTGTTAGTAATTTTTATCATTATTAATAAGACTCTTAGTGGCAAGTATCTGCTATTGATAACACATCCTCGTATATGAGGCATAAGAGCAATGTTGAGTTAGACATAAGATTTATCAGCTGACCTCTTCACTAGAAGAAAGTGTTTGGAATCCAAAAGGCAGTAATGTTTTTTTTATGAGGCGTATTTTGGTTATAATATGTTGAGTAACACATCATTTTAATGAGGATTTAATAATGATTTTGAAAATATATACAACCTTTCAAAATATTGTTTTGGAAGCAGTGCATCCTGGTGGGGATTATATTTGGTTTCACTCAGTTCAATAGCACATCATGTTAAAGTTTTTTTTTCTTTTTACACTGATTTGAAAAAAATACGGAGCTCCAAAAAAATTTATTGGGGGACGGCGCGTGATGCAAGATGATTTATTTGTTGGTTGTATTATTTTTTATTAACACATCGGCCGTTTCCCACCAAGGCAGGGTGACCCGCGAAAGAAGAAACACTTTCATTGTCATTCACTCCATCGCTGTCTTTCCAGAGGCATGCCTACATTACAGTTAGAAAACTATAACATATCGACACCTTTCTTTCAGAGCGTAGTCACTGTACTTTCCACCTCCAGGACTCAAGTCCGGCTTGCTAGTTTCCCTGAATCCCTTCATAAATGTTATTTTGTTCACACTCCTTAAGCTTAAGCCAATGACCCAACCTAGGTAGGTCAGGTCACATCCACTTATGGAAGGGGCACGGCATCAAACCTATTAGTACAAGCTAGTCACGTCCAACTCACACCCACTCATGTATTCATCCAACCTATTTCTAAAATTACACAAAGTCTTAGCGTCTATGGCGGTACTGAGGAGTTTGTTCCACTCATCTACAACTCTGTTACCAAACCAGTGCTTTCCTATATCCTTCCTGAATATGAATTTTTCCAACTTAAAACCATTGCTGCGAGTCCTGTCTATGCTAGTTATTTTTAGCACGCTATTTATATCCCCTTTATTAATTCCTGTTTCCCATTTATACACCGCAATCATATCACCCCTAATTCTACGCCTTTCTAGAGAGTGCAGATTCAGGGCCCTCAGTCTATCCTCATAGAGAAGATTTCTGATACATGGGATCAACTTTGTCATCCTCCTTCGTACGTTTTCTAGTGCATTTATATCCATTCTGTAATACGGTGACTAAAACTGTGCAGCATAATCTAAATGAGTTCTAACCAAAGATATATAGAGTTGAAGAACAATCTGAGGACTCCTATTATCTATGCTCCTAGATTAGAAGCCAAGGATTCTGTTCACTTTATTGCGAACACTTATGCACTGTTGTCTTGGTTTTAGATTACTGCTAACCAGAACTCCCAAAACCTTTACGCAGTCAGTAATATTTAGATCTACATTATTTAGTTTATATGTGGCATGGTTATTTTCTTGTCCAACATTTAGAACTTTGCATTTGTCTATATTAAACTGCATCTTCCACTTCTCCGACCACTGCACGAGTCTATTCAAATCTTCTTGGAGTGCTCTAATGTGCTCATTTGAATGAACTGGTGTCATCAGCAAATTTGCTTATGTCGCTATTTATTCCCTCATCAATGTCGTTTATATAAATTGTGAAAAACAATGGGCCCAACACTGACCCCTGTGGAAAACCACTCGTGAGGAGCCTCGACTCTGATTTCTCCCCATTGATGCATACTCTCCGCTACCTGTCAACCATGCCTCTACCCAGGACAAAATTTCTCCTATTCCGTGTGCCTAAATTTTCCTCAATAGCCTCTGATGTGGAAATCTATATACTGAATTCCATATACACAATATCATATTCAATACCATTATCTACCTCCTAAAATACCTTAGTGAAAAAAGTTAGTAAATTGGTAAGACAGGAACGCCTCTTTGTAAAACAGTGTTGAGATTCATTAATCAATTTATGCCTTTCAAGGTGGCTACGAATTGCTTTGGCAATTATTGATTCCATAAATTTTCTCTCTATGGAGGTAAAGCCTATCGGTCTATAGATCGAAGCTAAAGACCTGTCACCTGCCTTGTAAATAGGTATTACATTTGCCGTTTTCCACTTATCCATTTTCCACTATGCCATTTTGTAGTGATATGTTGAAAAGATTAGCCAAAGGTATGCTAAGTTCCTTTTTACATTCCTTTAACACCTTTGCAAACAGTTCATTAGGGCCTGGGGATTTGTTAGGTTTTAATTTATCTATTTGTCTGAGGACCATGTCACTAGTTACCCTAATCGTGCTTAGTTTTTTGTCGTGCGGTTCTACATAATTTATAATATTTGGAATTTTGCTAATATCTTCCTGTGTAAAAGCTGAGAGGAAATAAGAGTTAAAAATTTCACAGATTTCCTTATCAGTGTCAGTGATCTGACCCGAGTTACTTTTGAGTGGGCCAATATTGTCCCTAATCTTACTTCTTTATACCTGAAAGAAACCTTTTGGGATAATCTTCGAATTCCTTGCCACTTTAGCCTCACAGTCTCTTTTAGCTTTTCTTATCCCCTTTTTTATTTCTCTCTCTTTAATTGAATATATTGATTTCAAAACTGCCCCTCCCCTCTTTTGATATGCCTATATATGCCTCTCTTTTGACTAATGATATGTTTAAATTTATTATTTGTTCATTTGGGATAATTTTTGGTTGATCTAATTTCTTTACTTGGGACATAAGTTGTCTGGGCAGCTAGAACTATGCTCTGAGAAATATCATATCGGCAACCAGCACCACCTACCTGACCCATAGTCATGTCATTCCAATTAAGCCCACCAAGGCAATTTCTCAGTCCCATGAAATCGGCCAAGCGGAAGTCTGGGACAGAGACCTGACTGCATTTATTTGGGTAATTCCATGATATATTGAAACTAAATGATTTGTGATCGCTTTTCCCAAGCTCATCATTAACTTAGAGATTATTAATTAGTGATTCTTTGTTGGCAAGAACCAATTCAAGCAGATTGTTTCCTCTAGTTGGTTCTGTCCTCTAGTTGGCTTTTGATACAATCCTGAACTGTATCAAGAAAGTCATTGATTCAAGATTTCCTGTCACATTGTTCCAATCAATTTGTCTAAAGTTTAAATCTTTCATTAACACGACATTTCTATATCTAGATGCCTTATGAATTTCTTCCCATTGCAGCCTATGGTACTCCCTATCAATATTTGGGGGCCTATAAATCACACCCAAAATTAATTTGTTCCAGCCCTCAAGAACCTGTAGCTAAACAGATTCTGTGTCCGATGCTTCTAATCTCATATCTTGTCTGACACAACAGTGTGGAATATTTTATAATCTTGTATGTGGCATTCAAAAAGCATATCTCTATCTTTCAGGTTGAACCAGTTCTCCGTTATAGCAATAATATCTATATTATCTGAACATGCAAGTACTCTTAGCTAATCTATCTTATTTCTTAGACTCCTTCTATTAGTATAGTAAGCCTTAAGAAAACTAGTCACTCTCGTCCCTCTACTGTCTCTCTTTGTTTGTTGATCAAATGCTTTGCCTTTACTAGCAATTTTATTTTGAATATTGTCTATTAAACATATCCTTGAGGTATCCTGTTAATATCTGCTGTTTTCAACTCTTGTACTGAAGCTCAATTGTTTTCCACACACATCCATACCTCTATAATCTATCCTAGACAAGTCAGCAATGGCCCCCTCAATCGAGTTGGCTAATGCAACCACTCTGGCCCCAGAGAGATGAACCCCATCCCTTGCATACACATCACGTTTGCCATAAAATTTGTCCCAGTTATCAATGAATGGAATTGCAAATTCCTTGCAGTACCTATCTAGCCAACAATTTACACAAATTGCCCTAGACATCCATTCATTGCCCACTCTTCTAGACAACATGCTACATATGACTGGTACCCTTCCTTAGACCTAATTACATCTATGGTTGACTTGTACTTATCCAGCAGTTCTTGTCTCCTTCCCTTCCCGATATCATTTCCACCAGCACTAAGATGATGGGCTTGTTCCCATTACATGACATAATATTATTCAACTTGTTGACTATGTCATCAACACCAGCTCCTGGGAAGCACACTCTCTGTCTAACATTCCTATCTCTGTTACAGAAAGCACGGTCCATATATCTTACCTGTGAGTCACCCACAACCAGAAAGTTCTTACCTTGATCAACAGGGGAGTTAGTGGTACCTTTAACCTCGTTAACCACTGAAGTACACTCATCCTGGAACACAGAGAATTGATTTCCTACCTTCAGATCTTCTCTATTGCTTCCTTATATTGACACTTCTACCACATTCCACTTGAAGTGGTTGCCACTCTTCAGCTCACTGTTGGTAACCTCCTCCACACCTACTCCACACCTCGCACACTCACTACCAAATCCATCTAGGTGAATTTTCAGTCTCCTATTTTCGTCTTGGAGAAGGAGAACCTCCTTTTTCAACACTTAACCTGAGATTCCAAAACACTACAATAAGCCATGGTGCCCTATAACGCTCCACACTAATCCCCCAGACAGCTAGGACAGGATGATCTTTCGTGACCACTGATCTCAGAGCACTGCCACATTACTCTCCTATTCACTCTATCATATGCCTTTTCCAAATCAATAAATGCAACGAAATCCTCTTTACCCTTATCTAAATAGTGCTCACCTATATGCTTCATTGTAAACACTTGGTCTACACACCCCATACTCGGCCCAGTTGAAATCAATCATAATTTCTTAGAAGCTATGAGAATCCACGTTATTCATGTCGTGACAGGGCTACTGAGGGGAGACCTGAGTCCCCTTCCTCAGGATTATGAGTCTCCCACGTGGATCCTCCACACACTCACTCCATGCATTTCCTAACAAAACGGTTGCGGTGACACAAGTTTCTCTTGTGCTTTTAACAAAGCAGGTACAGGTGTTACGCTTCTGACTGCGTAACGTAAATAAAAGCCCTGGCTCCTAGGTGTTAACAGCCTGCCTAGTCTAAGGGATTTATATTATTTAAAATAGAAAAAAAAACACTCTAGGGCAAGCTTGTACCTTCACATAATGTGTGGAGTCAATAGTTATTAACAGGATGAGCACAAAAACTATATATATATATATATATATATATATATATATATATATATATATATATATATATATATATATATATATATTTAACAAGTCGGCCGTCTCCCACCGAGGCAGGGTGACCCCTCCAAAAAAAAAGAAAAAAATCCCCAAAAAGAAAACATTTTCATCATCATTCAACACTCACCTCACTCACACAGTCACTGTTTTTGCAGAGGTGCTCAGAACACAAAGGTTTAGAAGCATAAAGATACACAACATATCCCTCCAAACTGCTAATATCCCAAACCCCTCCTTTAGAGTGCAGGCATTGTACTTCCCATTTCCAGGACTTAAGTCCGACTATATAAAAATAACCGATTTCCCTGAATCCCTTCACTAAATATTACCCTGCTCACACTCCAACAGATCGTCAGGTCCCAAATACCATTCGTCTCCATTCACTCCTATCTAACACGCTCACGCACGCTTGCTGGAAGCCCAAGCCCCTCGCCCATAAAACCTCCTTTACCCCCTCCCTCCTAACTTTTCGAGGACGACCCCTGCGCCGCCTTCCTTCTCTTACAGATTTATATGCTCTCCATGTCATTCTACTTTGATCCATTTTCTCTAAATGACCAAACCACCTCAACAACCCCTCTTCAGCCCTCTGACTAATACTTTTATTAACTCCACACCTCCTAATTTCCACACTCCGAATTTTCTGCATAATATTTACACCACACATTGCCCTTAGACAGGACATCTCCACTGCCTCCAACTGCCTCCTCGCTGCTGCGTTCACAACCCAAGCTTCACATCCATATAAGAGTGTTGGTACTACTATACTTTCACACATTCCCTTCTTTGCCTCCATAGATAACGTTTTTTGTCTCCACATATACCTCAATGCACCACTCACCTTTTTTCCCTCATCAATTCTATGATTAACCTCATTCTTCATAAATCCATCCGCCGACACGTCAACTCCCAAGTATCTGAAAACATTCATTTCTTCCATACTCCTCCTCCCCAATTTGATATCCAATTTTTCTTTATCTAAATCATTTGATACCCTCATCACCTTACTCTTTTCTATGTTCACTTTCAACTTTCTACCTTTACACACACTCCCAAACTCATCCACTAACCTTCGTAATTTTTCTTTATAATATCCCATGAGCACAATATCATCAGCAAAAAGCAACTGTGTCAATTCCCATTTTGTATTTGATTCCCCATAATTAAATCCCACCCCTCTCTCGAACACCCTAGCATTTACTTCTTTTACAACCCCATCTATAAATATATTAAACAACCATGGTGACATTACACATCCCTGTCTAAGACCTACTTTTACCGGGAAGTATTCTCCCTCTCTTCTACACACCCTAACCTGAGGCTCACTATCCTCATAAAAACTCTTTACAGCATTTAATAACTTACCACCTATTCCATATACTTGCAACATCTGCCACATTGCTACCCTATCAACTCTATCATATGCCTTTTCTAAATCCATAAATGCAATAAAAACTTCCTTACCTCAATGTAAACACTTGATCTACACATCCCCTACCAACTGAAACCTCCTTGCTCATCCTCAATCCTACATTCTGTCTTACCTCTAATTCTTTCAATTATAACCCTACCGTGCACTTTTATTGGTATACTCAGTAAACTTATTCCTCTATAATTTTTGCAATCTCTTTTGTCCCCTTTCCCTTTATATAAAGGGACTATACATGCTCGCTGCCAATCCCTAGGTACCTTCCCCTCTTTCATACATTTATTAAACAAAAATACTAACCACTCCAACACTATATCCCCCTCCCCCTGCTTTTAACATTTCTGTCATGATCCCATCATTTCCAGCTACTTTACCCCCTTTCATTCTACGCAATGTCTCATACACCTCCCCCACACTCACATCCTGCTCTTCTTCACTCCTAAAAGATGGTATACCACCCTGGCCAGTGCATGAAATTATTATCTCTAATAAATGTCCTGAACTGTACATAAATGTCTCTTCCCACATTTTGTCTATATCACCAAACTATTCTTCACGGGTGCTGTGCTGCTAGGTCCTACATAATTAATGCTGATAAAACAGCCAAAGAAGGTAATGTAAAGAAAGAAATTGAACATATTTTTTGTGTGTGCCCTGCATTATAAATATTCTTAGGAAACAGATATATAATGAACTTGAATGCACTAATAATGCAGTTACAACGCAGAGTCCATCTCTAACTCATTATGATAACATGAGAGAAGATAAGCACATTTGTGAAGCAGCTTAACGAGAGTGATGCATGTTGAAGTAGCTAGCCACATGCTTTGTTACAAGTATTTCCACAATTTGGCATGTTTGCAGACGATGATGACGTTAATATAAAAGCATCCTTGTGGTCACTTGAATGTTGTGTGTGACTGTCCAATTATACTGTTATGCTGTTCACTTATACGAAATGTCAAGGTATACAATTAATAAAAAATATACTACAAATTCTGAGAAAAAGAAAGCTAAATTGGCTTTTAACAGACACAGATATGACACATTTGTAAATAAGATATGCAGAGATGTACTCATATCAGCCCCCCTCAGAGAATTAGTAACTAGGCCTTTACATGTTTGTAAGTTCTTGCAGTATCATTCACAGGAAGGATACAAGGTACACAGTAAGGTAATCGCTTCTGCTGCAAAAATAATTGAAATGAAAAATGTCTGTAAGCTTCCTTGCTGTAAGAAAAATAGGTATCAGCCTGTCTTCATAATGTAAATTTCTAACAACAACACAAGATTCATTGCTTTTCTCTGTAGGATTCAATTTATCTTCAATTTCTGTGAAAACAGAAAGCCAAAATTTTACGAAAATTTAAATAAGGATGTGAGTGGGAAAAAGATAAGTGAAAGTAATGAAAATGGGAAGGGAGGGAAGGTAGATATAGCGAATAACTGAGGAAAGGTGAATAAAAAGCAAACAGTGAGAGATGAGAGAGAATATAGGAAACTGATGAGAAAGAGATAGAAGAAAAGGTATAGGGAGAGAGAGTAGAGAGACTAATGCTTAACTTTTGCACGTTGAAAAAGTCCATTATAGTAGGCTGGTGTATGGACAATTCATCTTACATAGCCTTGCTCGTGCAGCCATTCATCTCAATTAATTTTCTGAAGATGGTCATTAATTCGTTAATTACCACGCCAGTCCCTTTACTACGACAGTCTTCCTTACCCAATAACAAGTAAGAGTAGCACAAACCTTTGTTGCACAATTTGCTACGGTAGAGCATTATCTGCTCAGGATTTCTGTTTTAATGGATTAGGTACAGATCTCTCCTCCCCTTCGCTCGCACACAGGATCATAAGGGTGAACACGAACACAGAAAATAAGCATCCACGCAAACACCTACATGAACCGGAATACAGTACACCAAGAAACATATTACACACACACACACACACATACACCTTACGTATATATATATATATATATATATATATATATATATATATATATATATATATATTTATATGTATATATACATATGCATATACATATATATATATGTATGTATGTATGTATGTATGTATGTATTTATGTCGTCCCGAACAGGTAAACGTGCGACTTTGGCTTAAATAGCAACGTTCTTTTTGACGGATAAGGCAAGCGAAAATTTGTGATGTAATAACTTTGCAAAAAATCATTGTGAACGTAACGAACAAAAATATATTTCATTGTATTTGTTTATTATTAAATTATTGTAAACTTGCCTAAAATATATTTAGTTGGATTAGGCTAACTTAAATTGCGCTTGTTATAACAAAGTTAGGTAAGTTTTCAAATTTTTTTGGTACAAAATTATTAATTTTTACATTAACATAAAGAAAGAAAAATATATATCTTTAAACGTATAAGAGAAAATTTTAGAAAGGGCTTAATTTTAAATGAGTTCCTGCTAATTGACCAATTTTACCTATACTGCGCAATAATTATATATATATATATATATATATATATATATATATATATATATATATATATATATATATATATATATATATATATATATATATATATATAAACACATCGGCCGTTTCCCACCAAGGTAGGGTGTCCAGAAAAGAAATACTTTCACCATCATTCACTTCATGGCTGTCTTGCCAGAGGCACACTCCTTCAGAGTGCAGGCAATGTACTTCTCATCTCCAGGACTCAAATCCGGCCTGCCGGTTTCCCTGAATCCCTTCGTATATATTACCTTTCTCACACTCCAACAGCACGTCAAGTCCTAAAAACCATTTGTCTCCATTCACTCCTATCTAAAACGCTCATGCATGCTTGCTGAAAGTCCAAGCCCCTCGTACACAAAACCTCCTTTGCCCCCTCCTTCCAACCTTTTCTAGGCCGATCTCTACCCCGCCTTCCCTCCACTAAAGATTTATAGTCTCGAAGTCATTCTATTTTGTTCCACCCTCTCTACGTGTCCGAACCACTTCAACAGCCCCTCCTCAGCCCTCTGGATAATAGTTTTGGTAATCCCGCACCTCCTCCTAATTTCCAAACTACGAATCCTCTGCATTATATTCACACCACACATTGCCCTCAGACATGACATCTCCACTGTTTCCAGCCTCCTCCTTGTTGCAAGATTCATCACCCATGTTTCACACCCATATAAGAACGTTGGTATAACTACACTCTCATAAAATCCCTTCTGTGCTTCCATTGGCAAAGTTCTTTGTCTCTAGAGACTCCTACGTGCACCACTCACCTTTTTCCCCTCGTCAATTCTATAATTCACCTCATCTTTCATAGACCCATCTGCTGACACGTCCACTCCTAAATCTCTGAATACATTCACCTCCTCCATACTCTCTCCCTCCAACCTGATATCCAATCTTTCGTTACCTAATTTTTTTTTATCATCACCTTACTCTTTCCTATATTCACTTCCAAATTTCTTCTTTTACATACCCTACCAAATTCATCCACCAATCTCTGCAACTTCTCTTCAGAATCTCCCATATATATATATATATATATATATATATATATATATATATATATATATATATATATATATATATATATATGGAGAGAGAGAGAGAGAGGACATCTACAACCTCTTAGCCTCCCTGTGAATGCCTTCAACATTATCTACTGCATCTCCTCTGACCCTAGAATATGTGTCCGTCCATCTTGGTTCTGCCTCAGATTCGTCAGGTGAAGACCTTCAAAGCTGAGTGACGGATTACTTCATTTTCCACTGTCTTCTGAATGTAATTCTGAAAGGGTGAGGAGCTGACTTTATCTCATATTCAATTTTCTTCCCTCTATAATCTTTGTCTTGAAAATGAATGAAAAAAAAACTGGCTGGCGAAACGTCTTTAAAATACAGGCATACAGTTCATTCCCTTGTTTCTAATTTATCAATTTGTAGGTATTGTAGGTACTGAATTGAAGCTTGTGTTTCTTCTGCTTCAGGGTATGATTTTTTTCTGTCATCTGGTGCTTTCCTGCTACATACTCCATCATTTCGTTCGTTGTCTGTCTAGCTCCCTTTCCTATGGCACTCTTTACGGAATTTTCAAAGTCTGCACAATCTCCTCTTTAGAAGTCAGGTTTGCCCCTTACTTTTCAATTTGTTTCTCTTCATTTTAACTTCCACAAGGTAATCAAACTTCATTGTTGTGTAGTCGCTAGCACCAAGGGGCCTATGGTAATCAATGTTCTCATCATCAGAGTCACTTAGGATGAATATACTAGTTCATCGCCTCTTCTCTTTTTAGTCGTGTCTATTACATGTTTATTCAAGAAGTTTTTACAGAGCCACTTCCAACAAATTACCCCTCCACGTTTCTGCTTCTCCGTGTGACTCCAGATTCTCCCAGTAGATTTCCTTGTAGTTGAGGTATCACGTGATGAGTAGTTTTGTATTGTCCTTGTGGGCTCTGCTAACCACCACCACTATCATATCCACCATCGTTGTGCTGTTGTCATATATTCTTCTCTTGGTTTCTTGCTGTTTAGTGGTGGGTTGTACATCACTGAGGCACCTCTTTGGGTTCCCCAGTTCTGAGTGTCCCTACTGTGTAGTAATCAAACCACTCCTTTTATTCTTATCTCTGGCTCCTTATTAGCGACGATACTTTTCCACTTCCTCTGTTTCCTATGTCCTTTGCGCGCGCGCGTGTGTGTGTGTGTGTGTGTGTGTGTGTGTGTATTATATATATATATATATATATATATATATATATATATATATATATATATATATATATATATAGGGAGGTACCACCCCTGGAACTGGACTGGGGACCCTCATCATCAGAGAAGAGGATAAACGTACTTCAGGGAAAATTCAAGATTCTCCCTGGAGCTGTTTGAATATTTTCTTCTCCTACCACCTCTTATATTCTATATTCTATGTGAATTTTATTTATAAACGGAATACATCAACTAAGATACAGTGGGAAGTAAAACAATTTAAACAAAATCTTAAAGCCTACATATCAAACACTTCATCTAGCTCCCCGGCGGTGGGCCGTGTATCTGTGAGTATATTTGTGCACCATATGAGTGTATCCGTGTGTCTGTGTTTCTGTGTCTTCGTATGACTGTGTCTAATTGTTGGCCGAAAACCTGCTCTGCAGTAAGTATGGATCTCTTACCACACGGTGCACAAAAAAAAGATAGTCCACTTTGCACGATTAATCACACCCTTTAATCTAGCTTATTTCGGCCAAATGTAAATATCACTAATTATCATCTATAGTACTTTAAAGACACATTTCCATGAAAATTAATATGGCTAAAAACGGCCCATAAACTGCAAAATCTTAGCAAGAAGTGTATGTTGAGAACAGATCTAGGCTTCGCTGCGTCATGATAACCAGAAACACGGAACAAGGTTTAATTACGGAGCAATATAACAATAATCTTAACTAGTGCTAGGGGCCTGCCACCGAGGATCCGTCCCACTGCTTATGACCCTGGCAGTTGAAGCAGCTACAACAGATGGAGAAGAATCCGGTATCATCCCAGAACAAAAGCTCTTGTAGAAGCTAACTCCAATTAAAGTTAAACGAAATTGCAGTGGCAGGCGAGATTTTATAGAGTGAAGCACCAAATTCTGGGGAAATATTTACAGAGATCCCAAATTTTGATGTTAATTAGATATTTGATGTTATTGTGAACGTTGGAGAGCAGTGATCTCTCTATTGCAACTCTGCTCTTGATTATTACGAGTTGGTCGAGACTATACTTGCGGTAATGATAATATTCAGCAACACATACGGGCGTAAATTGCCATCCAATCTGATGGGCTGCGATTGGTGGTCACAACGCGATAATTAAACCTAGCGAGAGAGAGAGAGAGAGAGAGAGAGAGGTGGGGGCTTTAAATTGAGCTGGCGTAGGAAACAACTCTTAGCTTGTATATAAAGTTATGAATCCTTAACCTAACCTTGCAAAACCCTGTGTAAAAAAGACAGTGAGAGAGAGAGAGAGAGAGAGAGAGAGAGAGAGAGAGAGAGAGAGAGAGAGAGAGAGAGAGAGAGAGTGAGAGAGAGAAAGAGAAGCGGTGCCGATAAAACTATTTCTGAGGCCACCAGCCGAATCGAGAGGTAAAATGTACTCAATATTTGAACTTTTTTTTTTAAAAGCCGCTGCTGCGAGAACTACATTACGGCTTATCTGACCCTTTTGAAACCGAATTTGCAAGTTGCTGCTGATTAAATCATCATCCATTACGTACTGAACATAGATGCGAATGTTTACGTAAACCAGCAGAATCGATATTTAAGGTGAGCAGTTCACACGGTATCTATAGATATCACTGATTTCACCCGTGTCTTTTTTCCCCCCCGTCACTGCAATGTCAGAATGAGTGTACTAAGAGAGATAACGCATCGACGATTTTAAATCCAGTCTTCAAGATCTTCCAAAGCCAGTTTTTCCCAGAAGGCGTCATGGAAGTATGGTGTGTAATTAAAGTATTTGATGAAGTTGTAGTTGATCTCAAAGCTAATTACATACACCTATTGAACAATTAGTGAGTAGGGGAAAAGTTTAAGTGATAGCATGATTAGAGCTGTTGAAAATTTTGCAGTTTATGGAAGCAGTAAATTGCCTTTATTTCATACAAGACATAAAAACGAATAAAATTAACACATCAAGGTAAAACGCTAAAGAATTTTTTTTCAGAATGAATTTCTAAACAAATGACAACTGATGAGTAAAGTAAATTAGTATTATATATTACTGTACATATAAATTTGGAATTGTTGAGTGTAAGAGATATGAACATTTAGTATAAGGCGTGTATGAGGGCGTGAGGTCGGAGTGGCTTTTAGGATTTGACATGCTGTTGAAGCGCGTTGTGAGTGAACAACACAGCACCTGTGCAAGAAATCAGGTAAAAAACAGCTGACTGGACTCGAGTTTATGACGTTCGAAGAATGGTGCTGCCTGGATCATGAAGGGCGAATAAGGATGTTGCGATTCAGAAGATTTTTTTTTTTTTTGAGCTGGGATTAATGTGCGCTTCTGGCAAGAAAGATATTAAAAGAGTTTGGATAAATATGTTTCCTATTTTGGCCCACCCTGTCTTCTATAAAAAAAAATACTGTGTTGAACCTTATATATACTGAGCAAAAAATAAATAAATAAAAAATATATATAAATATATATATATATATATATATATATATATATATATATATATATATATATATATATATATATATATAAGAGGATAAATAAGTATACAAGGTATGATGTAGGGCGAAATGACAGTAGTTTGTTGGATTATGTATTAGTAGATAAAAGACTGTTGAGTAGACTTCAGGATGTACATGTTTATAGAGGGGCCACAGATATATCAGATCACTTTCTAGTTGTAGCTACACTGAGAGTAAAAGGTAGATGGGATACAAGGAGAATAGAAGCATCAGGGAAGAGAGAGGTGAAGGTTTATAAACTAAAAGAGGAGGCAGTTAGGGTAAGATATAAACAGCTATTGGAGGATAGATGGGCTAATGAGAGCATAGGCAATGGGGTCGAAGAGGTATGGGGAAGGTTTAAAAATGTAGTGTTAGAGTGTTCAGCAGAAGTTTGTGGTTACAGGAAAGTGGGTGCGGGAGGGAAGAGGAGCGATTGGTGGAATGATGATGTAAAGAGAGAAGTAAGGGAGAAAAAGTTAGCATATGAGAAGTTTTTACAAAGTAGAAGTGATGCAAGGAGGGAAGAGTATATGGAGAAAAAGAGAGAGGTTAAGAGAGTGGTGAAGCAATGTAAAAAGAGAGCAAATGAGAGAGTGGGTGAGATGTTATCAACAAATTTTGTTGAAAATAAGAAAAAGTTTTGGAGTGAGATTAACAAGTTAAGAAAGCCTAGAGAACAAATGGATTTGTCAGTTAAAAATAGGAGAGGAGAGTTATTAAATGGAGAGTTAGAGGTATTGGGAAGATGGAGGGAATATTTTGAGGAATTGTTAAATGCTGATGAAGATAGGGAAGCTGTGATTTCGTGTATAGGACAAGGAGGAATAACATCTTGTAGGAGTGAGGAAGAGCCAGTTGTGAGTGTGGGGGAAGTTCGTGAGGCAGTAGGTAAAATGAAAGGGGGTAAGGCAGCCGGGATTGATGGGATGAAGATAGAAATGTTAAAAGCAGGTGGGGATATAGTTTTGGAGTGGTTGGTGCAATTATTTAATAAATGTATGGAAGAGGGTAAGGTACCTAGGGATTGGCAGAGAGCATGCATAGTTCCTTTGTATAAAGGCAAAGGGGATAAAAGAGAGTGCAAAAATTATAGGGGGATAAGTCTGCTGAGTATACCTGGTAAAGTGTATGGTAGAATTATTATTGAAAGAATTAAGAGTAAGACGGAGAATAGGATAGCAGATGAACAAGGAGGCTTTAGGAAAGGCAGGGGGTGTGTGGACCAGGTGTTTACAGTGAAACATATAAGTGAACAGTATTTAGATAAGGCTAAAGAGGTCTTTGTGGCATTTATGGATTTGGAAAAGGCGTATGACAGGGTGGATAGGGGGGCAATGTGGCAGATGTTGCAAGTGTATGGTGTAGGAGGTAGGTTACTGAAAGCAGTGAAGAGTTTTTACGAGGATAGTGAGGCTCAAGTTAGAGTATGTAGGAAAGAGGGAAATTATTTCCCAGTAAAAGTAGGCCTTAGACAAGGATGTGTGATGTCACCGTGGTTGTTTAATATATTTATAGATGGGGTTGTAAGAGAAGTAAATGCGAGGGTCTTGACAAGAGGCGTGGAGTTAAAAGATAAAGAATCACACACAAAGTGGGAGTTGTCACAGCTGCTCTTTGCTGATGACACTGTGCTCTTGGGAGATTCTGAAGAGAAGTTGCAGAGATTGGTGGATGAATTTGGTAGGGTGTGCAAAAGAAGAAAATTAAAGGTGAATACAGGAAAGAGTAAGGTTATGAGGATAACAAAAAGATTAGGTGATGAAAGATTGAATATCAGATTGGAGGGAGAGAGTATGGAGGAGGTGAATGTATTCAGATATTTGGGAGTGGACGTGTCAGCGGATGGGTCTATGAAAGATGAGGTGAATCATAGAATTGATGAGGGAAAAAGAGTGAGTGGTGCACTTAGGAGTCTGTGGAGACAAAGAACTTTGTCCTTGGAGGCAAAGAGGGGAATGTATGAGAGTATAGTTTTACCAACGCTCTTATATGGGTGTGAAGCATGGGTGATGAATGTTGCAGTGAGGAGAAGGCTGGAGGCAGTGGAGATGCCATGTCTGAGGGCAATGTGTGGTGTGAATATAATGCAGAGAATTCGTAGTTTGGAAGTTAGGAGGAGGTGCGGGAGTACCAAAACTGTTGTCCAGAGGGCTGAGGAGGGGTTGTTGAGGTGGTTCGGACATGTGGAGAGAATGGAGCGAAACAGAATAACTTCAAGAGTGTATCAGTCTGTAGTGGAAGGAAGGCGGGGTAGGGGTCGGCCTAGGAAAGGTTGGAGGGAGGGGGTAAAGGAGGTTTTGTGTGCGAGGGGCTTGGACTTCCAGCAGGCATGCGTGAGCGTGTTTGATAGGAGTGAATGGAGACAAATGGTTTTTAATACATGACGTGCTGTTGGAGTGTGAGCAAAGTAACATTTATGAAGGGGTTCAGGGAAACCGGCAGGCCGGACTTGAGTCCTGGAGATGGGAAGTACAGTGCCTGCACTCTGAAGGAGGGGTGTTAATGTTGCAGTTTAAAAACTGTAGTGTAAAGCACCCTTCTGGCAAGACAGTGATGGAGTGAATGATGGTGAAAGTTTTTCTTTTTCGGGCCACCCTGCCTTGGTGGGAATCGGCCAGTGTGATAATAAAATAAAAATAAAATATATCTAGATTATATATATGTATATATATAATATATATACTATATATATGTATATATATATATATATATAACCATTAACAGAACTGCGGCTTGACCAGGACTCGATCCTGCGTGATTCAATGGAGAGAGTGTTGAGTACTTTGGTCAGTCCACACAGGGCTGGGCATGGGAACGCAGAATCGAGTCCTGGCCAAGCAGCAGCTCTGTTAATGATTGAAAATAGCTTGTTAATGATTGAAATCGCTAGTCCTGCATACACCAGTATGGGACTGACAGAAGTTGTATATAGTGTCGACAATGACACTTTCCTTAGGTTCCTGAGAGCTAATCTTAGATTTCAAAGATATGCTTTTGCTCTGCTAGTTATTCGGTTGACATGTGCCTCTCGCGATATTCTCGATACAATGCTCACCCCGAGATCCTTGCCTTTGAGTGATGATTATCTAACAGCACTGTAAAAATGGTCTGTGTTTCTACATCTGCGGTCAACTGGTCAGAAATAATGCCGAGCTGAAATGACAGACAACAGACGCCGAACGTCTATAGCCAAACATAAGGGAGAGTTACCCACAGTATAATGTTTGATGGTGTTGGTCGAAACCGTGAAACACATTCCATATACTTAAACCCTCTGAAATCAGATGACCATCCTCAAGGATTACCCAATGTACTCAGGCAGAGTTTGTTCAGCACTGGGGGGCTGTTGACTCCTCGTTGAACACAGCAGCTGCAGAACTTCAGTAAGCAAGCCACTGTCATATCTGTGTGTGACAATGTTTGTGTACCGCAAGCATCTGCCATGTACAGCATTAATCTGAATTATCCCACCACTGATACTAGGAATACTAACTTCCTTTATGGGCAGGAAATTTTTTTCTTTGGCTAACATTAAATGGTGCTCAGCATAATCAAATAAAGATCTAATACCGGCTATGTACACCATTTTCATTATTCTCAAATAAATGGAATAGTATATAAAGAATATTTCGAAGCGTGAACAAAAAATAAAGACCCACCGAGAGGACTACATACTGTCACTTAATCATGTTAACATTTTAGTTTCAACGTACCTTAACTAACGATCTTTAGAATAACCTTTATAATACCAATATCTTATCCTATTTAGTGATCTTTTGTTTGTAAATGATATGTAAAATTTAGGTTGGATAGGCCACCGCATTCTGAACCAGTGATCTGGTCATCATTTGATATAAGCACGTGTCAAGAGATACTGTGTTGTTTCCTGATGAATAAACCAACACCACAAACACAGCTGATGTTTTGCAGATGGGGCATACCAAGTATTCCTGTCCACCCACTCAGTGCTATCTCACTACATCCCATTAATCTGAATTCCTCGTTCTTTACTGTCTTTCCATCTCATAAAGTGATAGTAGTGTTGCATGCTGCACCAGAACATCTCTTGCATACAACAGCGGAACACTACTAACCACCTTACGAAGTGGAAGGATGCCCATCTGGATGGAAGCAGCCCTTATGTGTGTGTCTAACACTGTTACACAGTAAAAAAGGTAGCGTTATTATCCACGGCATTCGAGCACAGATACTACCTTAAACACAAGACACCATCAACTGAGATACCTTCTCAATTACTGCTACTTCTACCACTGATACTACCTAACTCTCTTCCTTCATATATATACCTATCCTCTGGCATGAGAGGATAGGATAGACTAAAAAGTGGGGGTCTAAAAAATCTATATTAGGGCCATAGCTTTCCTTAATATATAATATATACGATTTGCCAGGGATCCTATGTGTCACTATTTGCAGATGACGCGAGATTAATGAGAATAATAAGAATACTGGAGGATAAAGGCTACATGAATGCTTGGAGAGTACGCAGAATGGTGCAAAGCATTGCGGAGGGGAGTGGGTAAAGAAAGACCAGATAAAGTGCATAAACTGTGGAAGAAAGAAGTTTTCAGAAGCAAGTAAAGAGAAGGACCCGGGAGTTAGCATTTCACCGAACATATCGCCAAAGACCCATGTAAACGACACATCAGCAGCACGTTCTTGGCAAACAAATATTAGAAATGGAAATGGAAACTTCGACAAAGAATCCCACGTGACACTTTACACTACAAATGACATAAGAGAAACATGTTCAGAAGCTGAACTAACCGCAGAGGTAAGCAACAAGGCTGGTTCAAGAACTGAACTATGAGAACTGGCTTAAAGAATGAAATCTGACGAGGATCGTGGGAGACATGATAACGACGTGCTAGAGACCCTAAGATATTTCGATAGAAAAGACAGGGACGAACTAAAAATGCAAGGACCAGGGGCTAGAAAGTGACCTAGAAGGATGTGAGAGCACATAGATGTTAGGAAATACTAGTAAGTTATGTGATGAGAGACATGTTGAACGAGGCTGAGAGGGTGGGCCAGGAGCCGAATCTCAACCCCCCGCAAACAACTCTCGGTAAATACAACTCGGCGAGTACAAATCATATGAGTAAATCTCGATGAGTACAAATCAGTAAATACAACTCGGTGTAACTCGGTGATTACAACCCCGGTAGTACAACTTGGAGAGTACAAAAAATGAGGCAAGGTAGCAGCACAAATCCTCTTATCACTGCACTAGTCGTGATAGTGAAGCCTTACGGGGGCAAGTGTTACTGATCGGTGATATTGTGGTGCTCACGCCTCAGTGTATGGTGCTAACGCTGCAGTATGTGGTGCTCACGCTACAGCATGCGGCGCTCACGCTGCGGAACTCACGCTGCGGCGCTCACGCTCCAACAGGCGGCGCTCACGCTCCAGCATGCTGTGCTCGTGCTGCAGGGTGCGGTACTCACGCTCCAGCATGCTGTGCTCACGCTGCAGCATGCGGTACTCACGCTCACGCATGCGGCGCTCACGCTGCAACATGCTATACCCATGCTGCAGCGTACGGTACTCACGCTGCAGCATGCGGCACTCACTTTGCAACATACGGCACTCACGCTGAGGAAACGTATGGAATGGAAATTTAACTGAGGAAGTAAATGGTGCAGTATGAGGATGTGGGGGGTGGGGGGTTGGAGGATTGGGATGGGTAGGATAGGAGATCAGAGGGGAGGATAGGAGATTGGAGGGGAGGATAGGGTATGAAAGAAGGGCGGTTAGAAAGAGAAAGGATTAACAAGAAGTTTATCAAGATGGGTCTCACGGCAAACAAGTCCTCTTCTTGATTATTTTTTTTTACAAGATAACTGGTAATGTTTTGCCAATGGAAAGTGACAACCAGATGATATCACATTATGAGTAGCTTGCTTGCTTGGTGCCTGGCCGTTCCTCTTCACTGAGTTGTACATTCTCTACAATTTCGTACGTTCACTACTGCCTTGTACGTTCACTGTCTCGTACGTTCACTACTGTCTTGTACGTTCACTGTCTCGTACGTTCACTACTGTCTTGTACGTTCACTACTATCTCGTACGTTCACTACTGTCTTGTACGTTCACTACTGTCTTGTATGTTCACTACTGTCTTGTACGTTCACTACTGTCTTGTACGTTCACTACTGTCTCGTACGTTCACTACTGTCTTGTACGTTCACTGTCTCGTACGTTCACTACTGTCTTGTACGTTCACTGTCTCGTACGTTCACTACTGTCTTGTACGTTCACTACTATCTCGTACGTTCACTACTGTCTTGTACGTTCACTACTGTCTTGTACGTTCACTACTGTCTTGTACGTTCACTACTGTCTTGTACTTTCACTACTGTCTCGTACGTTCACTGTCTTGTACGTTCACTACTGTCTTGTACGTTCACTGTCTCGTACGTTCACTACTGTCTT
>NC_091296.1:24811614-24926614 GCF_038502225.1 Cherax quadricarinatus
TTATGGAGAGAGAGAGAGAGAGAGAGAGAGAGAGAGAGAGAGAGAGAGAATGAAGATATTCTTTAATATGACTTCCTCATTGCTATTAAGGTGCGTTAGTTTCCTAGTTGTCAGGCCCCAGTGTTAGCGCCTAGGCGAGTCAGTACCCAGGCATTACAATAAGTCGTAAGGTGACAATCCTTGTGTTAGTCTTCGTGTCTATTACTGTCATATGTGTCACTTCTGCAGGCGTGACTTCTGCTATTGACGTAAAATTACGAGTGTTTCTTTACCAAAGAATTTCTCCTCAGCAGGTGCACTACTTTATCAAGTGTAACATTTCTTCCAGCTTCTTACTCCTGCAGGTGTATCACTGCGCAGGTGTATGTCACTTCCGTAGGTGCGCCACTTCCAAAAAGTGTGCCACTTCCATGGTTGGGACACTCCCTGATTGTGCCACCTGCAGGTGTGTGTCAGTACCCAGGAGTTGCGTCCCAGATGGTGTTATTGCAAGAGTTATTGATGCATTTCCATGCACAGACGCCCCACTGATCTGAATATCCTGGGAGCCCCGTCTAGGCTGGGGCCAGGTGACTCGGACATTAGCATGAGCACACCCTGGCGGAAGACTGAGGTACACATAGGAGTATAGGGAACGCTTGTACCTTGGCTTCAGCTGAGCGCATCTGCATGGATACGCAAGATGGAAAAATCATGTTTGCCGTTAGAAGACCGAAAGTTATACATTTCTCCTTGGATTATATATATATATATATATATATATATATATATATATATATATATATATATATATATATATATATATATATAAATATAGGGGATGGTAGGAGAAGACAATATTCAAACAGCTCCTGGGAGAACCTTGAGTTTTCCCTGAAGTAAGTTTATTCTCTTCTCTGAGGATGAGGGTCCCCAGCACGGTTCCAGAGGTGGTACCTCCCTATATATATATATATATATATATATATATATATATATATATATATATATATATATATATATATATATATATTACCAATATACTCCCTAAAAATGTATCCATTAATGTTAATAGTGTCTACCAGATTATATTTCATATGTTATGATTTCTGCTAAATAGGAAATATGGCTTTATTCAGTAGTAATTCTACCTTGTCCTCAAAGATAATGTACATATTTGTTGATCTGTATTTCATTAGTGTAGTTCATATTAATATACAATAGCCCTAAAAATTAATTCGCGCAGTTTCTGATGTGACCAGTTGGTGGGATTTAATAATGCAGGTGCACAGTCGGATACTTATAATTAAAACTTTAATAAATACTAAGGCACGTAATGCTCTCATTTATTCACAATCTTGAAAATGCTTATTATTAAAATAACTCCCCACACGCCATTAGTCATCTAATGATTTCCCGAAACAAGAAGTCATGTCAGGCAGGGTTCTGAGATGTGAAAAGAGCTTTCCTTTAGTAGATCACTCGGTATTCTCGGTAATAGAAATAAAATACAATCCACACTTATAAACATTCAAGGTAAAATGAAGCAACGAATGTATCAACCGCTACCGAGTACAAAATGCCTAACTCATAATTATAATCACCGCATCTTTTAATACGCCCCTGAAATTGTCTGTATAAAAGTCTCTCTTAAAAGTTTCCCAAGGTTCCTACAAGCACCCAAATAAATTTAAAACTCACGAGGAAAAGGCAGAAGCTGCTTTCAGGTATTTGAAAATCTTAACCTGGGTCGTCAGAGGAAATTCAGAGAACTGCCTGAATATCTCAGGACGATTTTATTTATTGGCCGACTTTTGTATATCAGTCTCAATCCACTTACGTAGTGTTTGTCTTAATTGTTTCTTAGACGAGTGTATTGTATGTGCGCCCACGACAACGGAGAGCAGTGTTCCAGAATACAATACTCACACCATTGTTCTACATGTGTTAAGCCTGAGTTTCATATCCAAATTTTGTGTCATTATCATCCTGCACGTCACATAGATCTTCTTATCTGAGTATCAAAGTTTTAACATCTTCAAGGCTTGAATAAAATCTATCAGTAATCTCTGCTTCCTAATGGGAAACACGTTTAGTGATTAATATATTTCTTCATTGGTCAAATTTGATTAAGTTCAGTATTAGGTTTGAAGCTTATCTTTGCAACGTGTCTAGTTTCCTTCTGAATATATAGTGCCAGTATACATTTCGGTCCTTAGTACTCCAAATTTCTAGTTACAAAAATCGAACACTGTTTGCTATGTTGACTGTGGCTATGCATTGTTTTGTATCCATGATGTCACTATTAATGACAACTCAAAAATCCTACTCTTTTATCTTGATAATGGATTTCCAAACACTATGTACATATTTAATATTAATTTACCCAAAATGCATTAATGTGTATTTCTCTACATTAAAGTTTACTTTCCATATCTATAATCACAGAGTACACCATGGAGAAGTAGAACTGAATTTTTCCTCCTTAAGTCATGCGTGTCGTATGAGGCGACTCAAATAAAAAATCAAAATCAAATAAGATCAGGTAAGATCCCAATGAGAGGAGTGTTCTTAGTCAGAGAAATAGAGCCAGGGCTTAACCCAGCAGCTAAGGCGATCGTGGGTCAGACTTGAGAATAGGAATAGCAGGGACTGTTGTATCGAACTTGTGGTAGTTGAAGTCTTGAATCTTGAGTAGCTGGCAGCAAGCTAGGTCACTTCAGAGGGTAGAACACATATGGGAGTTATAGGAGTAACTGAGGAGGCAGGTTAGCAATGGAGCCATTTTCGAACTTTTTGAAGCTGCTCCTAGATAGGTGGTATAATTTAGCCTTGTTGCAGAAGGTGAAACGTAGAGGCTTGATGAACTCAAGAACTTGGGTGAGTGTGAAGTGAAGCGGTGATTCAAAGGCATACTTGACTGTTCCAGCACCGAGGCTTTTGTAGAGTTCAGTCCAGGTCATGGTGTCAGTATTTGAAGGAGAAGTGTAGAAGGTAAGGTTTTCCCATGAGGGTTTACTGGAGTCGTCGCTATCTTCCTCTTCTGGAGTGGATTCATTGGGCGAATCTACAATGGTGGTAGCAGGTGACTGAGGGTCGACAGGAGCAGTGGTGAGGTGTAATGGTTGTGTAACAGCAGGCTGGGGGAAGGTGGTTGAGGCAGCATGATCAACGCTGTCAGCGGTGGAAGTGGTTATAGAAGTTACAGGAGCAGTTGCTTGGGCAGGAGACAGGTCTGCAGGTGCAGTAAAGTTCAGGGCGTTGGGAAGGATCTTGAGGATGTCTGCTGAAGGTGTGGAGTCCGGAAAATTAAAGGCAGGCATGTTGTTCAGACGGAATAGTTCGTTAATAGTGGTGTTGAAAGTGCCGGGGTTTGCTGAGTTTGCAAGGTGTGCATACACCATGCAGTACAGTACCTTGGAGGAAGCACCGTCGGGGAGTGGAGAGAGGGAGTTGCTGGTCGAAGGTGCCTGTAGATTATCATATAGAGTCTTGGTGGTGTCGGTTTGTGGTTTGATCATTGCAGCGTATGTCAGTGAATTGGAGGGGTTCTTCAGAACTTTAGTTTTCTTCACTATGATTTCTTTCCTGAGTGGGCACTTAGCTGCAAGGGTATGATGATTACCCTTGCAGTTAAGTCATGTTGGTGCTGTAGTAATGGTGCAGGATCTGAAATCGTGTCCATAATTCCCACATTTTGAACAAAACTTCTTATCCTTGATGGGGCAGTCCTTGGTGGTGTGTTTATAGGAGTAGCAGGTCCAGCAGTGGGAGATGTATGTGAAACGTTCTTGTTCTATATGACTTGGGTGAATGTGGTAATATGAGATGGCCAAACCATCAGAGAGAGCTTGGGCAGCCATGGAGACGTCTGAAAATGTAATCTTTAGCATAGATGAGGCGTTGGGGATCTTGGAGATGTTGTCTACCGAGGCCCAGGTGTTTTGTTCCTCAATGGATATCTTCAGTGCTTCAGTAGAGAGAGAAGTAACGATATTGTCCAGTCTTTTCACAAAGACCGAACGTTTCGACTTCAAGAATGGAGACGGGGATAGAGTGAATTGTTATGTTTGTAGGGTCCTGATTGAAGAGTCGTTCATTAGTTTTGATGCTTCCGTGTCGTCTGTGCAGACGACAATGAAGGAGTCCTTCAGAGAGTGGATTGCTGTAAATTTGACCTGCAGTCAGGTCTTAACGACGGTAGCTAAAGCAAACTTCGAAGAGTCATTTATTGCACCATTCACAGCCTTGATTTTCACACGATGCGACAGCATTGCGAGAAGGTTGTGATGTTTGTAGAATATAAATTCCCCACCCCGGCGGGGTAGAAGAGAGGCTTCTTGAGTGTAGAGCAACTGTGTGATCGGACAGAGCACGACAGGAATGAGAGGCGACTAAAATGCCGGGAGCAAGGGGATAGTAACCTAGTCTCCTGTATACAACACTAAATTTAAAATAGAAGCCTTCGTTTTGCTTTTTAGGTCTACCTGCCTCGGTGGGATATGACTGATTTGCTGGAATAAAAATAAAAATGATCACAGAGTTTACTTATCAACGTTAGTATCGTGTGATCCATAAACGTTACATTTTTTTTATATTAGCTGCGTATCACTTTGAATTACATGTACTGTAAATCTTATTGCAGCAGTTACCAAGATACTTTTCCTTCCCCTCAAGGGAGGTTCCTTGATGCTGGTGAGGGGCTCTTGATCTAGGGGATTGGATCTGTACTCCGGTTCCCTGAATTGAGCCTGAATGCCTTCCATCCCCCCCATGCGCTGTATAATCCTACGGGTTTAGCGCTCCCCATAATAATAGTAATAATAATAATAATAATAATAATAATAATAATAATAATAATAATACCTTCCCTTTTCAACCCACTTGCTACAGTCTAGGTGGAACAATGACGTAAGCCGTAACCTAAGTCGTAGACACATTAAACAATAAAATCAAATTTACGACAAGTCACTGACAGTGGGCGAAACATAGTAAAATGAAGTTTTTCCTGTTTAAGTGATACTGCTATATAGATGAAGTAATAGACTGATACTGGAGAAGAGAATAAGAATTGTAAAGAGTTGATGATGGGCGCACGGACAATGAATAAACAGAAAAGCAAAGACGAGCGTTTACAGAAGCTTTGGATAGTGGAATAGAAGGATAGGCTGTTGTTATTTCTGATAAATGAGAACGAGCTACCTGGAGAAGTCACTTCCTTCCAGTCTTTTCGCAGATGATGAGATACTAATGAGAAGAATGGAGGTAACTGCTAATATCAGACACACACACAGAAGTAAAAATGGACACATGACAAAATTTATCACCATAGGCAGCCAAAAAAAAATGTTAACCTCAACCGAATATTCAACATGAACAAAAATAAGATTTCTTTTGGGGGGGAGGGGGGAATTAACATATGAATTTTATCAGGATAATATGCACCCCATAAGCGAGGTCAACTTTTTTAGTATACAGCGCCAGCATGGAGCCCACACCAGGTACAAGAGAAACACTAAAATGTCCAGAGATTTGCCTCGAACTAGTTCCTGAGACGAGGGATCTGTGCTCTGAAAGATTATCAAAAAACTAAATATCTTACCGATGGAGAAATGAAAACTTAGAAGGGACGTAGTTGCAAGATTCTTGAAAGTTATCGACAAAGTAAATAAAGCCAGACAGGTTTATAGAAGACAGACCGGGACTTGGGAAATATAATTAAATCTAAACTACCCATAAGAATTTCTTCACTGTGAGAGCTCTGGGTGGAATCTAATGAAGGAAATTATAAAATCAAATTCCGATCATGAACTCATATGTAAAAACTACAAAACTTTCTTGGATAGTGACTAAGATATATATGGAACACTAGGGCCTTTTTTCATCAGGAAGAAATGTCAAAATTTAAGGTTTTATGGAAGGGACACAAGAACTGGAAATCAAGCGATATACTAGGAAAGACCAAATTTTGTGAAAAGGGAAAATACACCTTCAGAGCACGTCAGTGTTTAGCGTCCTCTCACGTCAAATTCCCTGGCAAAAGATTCTCGTTATGGACGCTTCACCCAAACACCGTCGTCTCTCACTCTTTCCCAGCATCCCGCCTACATCCAGTACATTAACTAGACACAATATGAGGCGCATGACATTATTTTCTGGAGGACGAAACGTCATCCAGAATTTGTAAAATCCTGGTGAACGAAACGTCTTCTCAAACTGACATAAATCGCATGTTTTGTTTTACTAAAGGTATATTCTACCAATGATATGCATCTAGTCCTTTCTTCCGTCCGTAATTACCTTCTGAGCCTTCGCGTTCCCTTCCTCACTTACATTCATACCATTCTCTTGTTCTCACTTCCTCTCTATTACTTTTCTTTTTTCAGATTTTCCCGTCTTTTTGCTCTCCATCCATAAAAGTACAAGAGGAGCCACGGAGTTCTAACAGTGAAGGAAGAAATAAGGAAGAAATAAGGAAGAAATAAGAGTTTGAGGTTCTCGTGTGTGTCTGTCAGTAGAGCATGACAGCACTTTCTGTCTAGGTGAATGCCTACCACCCAACGGAGAAACTGACAGAGGGACAGAGAAGCGAAGGATGGGGTAAGAATAATAAGAAGGGGTCAGAGGGGGGGAGAAAGAGATCAGGGGAGGGGAAGGAAATTTCAGTGAGAAGGACGAAGGGGGTAGGAAGGGATCAAAGAAAGGGAGATAGGGTCTGGGAGGAGGAGGGAAGAAATCAAAGAGGAGAGAAGGGTCAGAGAGGAAAAAAGTGTCAAAAAGAGTGAAACGCGTGAGGAAGTTTTAGAAAGGGGCCAGAGAGGGATGAAAGGGGCAAGAGAAGAGAGGAAGGGTCAAGAGAGCAAGAAGATAGAGAGGGGGTGCAAGAGGCCAAAGAGGGAAAAAGGATGGGGCCAGAGAGAGGTATGAAGTGAACAGAGAATCGGAGGAAGGAAGGAGAGTAATAAGAGGAAGATAAAAGAATCATAAAGGAAAAAGACGTGAGAAGAAGTCAAAGATGGTTAAGAAGAAAGCAAGAGGTGGTGGTGATTCATTCATCAGTAAACAACACAAACTCCTGACTCGTGTCTTATTCAAATGATGACCAGTCACAAGTTAAGTATCCGCTGAACTGCCAGAGCCAGGTTTTACCCCCTATTTAATTAAAGACGAAAGAATCACTACATGGTAGCGTATCTTAAGATAAGACGATACCTAAACGGGTATCCTAAAATTTGGAAAAGGAAGGGATCAGTTAGGAGGAAAGGGTTGTTTCATTTTATTTACAATGCACAAGAACCGTTGGATTTTCGAAGTTTCTAACATACCGTGTCTACTGTTATCTAATTATTACTATGAACTTGCTATTGTGCTGAACAATTTAGTGTTACACTTAGAGAATTTATAAAAACAAAACAAGATATGCTATTCGAAGTCAATTTTTCACATTTCACAAGCCTTGGTCATATTTCATTCTATGTTACTGGCCATAAGTGTCAGCAAATTTAGACGAATGGGAATATATACCCCCATCAGTTATGTCAAAAGAGATGCTGGGTTCTTTGGCAAGCACCCTGTGTGGAAAGTGACACTCAGTCATAGAGAAGCCGCGGCTATTATCTAAGGTACAGACAGCTCAAACCACCCCACCGCGTTAGGTGATCTAACAACGGGATTTTTTCATTAGTAACGTTAGGCACACGAGTAACTTTTACCCAACACCTGTATACTTTCAGCAGACATGGAGTTTTCTTGAACTGGATTTGAGTGTTTCCTAACACAGGATTGAAGTGTTTCCTAACACAGGATTGGAGTGTTTCCTAACATAGGATTGGAGTGTTTCCTAACACAGGATTGAAGTGTTTCCTAACACAGGATTGGAGTGTTTCCTGACACAGGATTGGAGTGTTTCCTAACACAGGATTGGAGTGTTTCCTTACACAGGATTGAAGTGTTTTCTAATACAGGATTGGAGTGTTTCCTAACACAGGATTGGAGTGTTTCCTAACACAGGACTGGAGTGTTTCCTTACACAGGATTGAAGTGTTTTCTAACACAGGATTGGAGTGCTTCCTTACACAGGATTGGAGTGTTTCCTAACACAGGATTGGAGTGTTTCCTTTCACAGGATTGGAGTGTTTCCTTTCACAGGATTGGAGTGTTTTCTTACAATGGATATGGTATATCATCAGGACCGGATTTCTCCCTGGATGCGACCCACAACAATCGGCTAACATTAGAAAGTGGAAGTAGGGGTGGGGGAGAATGATTAAAGGGTTGAGAGCTAGAGAGGAATAAAATGAGGCAAAAGAGGTGAGGAGAAAGGGTAGAAAAAGGATGGAAATGTTAAATAAGGCTAAGTGGGGATACTGGAACTCACTAGGGATGTTACTTTATCTTGAATGTGAGTGTTAAAGTTAAAATCACACAGGTCACTGATCCCCCCCTCTGGTCACTGATAAACGTCAGGTAATATCACACAACTCATTGACCCTCGTCAGGTCCCTCTACAGGTCACTGACCCTTGCCAGGTTACATTAAACATCACGGTGATCCCAGCCAGTTCATATCAGAGGTGACTGCCTCATGCCAGGTCGCATCAAACAGCACAATGACCCTCGTCTTGTCATATTACAGGTCACTGACGCTCGTCAGGTCACATCAAGCAGGTTATTGAGCCTCATCAACGCATATTACAGGTCACTGACCCTTGTACAGCCATATTTCAAGTCACTGACTCTTATCTGGTCATATTACACAGGTCACTGACCCTGGTCAGGTAACAACAACAAAGGTCAATGACGCACTTTAAATCATACGTAAGGTAATGGATACGCAGCTATGATTGCATCACGTTCAGATTACTACATCTAACCAGGTGAGGGCACTAAGGCCAATAGCTAGAACCAATACTCCCTCTTTAGCGTCCGTTTCACACACACACACACACACACACACACACACACACACACACACACACACACACACACACAAGAGAGGAATTGACAAGGTGGACAAAGACAGGATGTTCCAGAGATGGGACACAACAGCAAGGGGACACAGTTGGAAGTTGAAGACGCAGATGAATCACAGGGATGTTAGGAAGTATTTCTTCAATCACAGAGTAGTCAGGAAGTGGAATAGTTTGGGAAGCGATGTAGTGGAGGCAGGATCCATACACAGCTTTAAGCAGAGATATGATAAAGCTCATGGTTCAGGTAGTGACCCAGTAGCGACCAGTGAAGAGGCGGGGCCAGGAGCTATGACTCGACCCCTGCAACCACAACTAGGTGAGTACACACACACAAACACACACACACACACACACACACACATAGCAGCGAAACAAATCTGACCCGAAACACACACATCAGGAGGAAAACACAGTCAAGGACAGGTAATCACACGCACACGCACGCACCCACGCACGCGAATACCATTAGTTACATATTTACAGACAAGAGAGAGACAACGAAGTGAAGGTCAGTCCCACAGCTAGAGTGAGGCTGAGTACTTTTGTGAATGCTAACTTGTATGACTTTGACACTACAATAGGGGGTCAGAGACTACAAACCTCACTCAAGGAAAAAGATCTTGGGGTGAGTATAACACCAGGCACATCTCCTGAAGCGCACATCAACCAAATAAGTGCTCTCTGCGGCACCAGCATGCTAAGAGGTATGTCCTACGAGGAGAGGTTAAGGGAAATCAACCTGACGACACTGGAGGACTGTCCAGATGGAAGCTCATGTGTGGCATCAGGTGAACTTATAGTAGCGAGTCTTCCTGAACACCTTAGTGACTATGTTGGTGTTCACAAAGTTATTGATGAAACCTGGCTCTTAGATTCTATAACAGGCTAGTCAGTCTGATCTGGTCCCCACAACAACACTACGTAGTCAGTTTCAAGGTATGGCCAGTCATTACCCTTATCCTCATTAATAAAAGTCCTCAGATAGCGTTACAGTAAACTACTGTAAAATACCAATTTATTTATGCATGAGAACCAAGCAACTTCATATTTCAGGGAGGCCACAGCTCTATTTATAATTCTCATATGAACTATACATACTGATGACGCTGGAGAGGTCAGGCTCATTGCCTCCCCGCTCATCATGGCTCCTTCAGGTCATATATTCATCACGTGCAGATCTCAATCATTTCATCACTTTCACTCGTCGAACGTATCTCTTCGTCAGCATATATCTCTGCAGTCCGCTTACCTAATGTTGGCGTACAGAAATAAATAAATATATATATATATATATATATATATATATATATATATATATATATATATATATATATATATATATATATATATATATATATATATATAATCACAATAAACAGATGACATCACGATATGCAGAACGACCACTGTGAAAGAATAGCGAGATTCCAAGCGCATTCGTGATTTCTCACATTATCAAGGAACTATAAGTTCTTTGATAAAGTGGGAAGTCACGAATTTCACTATTCTTTCACAGTGGTTGTTCTGCATATTGTGATGTCATCTGTTTATTGTGATTATATATATATATATATATATATATATATATATATATATATATATATATATATATATATTTATATATATATATATATATTTATATATATATATGTATATATATATATATTTGATGAAGTTATCTTGCTCTTGCAGCTATTTTATTGCTTGCACACAAATCTACTTATGCAATTATGAAGTTTCACACTTTAGCACACATCTTTCAAAGCTCTTCTTGGGACCAGTAAGTAAGCAGGACAGTACGGATCAATTCCACCCACGTGCTCACCGTCAGATCATTATTCCCAGAATACTGGAGAGAATATCAAATGATGAACTGCGCAACCTAGTAGCTGATGCTGTGAGTAGATGTGCATTATAGCCATCGCCACCGAGGTTGAGTATTGAAAGATAAAGGCTGTGCACATGAGGCAAATAAACAACAACTGACCAGACGAACACACGTACGCATATTGAAGTGACTTTCCCACACGGCTGCTCTCGAGGGAATCCCAGCACTACATGACTCCCACAGGAGGAGTCCCGTGGGATGGTTGAAAATGAGAAGACAAGGTCATAAGAAAAATTGTTTAGAGTCTCGTATACATCCCTAGTGTTGTTTAACGAGCAATTTGAAGCAAACTTTATTTCTAAGTGGCAGCGCCAGATATGTAAGTTGTATGACACCTGGCAGTGTAGGCTCCGACACGCCAGATTAACGGATCGGTGGTATTAGAAGAGAATCTGAAGGTCAAGGCGTGGAATCCAAGCGTTCCCCTAATCCCACTAGGTGATTGCTTTGTATTTAGTTTGCCCATTTACTGAACAGACACCTTTCCAACAGTTTCTACGCTACATTACTTAGCGCTGGTACTTTAAGAGGCATAATAAATTATGCAGGGTCTCTTGGTCACGGGTTGAATGTGAAGAAAGTACTCCGCGCTTCAGGTAACAAGAAATGGATCAGGTGTAATGGCCGCCTATCAAATAGTCAACTTAATAAATATTAATCTTGTCTTTAAATGATTTTCAGGTGGCTAAGTAATGAGATTTAACATGCATGTTGCACTGGGTGACAATTCCTGGAATCTGTCGTGTGTGTGTGTGTGTGTGTGTGTGTGTGTGTGTGTACTCACCTAATTGTGATTGCAGGGGTCGAGACTCAGCTCCTAGCCCCGTGTGTGTGTGTGTGTGTGTGTGTGTGTGTGTGTGTGTGTGTGTGTGTGTGTGTGTGTGTGTGTGAACACTCACCAAGTTGTGTTTTCCACAACTTATTGTCTCTTCTAAATTTTGAACCTCCATCTGCGTCCCATTATCCTTAGTCCTTTCCTCTTAAGCACTGTGTTTGTCCTATCAATATCTTTTACGACTTCACATATAGCATTCTTATCCATCCCTCCCTACTTCTCCCCAGGGTCGTCAGTTTAAATTCCAGGAGAATCTCGCCATATCGCATTCCTATTGGCTCCGGGACGTAGCTTGTTGCAAACACTTAAACCTTCCCTAGATTGTACACATGCTTGTTTATGTAGAAATTCCACTCTGGAACTGCGTATTATAAACCAGGCCTAACATTTGTTGCGCACAGTGTCCTAAATGATTCAGTGTTCACAAACGAATATGCACTTATACACGTTCATCTATTAATGAGTGTTCGCCTGGCAGCCTCGTGGCAAATATGAGCGACTTCGTCCGTATGATGCTCTGCATATCATACCTATACTCACGCTTCACAAGGGACTATAGTCACCCAAGCTCACCTGTCAGTGTAACCAGATATCAAAAGCGTTGAAAATCCCTCACACTCATGAAGTTATCTCACTCGCCTGATTCCCGCAATATTACTTTATACTTTCATAACAGGACTTTGTCTATATATAATTAAATCTACGCTAAAGCTTTACGGTACTTTATTCCCCGTAGTAATCATACAACCGCATTTCGCAAGCTTTAATCCCCTCTCACAATTCATCTATCTTCATGCAAAAAAAAAAAAAAATCAGCGCTTGTTCTAGCAACATTACGCTACTTATTTAATATATTTTCAATTATCAATGACACAGACTCCCTCTTTGACTTTTTGACCACAACATCTCTATCATACAAACTTTGATTATACTTTCTTCAGCACTTCACTCCGCCCTTACTAACACTGCCTCTGTTATACTCTCCATCCTCGCTGGTCTCCGGTCAGTATATTAAACCTTCAGCAGCGCTCTATGACCTTTGTGCGTTTAGCGCTTAGTTATGATTATAATAATAATCCAATTATCGTTTTAATAACGCATTATCTTCATACAAATATTAAGCTTACCTTTTTTTATATTGTTACCATGGCAACATCTCTTATTGCTGCCTCACCGAAGCACTCTAGTTTATTCTCGTCTCATTAACATTCTCTCCCACTTTATTCATTTATCTCGTCTCTCAGTTTTAAAACCAGGTTTTCACTCCACTCCCCCCCCATCCCCCCCACTTTCCTCCCTCGCCTCGAATTTTGCGTTACGGTTATTACATTTAAATAGCACGCTACAGCGGCACGCGCGCACTCACGCGCACTTGCGCGCACGTACCCACATGCAGGCGCTGAAATTAAATTGGCCAAGTGTCTATTGACAAGTGTTTTTGACAAACGGTAACTAGCGTACACGCAAACGCGCACACACACGCGATAAAGCTCATGGAGCAGGGAGAGAGTGGACCTTGTAGCAACCAGCGAAGAGGCGGGGCCAGGAGCTGTGAACCGACCTGCAGTCACAGGTATGTCATATACAAGTATACACATACGTGTCCCTTAGCATTAATGTTCAAGTAGGTTTGCCAAGACGGGTCCTGACCCGGGTCTTCTCCATGTGGTAACCAGGCAGCTAGAATTAGGTAACTTTAATTAATATACATATGTACTCACGCGCACGTGCACGCACGTACCTACATGCACGCTCTGAAATTAAACTGGCCACGCGCTGAAATGAAACGTACACGCAAACACACACACACACAAATATAATATAATATATATATATATATATATATATATATATATATATATATATATATATATATATATATATAACACACACACACACACACGAGTGAGAATGGCTGGGTGTAAGAAAGGCATCCATGCATGGCTTGGAAGATCTGTAACAATGCCACTTCATTTTAAATTCTTATATGTGAATATAACCGTAGTGATTGCAGGTAATATTTTTCCACTGGTGACGCTTCTACTGCTTCTCCATACCAGTTGGCAGTATATAAGCTATTTCGTCGCATATACGGCATACTTTTCTCAAGATTGATGGACTGAACACAAATTGAGGGACTGATTACCTCAAACTCCTCATCTTCAGCCTTTCTTCTCTGTATTGGACTGGTGAAGCTAATGGTTGGCGAATCGTTTCCACAGTAAACATACCCAAATGTTGCACACATCACATGTCTTATTTGCCAACTTGACGGTTTTTTTTTAGCCATTTATATTACATCTAGTAACAGTTGTGCGGGATATAAAATTATTTGGTTATCCTATCAACTCTTAGCTTGTCAATAAAACTAGGGATCTTGTAGATGAATGGTTCAGAGAACCGACATGTTGATAAATTAGACACATGTGCAACTCTTGGGTATCTTTATTGAGGAAACGTTTCGCCACACAGTGGCTTCATCAGTCCATACATGTATGGACTGATGAAGCCACTGTGTGGCGAAACGTTTCCTCAATAAAGATACCCAAGAGTTGCACATGTGTCTAATTTATCATCAAAACTAGGGAACCTTTACCTAACCTTGTCAAACCCTGTGTTAAAAAAAGCATACCTTGTGTTACATGTATATACAATGGATTGTCTCGCAGTGTACTATATAAACACTGAAAGTTTATTTTAATTTCCGATATATTAATTAAAGTATTTTTGGCTGGTGGTGAACATGTGTCGTGAAGCCATAATGACTCTCGAGTTAGTGATAAACTTTTAGCCTCTTTAACCATAAACCAATTTAACTATAATCTTTGTTAATGTCACCAGCGTTTCTAATAAGAACGAAAACAATGGCAGAGACAACTCGTCACTGGTTTTGGGAACAAGTAGCTGATCCCACAATGCTTCAGAGGTTCATTCACTCATTCTTGAGGAGGACGTCACGACCTTCCAACACAGACATTTCTGAAACCATCCTAATGTGACAGCATCAAATCTCTTATAACAAATAACTTGACTGCAAAAACGTGAAAGATCATTTTTCAAGCATGGCAATCAATATTGCTAGTCATTATAATAATAATATAAGTACATGTACAAGATACTACTACATAGAAAGCCGCTTGTTAAGCTGAACATTTCGGGCAAATTAGGTCAGTTTTGTCCCAGGATGCGACCCACCCCCACACCAGTCGATTAACACCCAGGTACCTATTTTATACTGATGGGTGAACATGGACGGCAGGTGTCTTATGGAAACATGTCCCTAATGTTTTCCAGCCGTACTGGAGGAGATTCGAACTCCGGACCTCAGTGTGTGAGTTACCGAAGAAGATTCGAACTCCGGACCTCAGTGTGTGACCTGAGTGCGCTAGTGATCGAGCTGCGGGACTCCTGAGAAGCGTTAGACCCATAAGGATCACTCAGCGCCTGGGGGAGTTGGGAGACAATCAGATACTGCCCAAGAAACAAGGAGTTCTGGTCCAGTTTTATTGGATCAAGAGCCCCTCATTAGCGTCAAGGAACCTCCCTTGTGGAGTGACAATCATCAAAAGCAAATAACTACTTTGAAGCGGCTTAGGAACAATTAACACTAGTGAATGTCTCAGCTATAATAACTGAGATAGCAAAACAGCACCAAAAAATTAAAATGTTTTGCTTATATTGTTAAAAGCGGTTTTAATCAATCTATTCTTAGAAGAGATTGCTAGAAGATCGACTCACGACAGGTTAAATACTGACTGGTATCTGATGTTGCGTAGCCCATCGCTGATAAGTTGGTAATTAAGCAAAATATGGCGTAACCAGTGAATCTGTTCCAGCAATTAGATTTTTAACGCCTTTTTTTTTTACACCGCCACTCAACATAGCTGAGAGTCATGGGAACTATAAAACCAAGAGAGCATGATTTTTCCCTCGGCTAGGCTATTCTAATTGGCAAAACAGCATAGGCAACTCGCTCTAGGGTATGACTAGCCTCTCCAGAACACACTAAGATTTAATTGAAAATGAAAATATCTTGAGAATTTAATTTTTATGAGTACTCACTTTAGTTATATTTGTGGCTTCGCTCTCTGATGATTTTTTACCCACTTAGGTATCTATGAAGGACATGGGAAAATAATATTTTTAAAAGTTGGATCTGGTAACTAAAATTGCACATTATATTTAAAGAGCTACTGTATCGTATAAACATTTTGACAATACACGTGAAGTGTTAATTTTTTAAATGTATTGACATTAACAAAACTGCTTAGTGTGTAGAGACGAACAGGAGGCTTTGCCATGGACGATATTAATTTAGTATTTAGTGAAACTACGAACTACAGTAATGTAGTCAGGTAAAACATGAGTTTATAGGGAATTTGTGCACAATCTTTCAATAGAATGTAGCTTCTATTACAGTCAGGTGATGCACCATTCTGTAACGCTTGAAAAATTATGTAGTTCTTTGTGATGGTGTAGGTAAGTGGTTTTGTGATGGTGTATGAGATATGCAATGATTTGTGTGTTTTGTGAGGGTACTTATTTGTGATGATGAAGACACGCAACACTTGGGAATCATCATTCTGGAAATGTTTCTCCAGCCAGTGGCTTCTTCCATCCAATGCAGAGAAACGGTGGAAGATGAGGAGTTTCTCTGCATTGGACTGAGGAAGTCACTGGCTGGAGAAATTTTTCCAGAATAAAAATTCCCATGTTGTCCTTTTTCTAAGCCATTTATTCATACTTTTATACGATTTATTAGGTTTCGTTATCAGTTGTCTTTAGTGGGCTTAAGTTGACGAATATTATTTTGTTCTTCAATTGGATTCTAATTCTCATTAATCTTTGCTTTGAGCAATTAATCTCTGCTATTACGCACCCAGGTAAGAAAGACCTGTTATCCTGGGTCATAAAAGGACTTGGAGCAAAATAAACACAGCAGTAGTCTTTAAATTATATTTTCCTTCACCAAGTATGATTACAGGTATTTAAACATATGTACACTACGTACAAGTTTGGAAAATACGTGTATCACGGTGATCAAGAGGCAAAATATAAAATAGTGCTACTCAGGTAATGTAAAATACAGTCCATGTAGCAACAGATTGTCAGTAATTCCCTAGCTCTTTTCTGAGTAGTGATCCATGTTACTGTCAGGGTAGTAGTGGTGCTTTCTGAAAATGAATACTTTGGTCTGTAGGAGCGTATCTGAGGCTGGATAAGAGAGCTGGGTAAGGACAGTCAAATGAAAGCGAACCATTGGATTGGGCGAATGTGATGCCAGTGATCAGCTCAGTAAAGGTGGTTAGTGTGCATTGTGGGGTGTCTTGGCGATATGTACTAATGAAAATCAATAGAGTGCAGTGAACATTATTACAGCGTCATCTATTGATCATTGTATAGTGAAATGATGTTTAGTATAAGAGTCCATATAAAATATAATAATAAAATAGTGTTATGAAAGTTTGTGACAAAGTTTGGTTGCACTGGCTTTCATAGAAACTAAGCTGTAGGAAAAGAAATCCAAAGGCATTCAAAGTATATGTAAGTTTATTAGGTAATCCCCAGCCAATTCTCTGAATGTCTCAGCTTCTAAGAAACCTGGAAACGGAAAGGCCTCAAGTCTTATATGAATATTCAGAATCTGTGTAAAGAAATTACTAGCATACAGCGCTACAGACATTGCTACGGGAACTCTAAAAAGGTTATCAGATCCTCCACGGACTGGACTGGGAAAGTTTAGAAATAGTTACCAGTTTGATCCCAAGACCTCAAATTTTCACAAGAGCTCCTCCGGTACCTACAACAAAACCAGAGTATAAAGAATGAAAACGAACAATACCGTGACTGGAACAATACACAAACAAACCGCGCAAAGGAGACTAAAACTCATGACGACGTTTCGGTCCGACTCGACTAGGACCATTAACTAGTTAATGGTTCTAGTCGAACCGCCGTCATAAGTTTCAATCTCTTATTTGCGGTGTATTTGTGTATAAAACCAGAGTATAGATATCGTCCCCAAGAACTTTTAGTATACTCGAAAAAATTATATACTGAACGATCAGAGTTATGTCTGGCATCCTTATGAGAGTTATCACAGCAGTCACAGGAAAGTTATAACTGTTTATAACTGTTTATCATACTCAGTAATAATTCAGAGTGTGTATAAAAGTAAAGACAGAATGATTTAGCTTCGCCTACAAGCTAATCGTATGTTGCCTCTGCTTTTACGACAGATGATTTATTAAGAAACGAGGGAAAACAAGAAGAAGCTTTGGTACCATTCCATATTATTATTCATGAGAGACCAGTTATTATAGTAAACTGAACACCTGCTAACGTTAGTTACCCATCACTCTCTGATGGGTAACTATATGGCCTATATGACTATATGACTGATATGACTATGTGAACTATATGAACTATATGATTCCTTCCACGGGGGTCATATAGTTCATGAAGAATGGGAAATAATCAGGTTTGAAGCACAGCTTAAAAGCAATGAATTTTTAGGTCGTTATCATATCTCCTCTCGTTCTATTTTTCCAGTGAAGCCAAATAGAGGTTTATATGTCTTTTACTCATGGATCATATTTCTAAATTGTACAATACATTTTATGTCTCCTATCTCTATTTTTCATAAGTTAATCTAAGAAGACAGTTACTGGTTGATGGCATTCTAATGAAATGTCAAGACAGAATGTATATCAGTGTTGTTATATATATGGAGAAATATGTTAAAAAGATTCAAAATCCAGTTTAATGTGTACTTAGAAATCTAACTACCAGTATGTAATACCACTGACATACATGTCATTGTTTCTACGTGGGCGCTAAGTTATGTGTAAATAATGATGAGTAAGACTAAAGAGAGTATAAATCCGGCTTTCTAATGGTAGTTTTGTATTTGTCACCATTTATTTTTCAGTTTGATGCTGGCAACATTTTTATCATGGTATTCAGAATTTCCATGGGGTTTGTGTGCACTTTCACCAACCTCCAGCATATGCATGACTCGTCCCATGATTTAAATTCAACAAACACTTTTAACCAATGGGGTAACCCTTGACAGGATTATCCAAGTTCATTGTCTTAGCTTTTCACAAATTTTCTCGTTTGTTTTCCCCATTTTCTGCGAACATATGGATATAACCATTTATTATAACCTTATAAAAATTTTCTCTCATAATTGCTCTCATAATTCTTTCACTTGAAAGTTATTCCATCCTCATAGCGTGACTTTTATTCCTCCCGTTTTTTTTTGCAGACCACTCCGTTATGCCTTACTTTATTAGGATATTTTATGTGCTTTATTAGTATCAGGATGACTAGTCTATCCATGGGTGACCAGTCATCCAGGGGTGACCCAGGATTGGGACAGGGGTTATTTGACTGACTGGTGTTACCCAGGGGAAATATCAAGCCAGGGGAGGACCCGACTTAGTCATGAGCTGGGTCCCCTTTCCTGGCAGTTTTACCCCCTTTGTTTTTCTGTTGTGTCAACTGAATGGTTGTTTTTCTTTTATTAGGTATAAATTTAAGAGTAATCTCCAGTAGGATCAATTGATTCTCTTGGAGTCCACTAGCTGATTTTCCAGGAGATATCCAGCTGATTCTCCCTGAGATTACCAGCTGATTCTTCTGGAGATCAGCTGATCAGGTTACCAGCTGATCCTTCTGGAGATCAGCCGATCCTCTTGGAGATCACCAACTGGTTCTAACAGTGATCACTTGCTTATCTCCATACCCACCCTAGAGGATCTCCGGACCATGAGCGCCCACACCACCAACAATAAACAAGAAGGCAACCACCCAGGATACCCACTAATGATGCTCTACCAGGGCTTATGGTTAGACAAAAAATAGATATGTATATAAAGGAGAGAGTGTTTAGAAGAAATTCTTCACAGCTTTGTAATACAAGTGCTACGCCAACCAACGAGCACGCGGCTGAAGTCCGTGACCCGCTTCTGCAGGTACAAAAGTTAGAAAAGGTTTAAAGGTTTGCAACCAGACTAGTACCACAACTGAGATGTTGAAGGAAATGAACCTGACGATCCTGACAGAGAGAAGTATTAGGGGAGACAATATTATGACATGCAAACTCATAAGAAGAATTGATGGGTAGATAGGGAGAGATTCTTTGAATTAAGACTATCAGAATCAAGGGCACGCAGGTGGAAACTGACGGCACAGATAAGCCATTGTGATGTAAAGAAGTATTTCTTCAGTTTCAGGGTCGTTGAAAAGTGGATTGATTTGGGTGAGACAATGGTGGAAGAGCGCTAAATACCCAGGGGCCTAAAATGATTGTTGCAGGTGTAAGCAGTCTAGGAGGCTGAGCCTGTTTCTATAGTCTCGACCCTCAATAAACACAGCTTGGTGTTTGTTGAAGGTCGAGACACACACACACACACACACACACAGACACACACACGCAAGATTATAACAGAACCAAAGTTACTCGACAGCCACATGAGAAAAAAGACAGCTGTGAAGAACCAGGTGATAATACTGAAAAAAATTGTGGCGGTGATGAAGAATGACAGAAATATGTGAAGACCTCAGCAATAGATTCAAAAGATTTTTACAGAAGTAGAGAAATTGTAAGAAGAATTGTAGTTAGACTAAATCAGCTGTGCTAGAAAGCATAAGCGCTGCACAAGAAGTGATGAAACAACAGAAACATTGGAACCAGATAACATATCTCCCTGAGTGTTGAATGAAAGAGCAGAGCCACTATATGAACTACTGATTAAGGTATTCAACCAATCTATCCAATAATGACAAGTGACAGAAAATTAGAAAAGGGTAAATGTTGTCCCCATATGTTAAAAAGGGGCGCAGACAAGAGGCACTAAACTATAGGCATAGTGCCGAAAGTTATAGAGCAGAGAATAAGGAAAAGGATATTAGAGCACTTAAAGAGGAGATTCTTTATAGAATACCAGCATGAATTTAGGGGTGGAAAATTCTGTCTTACAAATTTGCTTGATTTCGATGACAGAATTACAGAGCTAAGGCAAGGAATACATGGCTGGGCGGACTGCATCGTCTTGGACATCATGAGAGCATTTTATACAGCACCACAATGGAGATTAATCCAGGAACTTGAGGATCAGGCAGAGTGCTCCAGTGGGTCAAGGAGTTCCTGAATGACAGTAAACAGAGAGCAAAAGAAAGGAATGTTAAGCGGCCTCAGCATGAAACTCACTCCTCGAACAGAATATGTAAAAGCTTGAAAACGTCCATAGGTCTGCAACCAAGCTAGTACCAGAAATGAGAAAGACACCGTATGAGGAGAAGTTATAGGTACCAGTCCTGAAGACCCTGGCGAAGAGAAGAACATGAGTGCCAAATTGTTATAATATATAAAAACCTTAAAGCAATAGAAAGGACAGACAGGGACAGATGGTTTGAATTAAGAGGACCAGTATCAAGCCGAAAATACAAATGAGCCATAGGGATTCATGGAAGTAATTCTTTACCCTAGAAAGGATGAGAAGTGGAATGACTTGGAAGAGGCAGTGGTAGAGGCAGTGGCAGAGGCAGTGGTAGAGGCAGTGGTAGAGGCACTCATTACATATCTTCAAGAACAGATATGACAAAGTCCAAGAAGCCAAAACTCAGTGATGCTGATCAAAGTGGTTCAGGAGGCAGGGCCAGGAGCTGAAGCTTGGCCCCCGCAAACACTGCTCGGCGAATACAACTAGGTGAGTATACATTAACACACACCATATGTATGTGTGCGCGAGTGTTTCTATATATCGTGTATTTGGTGTGTGTGTGTGTGTGTGTGTGTGTTAGTTACCTTTTGTCCAGGGTATTTGTCACTAAGACACGTGGCCTGTTGTTTATGTATGTGTGTGTGTATGTGTAACAGCAATATGTAATCTCCTATATGTGGTAGCATAAGTCGAGTATGTGTGTGTGTGTACTCACCTATTTGTATTCACCTATTTGTGGTTGAAGGGGTCGATTCATAACTCCTAGCGCCGCCTCTTCACTGGTCGCTACTAGGTCCTCTCTCTCCCTATGTGTGTGTGTGTGTGTGTGTGTGTGTGTGTGTGTGTGTGTGTGTGTGTGTGTGTGTGTGTACTCACCTAGTTGTACTCACCTAGTTGAGGTTGCAGGGGTCGAGTCCAAGCTCCTGGCCCCGCCTCTTCACTGGTCGCCACTAGAAAACAAACCATACCACGGCCGGGAATAGAACCCGCGATTAGAGAGTCTCAAAACTCCAGACCGTTGCGTTAGCCACTGGACCAGCTGTGTGTATGTGTGTGCGCGCGTATGTGTGTGTGTATGTGTGTGTATGTGTGTGTATGCGTATATGTGTGTGTGTGTGTGTGTACATGTGTGTGTGTGTATGTACATATGTGTGTGTATGTACATATGTGTGCGTGCGCGTATGTGTATATGTGCGTATAGTTGTAAATGCAAGGGTCGAGTCATAGCTCCTGGCCCCGCGTCTTCAATGGTAGCTACTAGGTCACTCTCCCTGCTCCATGAGCTTTATCATACCTCTTCTTAAAGCTATGTGTGGATCCTTCCACCACTACATCACTTTCCAGACTATTCCACTTCCTGACAACTCTGTGACTGAAGAAACACTTCCTAACATAGTCGATTCCTCTCAATATTTTATATGTCGTTATCATATCCCCCTATCTCTCCTGTCCTCCAGTGTCGTCAGCTCCTCGTAGGGCATGCCCCTTAGCTCCGGGACTAGCCTTGTTGCAAACCTTTGCGCTTTCTCTAATTTCCTTACGTGCTTGGCTAGGCGTGGTTTCCAGATTGGTGCTGCATACTTTAATAGGGGCCTGAACGATTCCTTATTGAGATATCGGAATGCTGTTCTTGGGTTTGCTTGGCACCCGAATGTTGCAGCAGTTATTTGGTTGATGTGTGCCTCAGATGATATGCTCGGTGTTATACTCACCCCAAGATCCTTTTCCTTGAGTGAGGTTGGTAGTCTCTGGCCCTCTAGACTGTACTCCGTATGCGGTCTTCTTTGCCCTTCCCCAATCTTCATGACTTTGCACTTGGTGGGGTTGAACTCCAGGAGCCAGCTGCTGGACCAGGCCTGCAGCCTGTCCAGATCCCTTTGTAGCCCTGCTTGGTCTTCGTCCGATTGAATTCTTCTCATCAACTTCACATCATCTGCAAACAGGGACACTTCTGAGTCTATTCCTGCCGTCATATCGTTCACACATACCAGAAACAACACCGGTCCTAGGACTGACCCCTGTGGAAACCCGCTCGACACAGGTGCCTCTCTCTGACACTTCGCCATGTACCATGACTCGCTGCTGTCTTCCTGCCAGGCATTCTCTGATCCATAACAGTGCCTTCCCTGTTATCCCTGCCTGGTCCTCGAGCTTTTGCACTAATCTCTTGCGTGGAACTGTGTCAAACGACTTCTTACAGTTCAAGAAAATACAATCTACCCACACCCTATGTTTGTGCATGTATGTGTGTGTGTGTGTGTGTGTGTGTGTGTGTGTGTGTGTGTGTGTGAAAATGTAAAACAATAAAAGCGGGTTGTATGAGTCTACGCAGCTGTGGGATCCCATGATATGATCTTCACTCTCAGCTATTTATGATGAGCAGAGAGAAGAACGATTTCCAACATTAATATCTGACCAAGGCAGGAATGGGTTTCACACATTTAGTATACACATATCTAACGGCCAATTAGGAAAGGCTTGGCATAGTTAACATAATATCTGGGAGGCTACCTGGGCTGCCCCGGTCGTGGGGAATCCAAAACTATTTGTAGCAAGATGCCGGAAGATAAGTGGAGCCACGATCTCCGCTCCCTTTCTGGCATTCTTTATCCTGAGTTTCTAAATACGTGGACCGGCTCATTCTAAAACTATTTCTCGCTTGCTAACTTGATGATTGAAAAATTTCCCAATATATAACCATCTCTCAGAATAATGTTTCGGGTTCTTCTTTTGTTTACCTTTCTCCTTGAAGCTGGTGCTAGTTTTTACGTGGAATTATGGCTTCACAAATGTGCCATATGTCACCGCTCCTCTCCAGTAAGTGACCATTACAAGTCTTGATTCGGAGTATCTTCAGAGATAAGTGCTAGGATCCCTCTGAGTAATTTCTGGTTTATTAGCAGCAGAGATTATAAAATTCTTAATATGTTGCCATTTCTTTAATCTAGGATTCTGGATATGCACTTGGATCTTCAAGTCTAACTTTCATTTACTAGATTTAGGACTGACCGCTACTGTATATGCCCCAGCATAAGTAAATACCCTATTGTAGTATCCAGTGTTTGGTCATTTTCATTATTAAAAGGCCACGTTTCTTGGTTCCGCGACTTACTGTCCGTCTTGTGCTCATGTGCTGATACACACACGAGTATTTTCCCTCAGGTGTTCATCCTACATGCAACTTAAATGTTTGGGAGAAGGATTGGGTAAGATTTGATTTTTTATTAAATATAACACTGTGAGCTAAGAAAACGAGTGGAAGTAGATGAGTAAAGAAGAAACGTGCGTGATAGGGAGTGAAAAAATTATCAGGAGAACTTTCTTTTATGAATAAGAAAAATGGAGGATGGAAGGAGAGAGAGAGAGAGAGAGAGAGAGAGAGAGAGAGAGAGAGAGAGAGAGAGAGAGAGAGAGAGAGAGAGAGCATAGATATCAACCTTTAACGCCAAGGTGGAGGCACATTCGCACCAACTCCTGCACGGGCGCTTCTAGTGGCATTTCCCCGGGAATGTTGATCCTGGAGAATTACTGGAGCGACCTACCAGACCTGCTGCGAAGGCATTTAATCCCGGCAGTCACAAGTGACCCAGACGGTAGAAGTGGTGAGGGAAGTGGTGAGGGAAGGGGGAGGCAGAGGTTGTGAGAGGAGAGAGAGAGAGGGGGGGGGGGGTTGTAGCGACACAGGCCAGGAAGTAATATTTCAAATTGATCGCGTATTCACGAGGGAACCGGCCCGGTGAGATTAGTGGCATCCCGAGAGCTTTGTCTACTGGGTTAATTGTGGCTGTCAGGGGTAGGGATTTTAAGCGATAAACGGGTGAACGTTCTCTTGGGAGACGGACAAAAGAATTCGTGGCAATCACGATCCCGCCATGACGGTGACGGCCAGGTGACATTTCGAGCAGGTAGACTCTCCAGGTATAGAGCCAATTTGATCAACATACAAATGGGCCAATCAGCTGGCGGCAGTATCTTATAGACGGCTGTGTGATCGGTGTTAGCTTGACCCAAAGGTTATCTGGTCAGGTTATCTTGGCAGCTAGCAGTAAATTGTGTTGACACTGTAGCCTTATCTGCATTTATATCTAGGTTCGTGTATGCGTGTCTCTAAGTCAGTTTATTTCATTTATTATACGACCCTCTGTAGATATTGACAGAAGCTTATTCTCGTATCTATCAATATTTATCTATATCTCATCTTTCTCTCAAACACTTAAATAGTAGTACTTCGTTGATGCGAATGAAATGTTGCTTTGGGAACTTCAGTAATGATCTTTCAACAGAAATCTCCCCAAAATATATTAATATGTCAACTAGAGATTTGTTGTTAGTAACGAGGGTACAGTATCCAGTAGACCCAGGAAGCGCAACTGACTTTCTTAAAACTCTTGTTCACCTGCCGTTTAGAGAAAATTTTTAATCTCATTGTGAATCCGGGAATTAAAATTAGTCATTTCTGCCTCTCCTTGTGGCATTCTCTCTAGCATTCTTAAGCCATTGTCTTCAGTCTGGGATGTACCGAAATCTTCAAGATCAAAAACCTGAAATCTTGCTCCGTCGCATCTCACATATGACATTTTCAGTCACATATTTTGTGTCATCCGAAGCGTAAATGTCTGGCAGCTTCCAGAGCTAGAGGAATTTGTACCCTCTCATACTTTCATATATCTGTAAGCTTTCAAACGTACATAATTTGCATCTTCGCATGACTAACACGCCTTTCAAAACTGTAAGCCATAAACGCATATATCACAAAGTTTAAAAAAAAAATCTCCTGCTTCTACATGGGATTCAGTTACACTAACTGGAATAACAAACAAATTTCAGCACTTATATAGGTTTAACATTCTTTGGCCGCTGACCTGCATATGATTTTGCACTCCTTTGAAATGGAAGTTTCCAGACATCTATACTTTATGAGTCAAGCATTAAACAATTATAGCAGTCTACTAACACAGCATGGATAACCCAAACAGCTTATCATTTCAATAATATTCGACTACATACAAATAAGAAACCGGAAGAATATCTTTGGAAGACAGTGCGCCAAATTTCTTTCCTCCTCAAACTGTCACACAGAACAGTGTTCATTCCGTCAACTTCGGCTATCCTATCAACTAATCAGTTTTATCTATTCGTTAATAGTTTCGGGGATGATCGCCCCCGCGGCCAGGTATCAGACCATGTCTCCTAAATAGGACAGGAAATACTACAGGAGTAAGAGCTATTAAAAAGACAGAAATATAAAGTGTATACTAATTGTTAAATAAAAGAATGTAAGATACTCTTGTCATTCTCCATGTTCTGTCAGAGTGTAAAACTTTCAAAAGGCTTCAGTTTTACTTCATAATATTTCATGGTGTCATGGAGATACTCGTAGTATCTCCATGGATAGTTGCTGTCCTCCAGCCTACTATCAGCACCTAACAAATCTCACCAACCACTCTTTAAACCTTCTTACTAACAAACCCAATAATTAAATTTTCAGTATGCCCAGTGTCCATGCTATTCCACAAGAGATCAATACTCGCACTAACTCACATATTGTCTAGAATTTCACCCACACACCTGAAATCATTGTCTCCCACCTATGTACCCACCCAGTTCCATCCCACTCACCAACTCAATCACGGTTACCTTGCACCCCTCCCCCCACCCAGCCCAACACAATGATCACCAAGCAGGTGTGTCCACCATGCCCGACTATGACCACTAAATAATGTGGGGTACGTAAATTCCTTTCGAGTTTCTCCTCTAGGTACGAGAGAAAAGCTTCCCCATTACGCTGGTGCGAGGAAGTTGAGAGCTGGAATAGACATTCGCGGAACTTGGAGGAACTTAAAGAAAGAATTTAGAGGAGACAAAAACGAGATGCCTCGCACAATCGGTCCTAACTTAAGTTCAGCAGACTAGCAAGACGTAACGTCGGGTGTGCCAGACGGCTCAGTAGTGGGAACAATTCTATTGATTCAAGCTTATCACCTCCGATAATTGTTTATGCTGCGAGACATGAAATTTCGCCAGTGATTGAAAACTACAACGCAGAAATGACACATCACTCATGTGTCAAGACGACTTGGGTCCCTTAGTAATTTAGACTAATAAATAGCATGAGGACAGAGACACAAATAATAGAACAAGCTTATATTAGAATAACATCTCGCCCTATGCAGAACTTATTCGAGTAATGACACAATAAAACTCTACATTGAGTGAAACACTGTCTCAGTAACTCGTGTCTTTGTTAAAGAACAGAAAGGTACAATACCGTGACTGGAACAAAATACAAATAACCAACACATAGGAGAGAATGTTACGACGACGTAAGCTTCCACAACAACTACATCTACTACTACTACTATTACTACTTCCACTACCTACCTTACTACTACCACATCTTCCTTTTCTTCATCACTTGTTCATGTCCTTGTCCCGTTCGCTTATATGTACTGGCTTCCTCACTCTGTTAGTGTGACTTTGTAAATGGTTCAAGTCGGACCGAAACGTCGTTGTAAGCCTCTCTCTCCTATGTGCAAGTTATTAGTGAATTATGCCTTTGTTGTCATCAGCGCTAAGCAATGCGTCTCGAAAACGAAAATGAAATGTTATTTTCTGAACATTGAACACCAAACTGCTTATAGCGGAAGATAATTTTTATCCCAGTGAAAATTATATATAATAGAATAAACAAAGCAAGACTTGGTAGGTGATGGAACATACCCCCAGTGAAAAGTAGGGGCGCCATTAGTACACTAAGAGAAAACACAATAAGTGTTCTGGGCTCAAGACTGTTCAACGGCCTCCCACCAGCCATAAGGGGAATTACCAATAGACCCCTGGTTGTGTTCAAGAGGGAGCTGGACAGATACCTAAAGTCAGTATAGGATCAGTCGGGCTGTGGTTCGTACGTTGGACTACGTGCGGCCAGCAGTAACAGCCTCGCTGATCAGGTCCTGATCTACCAGGAAGCCTGGTCATGGACCGGGCAGCAGGGGCATTGATCCCTGGAATACCCTCCAGGTAGACTCTAGGTAGAGGGTAAAAAACTGCCTAAAGACGGCAGTAAACTGTGTAGAGGGGAGCAGTAAACTGTGTAGAGGAAGGCAGTAAATTGTGTAGGGGGAGCAGTTAACTGTAGAAGGCAGTAAACTCTGTAGAGGGGAACAGTAAACTCTGTAGAGGGGGCAGTAAACTGTATAAAAATGGCAGTAAGCTGTGTAGAAGAGAGCACCACACTATGTAGAGGAGGGCAAGAAACCGTGTATAGAAAGACAAACTGTGAACAGAAGGGAGGTCAACTGTATACTGTGTACAGAAGGGCGATAACCATTGTACAGTAGGACAGTAAACTATGCACAGAAGAGTTGTGAGCTGTGTACATGAGGGTAGGAAAAACTATACAGAAGAACAGCAAACAATGCACGAGGGCAATAAATGCCGCACAGGAGAAAAGAAGTCACCTAACAGTGTTAAGGGATGGGGAGCAACATACAGTGCAGAAGAGCAGTAACTAGTGTTTATGACGATCCTTGAAATTGTGCCCTTACCAATACATAATAATGGCCAGATAAGATTCGCCAAACTAGGTAGTATATTTCTGTACATCAGAATTTTTCAACAACATGCAGCATTACAGCAAAGTCTAGCTCAGGTCCCTTCAGAGTCATAAGCAATGACTCGTGAAATCTTATAAGACCAGCGTCATTCAGTGGTTAACTTAATGGGCTACTAGTTTTAGGACTAACTCGTAATAGGTTTGAATCCTACTCTTTCAGTGAGTTGTTTGTGTGTAATTACGAGTGTTTATGACCTAAATTGTCTGCACCGCCTCAAATTCCTATAAAGAAAATGGCGCAGGTGTTTGCTTTCATATGTATCACCAAGCAGATTAATCCCCAGGCTAGAATATGGTCACCAAATAACGGATGGGGTGGAGGGGAAGAGGGGGTGTAGGAAGTAAGCAAATTTCTCACTGGTTTCTCTCCCGGGCTTGAAAGAAAACGTTTTCTTTTAATATGCTAGTCCGAGGAAGTGGGAATTAAGGTATTCGTGGCACTCACGAGGAACTTTGAGACACAAAGACGAGATGCCTCTCACATTCGTCACTTGTCATTCATGGCTTGAGAGTCTGTCGGTCCCTCTGTCTTGGTCAGGCTTGCTCCGTCTCGACTAGCGATCTTAATCAAGGACAGGATCCGCACAGCTTATGGAAGGGCCCCTTTCCCTAGCGACCTTAAACGTTAGGACATTCACTGGTCAGGTAAGGCTCAAGTCAGGAAGTTGTTGGAGCAAACTTTCTGCTGTCAAGATAATTTGAGCAACAAACCGTCAAGGTTAAACTGGATCAAACTTCGTAGAGTACATAGCTACAAATTTTTCAACTTGACTGTTCCTAGTCATTTGTGACAACCCTCACTAACTAGAAGTGGAGCTCTAATCTACTTCCCAAAGATATCCATCAGAGTACGACACCATGAAATCACTCCCTACGAAAGTAAAAGACTGGGCAGGCGATGCAAAATGCCGCCAATAAAAAGTAGGGGCGCCATTGGTACACTAAGAGAAAACACCATAAGTGTCCGGGGCCCAAAACTGTTCAACAGCCTCCCATCAAGCATTAGGGGAATTGCCAATAAACCCCTGGCTGCCTTCAAGAGAGAGCTGGACAGATACCTAAAGTCAGTGCCGGATCAGCCGGGCTGTGGCTCGTACGTCGGACTGCGTGCGGCCAGCAGTAACAGCCTAGTTGATCAGGGCCTGATCCATCGGGAGGCCTGGTCGTGGACCGGGCCGCGGGGGCGTTGATACCCGGAATAACCTCCAGGTAACCTCCAGGTAATCACCGCTACCAATTGACAAAGGCTTGCCAGAATAGTTGATCTGAATGTAAACAATTCTTTGTACACTCTCATCAACGTGCCTCGTCTTGTTCAGATTTATGTATTACCTGAGATGCGCATCATTGACAGTACAAGACTTAATATAAGAACACCTTAAGTTAATGTTTATAAAGCACTTAAATTTTCCCTAGAAGGCTAGAGTTGTGGAAGACAGGTGCGGGAAAATTGTTCGAAAATGCTTCAGATATTTGTTTATATGAATATCATTGCAGCCTATTCACCCATATAAGTTGACCTGTCTTGCTGTGATACTTCCATTAAGAAGACATTATTTTTAACAATGCTTGAGAACATGTTGGAATGTTTCCTACTAGCTGTCCTGGGAGAAAATACACTGCTCCGGACAAAGGGAAACACAATTATGTACAGTTGATGATCGTTTAAAGAGTACTGATGTGTTCACAACTGTGTATCCACAATGACGAGGCGGCTCTGTTAACTTCTGGTTGATTCAAACGGCTATCAGATATGCGATCATATAAATAATTAGACCTTCCTCCAAATAGGCTTCAAGGTTCTCTGCTCTCATTTTTTAAATGAGTTGGGTGATGAACGTATTAGAGAGTTCAGAACCCCAGAGTTTGTGATCCAGTTCTGTACCACTTGGAACTCTTGTGTTCCTTTTCAACAAAGGTTAGACCTGTTATTCCTTATTCTCTTATGTTCCTTCTTAATTAGACTATTAAACTCAATTTCTGTGTCATTCTTGCACAGAAAATCATTTTAGGTTCATAAGTGTTCAAAGTGCCAAGGTCACCCTTCATATCCACTCAGCTACCGTGTTCCTTCACTATGTACTCACTGTCCCTGCACAATGTACTAGTAATACATGGTGTAGTACTCCATGCTACTCATTGCCTGAATTTTCTAGGCACAAAACAGCTTCCACAGAACACATGCTATTAATTGTTCAAAATATTGTCTGCATCTACGAACTCACTTTCTCTATGATTTATTAACAATTTACGAAGTTTGCTTTCCTCTTAACACTGTTTCTCATGAGAACTTTTTTGCTTTGCATTTGTCACATTCCATTTCTTTCAATTTTATTTCAGAATTTATGTAAATTTTATGTAGATAAATACAAAACCTCATTTTCTTTCAAATTATTTTTTTTGGTGAGAACTTTCGTACCCTTGATATCCCCACCAAACATTACCATTAACTGGAACAGTAAAGTTTCTCCATTATTCCTTATTTGTAGCACGTAAATGTTCCCACAAATTTTCATCAAAATGCTTTAAGAACAACCATCTTTGTTCACACAAATTTCTATTTTACCTAAAACATGAAATACCTTTCCAGCTTATATTTTTATTTTAGCTCGTCCCTTTCAACTAAATATATTTTAGATAAGTTTACAATAATTTAATAATAAACAAACACAATGAAATATATATTTTTCATCAGGTTCAGAATGATTTTTGCGGTATTATTGCAGCACAATTTTAGCTTGTTTTGTTTAAATAGCAACGTTCTTCTTGCCGAATAAGCAAGCGAGAATTTGTGTATGCAATAATTTCGCAAAAATCATATACATGTATATATATATATATATATATATATATATATATATATATATATATATATATATATATATATATATATATATATATATGCAATAAGATCACAGTAAACAGGTGATTTCAGAATATGCAAAACAACCACTCTGAAAGAATAGAGAAATTCCAAGCGCTTTCGTGACTATTCACATTATTAAGATAGTTCCTTGATAATGTGAATAGTCACGAAAGCGCTTGGAATTTCTCTATTCTTTCAGAGTGGTTGTTTTGCATATATATATATATATATATATATATATATATATATATATATATATATATATATATATATATATATATATATCATTGTGTTTATTTATTATTAAATTATTGTAAACATATCGAAAATATATTTAGCTAGTTTAGGCTAAATTAAATTGCGCCCTCTCTAACCATTTCACTTTTCCTCCCGCTTTCTATCACTCTCTTCCTCCCTATCTCATCATCTTCCACCCTGCCCCACTCTCTATTCCCACATCTAATATAGTGATCCTTCAAAGCATTAACGTTAACACTCGTTGCCAATAAGTTGCTAAGTGTATATGCTATAACTGTTTTCATTCAAATACCCTAGTTTTGAGTACAAAGATTCCTCAACTTCCGTCTCACCATACTGATGGTTCTTCCTACCGTCACTGTAGCAGGCGCTCTTATTGGCCTATCAACATACCAGTTGTTGCTTCCCTGACACCGTAATAATCGTTTCTGTCCTATTACCGTACCAGTCGTTCCTCTTACCTATCGTTCCTGTTGCCTGTTACACAAACTGTTGTTCCTCTTGCTTTGGGCATTATATTTACTCACAAGCTTTTATACGAAATATTCACAATTAATATTGATTTTAATCCATTTTTATTGGATTTTTTTAAAAATGTGTAAAATATATGTAAACGTTGAAAAATCATCGAAAATCATAGTTTTTGGCATATTTCGACGACTCAAGGCTTTCTTAAGTGATTATGTTATTTTATTATTTATTTCAGTCAGGGTAAACACTAATCCCAGAGGCGTCATATAGCGCCTGGGAAGGTGAGGAAAAATCCAGTTTCTTGCATCATGATTCCGTGATATATTCTTAGTCTTGATGTTCAACTGGGTCGGAAAACCTCTTCCTTGTGTGGGTTGCTATTGCATTTGCTAGATATTATTTATAGTAGCCACTTTATGCAGTTCCTATAGTGTTTTTCCCTTATTATCTGCGCTTCGCTCGCTAATATTCTCATTTATCAACTTATCATAACTCTGCTTCTTCTCTTGTTATTTCGACAACTGCTACCGTAGATCTGTGTAGCAAACCCATATTCTTTTTAACTAGTATGATTATTAGGTCATAGCAACACATGCAGAGTATTAAGTTGTTTGCATGTGTCTGTAATTTTATGTGAGTTCCCCATTTTTCTAGTCTTAGCAAACGATATTTAACTGTCCTCCTTTTTCTGGCGTGACTTGGAAAGTAATTTTCTTTCATTCTATGCAATTGTTTTTAATTTCTTCTTGTGTTTCTTCCATTTCAATGGAAATCGTTACTCGGTCTTCTGTTTATCTCTGTATTTTTGTATAGATTATCATGTTCTACTTTTGTACTGTAATGCTCACTTGTTTCTTTCCTTCTTTCTTTTTTGTATTTGTTCGGGTTCTCTGTGCCTGTGTGTGGGATGTGCAAGATGTCTATAATTTATTGTGGAGATCGGCCAATATCATCATCATCCTACTTCGTTCTCTCAACAAATTTTAATATGCATTCGTACTAAACTTTTCTCTAGTCCAATCTCCTTGTCTCGTTTTCACTGACGTAAACAGCATTCTCCTCATTTAGGTTAGGTTAGGTAAGGCTCGTCAGGAAACAGGACAAGTGTTTCCTGACGCCTGCCTCAGTCATATGATGACCCGCCATTGGAGCTTTTGGTCATTTATGGTCATCCGGTGCCTTACCGGTCAACCACTTTAAACAATATGGTTATAATTGCAACCATTAGATACATACACATTCTCCTCACTGTAAGGATACATTGCATCAGTATAGTTTTCACTAGCTCCAAGGAGGACTCCATAATTTATGTTTCAGATGTTCTTTTCGCCTAAAGAACACGCTAAGTCTAGCCCTACAGTTTCATTGATCCCGTTCATCTTCATTAGTACCCTGACATGTTGGCTCAATTAGTTCCCAATCTTGATTCCAGGAAGTTTGCAATCCACTTGACGTTCAGGAAAGTACCAAGTTATACGTATCACTTCATCCTAGACATCATTTTATATTGGTTCATCTTCTCAACAACGTCCACGCCTCCAAATATTTTTTAATCTGTGAACATGTTTTTCTCATTATATCTATGTAGTTGGTGGTTCTGCTGTTGTTTATCTCTGGACTGTTTTCATGTGTGCTGCTGTGTATCTCTGTGTTTTTGTGTACCTGTGTGTTTTTGGGTACCTGTGTGTTTTTGGGTACCTGTGTGTTTTTGGGTACCTGTGTGTTTTTGGGTACCTGTGTGCTGGTATGCTCGTTCATGCTTTTTCACAGTACTTGTGGCTGTCATATCTACATTGCATGAAAGCATATAGATATTTCTTAGTGAAATTCAGTTTTGTAATTGTAAAATAACGTCTTTCATCTTCCTACCTTTCTGTATATATATATATATATATATATATATATATATATATATATATATATATATATATATATATATATATATATATATATATACATATATGCAAAACAACCACTCTGAAAGAATAGAGAAATTCCAAGCGCTTTCGTGACTACTCACATTATCATAGTTCCTTGATAATGTGAGTAGTCACGAAAGCGCTTGGAATTTCTCTATTCTTTCACAGTGGTTGTTTTGCATATTCTGAAATCACCTGTTTACTGTGATCTTATTGTATATATTATATATATATATATATATATATATATATATATATATATATATATATATATATATATATATATATATATATATGCTGAATAGGTAAAACTAGTCAAATAGCAAGAACTCATTTAAAATTAAGTCCTTTCTAAAATTTTCTCTTAAATATTTAAAGATATATTTTTTCATTTATGTTAATTTACAAATTAGAAAACTTACCTAACCTTATTATAATAAGCACAATTTAATTTACCTTAATCCAACTAAATATATTTTAGATAAGAACATTAGAAAGAAGGAACACTGCAACAGGCCTACTGGCCTATGCAAAGCTGGTCCAATTCTCCCACCGGCTTAAGCCAATGCCCTGACCTAGTGAGGTCAGACACGTCACTTAAGGGAGGAGCATGGCATCAGACCTAGTAGCACAAGCTAGTCAGGTCCAACTCACACCCACCCACACTCATGTATTTATCCAACCTATTTTTAAAATTACACAACGTCTGAGCTTCTATGACGGTACTCGGGAGTTTGTTCCAATCATCCACAACTCTGTTACCAAACCAGTGCTTTCCTATATCCTTCTTGAATCTGAATTTTTCCAGTTGAAAACAATTGATGCGAGTGTTTACAGTAATTTAATAATAAACAGACACAGTGTAATATATATTTTTCGAAAGGTCCAGAATGATTTTTGCGAAATTAGAACATAAGAACATAAGAATTACTGCATACACAAATTTCCCCTTGCTTTATTTAAATAGCAACGCTCTTCTTGCTAAATAAAGCAAGCGAAAAATTTGTGTATGCAATAATTTCGCAAAAATCATTCTGAACCTAACGAAAAAATATATATTTCATTGTGTTTGTTTATAATTAAATTATTTCAAACTTATCTAAAATATATTTAGTTGGATTAGGCTAAATTAAACTGCGCCTTTTCTAGCCATTTCACTATTCCTCCCGCTTTCTATCACTCTTTTCCTTCCTATCTTATCCTCTTCCTCCCTGTCCCACTCTCTGTTCCCACATCTAATATTGGGATCCCTTAAAGCATTAACGTTAACACTGGCTGCCAATAAGTTTTACCTTCACCTCAACGATAAGGTCACAAGAATGTGAACTAATGCGATCACAATGAGTCAGTATCAGCCATGTCTTCTCGGACTCTCACAGCAGCAACAACTTTAATTTGGCTCTAATTCAATCAACCTGAGAGGTGGCAGGGGTATCCTCCAAGCCGAGAGAGAGAGGGTTGGCAGTCTCGGCCAGAGTGACATGCTTAGAAGAGACAGACTTGACACTAACACTGTCTAGAGGTATCTTTATTGACGGTAGCTTACCTGTCTCAACCACCAGACGGGTCTTACTGGTCATCTGATTGACCTACGAGAAACAAATATAAAGCTTAACGTCAGGATGAATGTGGTAAGCTGACGAGTTTCATTTACAAATGTGCTTTGGAAATGTGGAATCTCACAGGAAAGGTTAGTCCTATAAAAGTATAAAAAACCATGAAAATGAGTAAATAAAGTTTTGATGTGGCACCTGTTTGATTAGTACTTCGGACAATAATATTCAATCTGTTTATACAGGAAGAGTAAAAATGTACGACTTTTTCCCTAACACTGCAACTTGGATATTGAGATTCTGCATAATACTATGTTTGAGCAAATTTACGGAGTACTAAAAGTGAACCAGACCCGCCAAAACAATACACACACACACACACACACACACACACACACACACACACACACAAACACACAAACACACACACACATACTAAAAGACTACAAACCTCACTCAATGAAATGGATCTTGGAGTGAGTATAATACCGAGCTCCCATCTGCTGCAGCGTATGGGCGCCTAACAAACCTAAGAGTAGCATTCCAACATCTCAGGAGTGAATCGTTCAGGACCCTGCACACCGTGTAAGTCAGGCACATATTGGAGTATGTAGCACCTGTGTATGAGTATGTAGCACCTTGCCAAGCACAAAAGGAAATTAGAGAAAGTGCAAAGGTTTGCAACGAGACTAGCCCCGGAGCTAAGGAGAGATGTTAGAGGAAATCGATCTGACGTCGCTGGAGGACAGGAGAGATGGGGGAGAAATATGAGGAGGTTAGAAATCGACAAGGTGGACAGAGATAGGATTTTCCAGAGATGGGACACAACAAGAAGGGGTCATAATTGGAAGTTGAAGACTCAGGTGAGTCACAAGGATGTTAGGAAGTATTTCCTCAGTCATAAAGTTGTCAAGAAGTGGAATAGTCTGGAAAGTGATGTAGTAGAGGCAGGATCCATACATAGCTTTAAGAAGAGGTATGATAAAGTGCATGGAGCAGGGAGAGTGACCTAGTAGCGACCAGTGAAGAGGAGGGGCCAGGAGCAGTGACTGTACCCCTGCAACCACAACTATGTGAGCATACACAAACACACACACACACACACACACACACACACACACACACACACACACACACACACACACACACTAATCCAGTAAACAAGGGCAGCGACACAAATTCCAGAGTGACTGACACATATCAACAACGACGAACTATTTTCTCATCGCAGCTCAGGATTTATGAGAACGACTTCACAGAAAACATCGACCCATCACTCTACTCTGAAGCTCTCTGGGAAGACCTACTTACTTGTGAGTGTAGCTGAACCCGAATGAGTGTGGCTCTTGAGTTGTGAATTACTTAGGGTTTAATACGGAGATATCATATCGTTGATTCATTTTCTAATTCAACGTGAACAGCATCAAAGAAAAATTACTAAATCAGACAGAATCGAGCAAAATCCCGGAATATAAATCCAAACAACAGTTACTGCGCGTGTCTGGCCAAGAAAGTGTTAGTGCTGGTATATGTAGGGTGAAAATATATCGTGCATGAAATGCACGAATCAAGACCACTAATTAAAGATGTCAACAAGCCCTATTACTCATCTCAGAAAACATATATATACAGTAATACTAAGAATATATACCGCAATAGCATTCTTCTCACAATATTCACAGTTTAAAATTCTTACTCTGAACAATGTATATAACGTCCAATATATATATATATATATATATATATATATATATATATATATATATATATATATATATATATATATATATATATATATATATATATATATATAAATATATATATATATATATATATATATATATATATATATATATATATATATAAATATATATATATATAAATATATATATATATATATATATATATATATATATATATATATATATATATATATATATATAAATATATATATATATATAAATATATATATAAATATATATATATATAAATATATATATATAAATATATATATATATATAAATATATATATATATATATATATAAATATATATATATATATAAATATATATATATATATATATATATATATATATAAATATATATATATATATATATATATATATATATATATATATATATATATATGTGTGTATATATGTGTGTGTGTGTGTGTGTGTGTGTGTGTGTGTGTGTGTGTGTGTGTGTGTGTGTCGTGCCGAATAGGTAAAACTTGCGATTTTGGATAAATAGCAACGCTATGCAATATGCAGTAATTTCGCAAAAACATTCTGAACTTAACGGAAAAAAATATATTTCATTGTGTTTATGTATTATTAAATTATTGTAAACTTATCTAAGATACATTTAGCTGGATTATGCTAAATTTAATTGCGCTTATATGTTTAGATAAGTTTTCTAAGCTTCTTTTGGTACCCAATTAATAATTTTTACACAACAAAAATAAAAAGTATATCTTTAAACGTATAAGAGAAAATTTTAGAAAGGACTTAATTTTAAATGAGTTCTTGGTAATCGATAAATTTTACCTATTCGGCACGACATTATTATTAGCTTCGCCAGCTCTACAAATTTAAGTACCTCGACTCTCCGCACTTACTTAATTAAGCTCTATATTCGGCTCCATACACTTAAGTACTTCGGTTCAACACACTTACGTACCTCAGCTCCACACACGTACTTCTTTTTCTTGAGTATCAAACCAGCGGTGAAGTAGCCGAGGCCAGAGAGAACAAGCAAGCAGCTGATGCACCTAGGGAGCTCCTCATTTGCTTTAATTTTTCACACGTCAGAGAAACATGGAGTTGGTGTTACCTAATTGGCCAAGAGGAGAGGGAACGACGCCCAGAGTTGTTTAGCAGCTCCGACACCAGCTCTCAGCCACGACTTGCATGCTCTTGCTGCCTTAAATCTTTATATTAATCACCGTGGTACTGCTGTAGTAGTGGTTGTAGTGGTAGAGATGGTAGTCGGGATTGTGGTAGGTGGTGGTGTTGGTGGGAGAGGTCGAAATTGTGGAAGACGTGGTGATTATCGTGGAGGTGGTGACTGTTGTGCAGATGGTGACTGTGGTAGAGGGAACTGGTAGCTTAGGTAATATTGGTAGAGGTGGTTATTGTGCTGGGGGAAGAGGTAGATATTGTGGTAGTGATAGGTAGTTGTGGTGGTGGTAGTTGTAGCAGTGATGGTAGGTGTGGTGGTGGTAGTTGTAGCAGTGATGGTAGGTGTGGTGATATTTTTTTTGGCGGTGGTGATATTTATGGTGATTTTGACAGATGGTTATGACAGATGGCCATGGACCGGGCCACGGGGGCGTTGATCCCCCGGAATACCCTCCAGGTAGTGCTGGTTTCAATGATGGACATACTGAAAGCAATAATGGTGTTAGTAGAAGTGGTGGTAGTAGTAATGGTGGTGGTAGCAGCATCAAGGGATACTGGTGATAGTGGAGGTAGTGCTGGTGAGAATGGTGGCAGCGCTGGTGGTTGTGATAGTGATGATGCTGGTGCTGGGATTGGTGATGGTGTGGAAGGAGCCTTATTGCTGGAGCTCACTGCATAATATTCTCCCCATACAGTAATCTCATGCAAGACATATCCATTACAACAACCCGCCGCCTCCTCCCCGTCCTCTTCCTTCTCCTCGTCCTCCTCGTCCTCCCAGTAATAACATTTAGAACGATGCTTCATACCCCTACAAAACCGTTGGCAATCATGAGCTCTGCTGCATTCCCATTTATCTTGATAATGTGAGCGCGAAAGTTTTTCCATTCTTTAGATTTCTTTTCCTCTGTTTAATATATATATATATGTCATGTCGAATAGGTAAAACTTTCGATTTTGGTTTAAATAGCAACACTCTTCTTGCCGAATAAGGCAAGCGAAAAATTGTGTATGCAATAATTTCGCAAAATCATTCTGAACCTCATGAAAAAAATATATTTCATTGCGTTTATTATTTAATTATTGTATAAACTTATCTAAAATATATTTAGTTGGATTAGGCTAAATTAAATCGCGCTTGTTATAATAAAGTTAGGTAAGTTTTCTAAGGTTCTTTTGTTACAAAAACTGTGGAAACTGGCTTGCCGAGGAGAGAAGTTGAAAGACGTAAAAGGCACTCTGACTTGTGGCATCACTCGGCGCTCCTGGCACTAAAAGCAAGTAATAACCAGAGATACGTAAGAACTCCAAAGGTAAAACTATGCATCAACACTAAAAATAAGTATCACGAGCAAATGTACAACACATTAAATACCCTCACAACAGCTTAAATTAGCCCTCATCAATTAAAAAAATCCATTAAATCATAAACATCAAAAAGACTCCTAAAATTTCCTCGAGGTTCCTATAGGCACTTTAGCAATTTTATAAATTACGAGGTAACTGAAACCGCAGGCAAGGTATTAAAATATACTACACACAAGGAAGGTTCCTTGATACTGGTGAGGGGCTCTTGATCTAGGGAATTGGATCTATACGCCGGTTCCCAAAATTGAGTCTGAATACCTTCCATCCCCCCCTACATGCGCTGTATAATCCTACAGGTTTAGCGTTCCCCCATGATTATAATAATAATAATGTACACCCCGAGTCCCACAAGTGGGTGTGGAAACATTTATCTGCAAGCAGGTGGTTAAGGTTGAAGTGCCCGAGCATTAATTTTCAGAAAATTATTTAAAATATCATTTCCTGTTGAAGGATGAGGACCAAACATCAACAACCAGCCAAACTTTATACTTTGTTTAGCCTGTTGCTTGTTTCTAGGGCCCACTGGACTCGCCACTTCCCACGAAGCCCTGTATTCATATATATATATATATATATATATATATATATATATATATATATATATATATATATATATATATATATATATATATATATATATATATGGCAGGAAAAGAGGGACTACAAATGTATAAATTCAAGGATTATGTGGAGTAAAATAAAGATTGGATGTGAAAAGTGGGTTATAGTAAGTGCGTATGCACCTGGAGAAGAGAGAAGTGTAGAGGAGAGAGAGAGATTCTGGGAAATGTTAAGTGAATGCGTGGGGAGTTTTGAATCAAGTGTGAGAGTAATGGTGGTTGGGGATTTCAATGCTAAAGTGGGTAAAAATGTTATGGAGGGAGTAGTAGGTAAATTTGGGGGTGCCAGGGGTAAATGTAAATGGGGAGCCTTTAATTGAGCTATGTGTAGAAAGAAATTTGGTAATAAGTAATACATATTTTATGAGAAAGAGGATATATAAATATACAAGGTATGATGTAGCACGTAATGAAAGTAGTTTATTAGATTATGTATTGGTGGATAAAAGGTTGATGGGTAGGCTCCAGGATGTACATGTTTATAGAGGGGCAACTGATATATCGGATCATTATTTAGTTGTAGCTACAGTTAGAGTAAGAGGTAGATGGGAAAAGAGGAAGGTGGCAACAACAAGTAAGAGGGAGGTGAAAGTGTATAAACTAAGGGAGGAGGAAGTTCGGGTGAGATATAAGCGACTATTGGCAGAAAGGTGGGCTAGTGCAAAGATGAGTAGTGGGGGGGTTGAAGAGGGTTGGAATAGTTTTAAAAATGCAGTATTAGAATGTGGGGCAGAAGTTTGTGGTTATAGGAGGGTGGGGGCAGGAGGAAAGAGGAGTGACTTGTGGAATGATGAAGTAAAGGGTGTGATAAAAGAGAAAAAGGTAGCTTATGAGAGGTTTTTACAAAGCAGAAGTGTTATAAGAAGAACAGAGTATATGGAGAGTAAAAGAAAGGTGAAGAGAGTGGTGAGAGAGTGCAAAAGGAGAGCAGATGATAGAGTGGGAGAGGCACTGTCAAGAAATTTTAATGAAAATAAGAAAAAATTTTGGAGTTAAACAAGTTAAGAAAGCCTAGGGAAAGTATGGATTTGTCAGTTAAAAACAGAGTAGATGAATTAGTAGATGGGGAAAGGGTGGTATTAGGTAGATGGCGAGAATATTTTGAGGAACTTTTAAATGTTGAGGAAGAAAGGGAGGCGGTAATTTCATGCACTGGCCAGGGAGGTATACCATCTTTTAGGAGTGAAGAAAAGCAGAATGTAAGTGTGGTGGAGGTACGTGAGGCATTACGTAGAATAAAAGGGGGTAAAGCAGCTGGAACTGATGGGATCATGACAGAAATGTTAAAAGCAGGAGGGGATATAGTGTTGGAGTGGCTGGTACTTTTGTTTAATAAATGTATGAAAGAGGGGAAGGTACCTAAGGATTGGCAGAGAGCATGTATAGTCCCTTTATATAAAGGGAAAGGGGATAAAAGAGATTGTAAAAATATAGAGGAATAAGTTTACTGAGTATACCAGGAAAAGTATACGGTAGGGTTATAATTGAAAGAATTAGAGGTAAGACAGAATGAAGGATTGCGGATGAGCAGGGAGGCTTCAGAGTGGGTAGGGGATGTGTAGATCAAGTGTTTACATTGAAGCATATATGTGAACAGTATTTAGATAAAGGTAGGGAAGTTTTTATTGCATTTATGGATTTAGAAAAGGCATATGATAGAGTGGATAGAGGAGCAATGTGGCAGATGTTGCAAGTATATGGAATAGGTGGTAAGTTACTAAATGCTGTTAAAAGTTTTTATGAGGATAGTGAGGCTCAGGTTAGGGTGTGTAGAAGAGAGGGAGAATACTTCCCGGTAAAAGTAGGTCTTAGACAGGGATGTGTAATGTCACCATGGTTGTTTAATATATTTATAGATGGGGTTGTAAAAGAAGTAAATGCTAGGGTGTTCGGGAGAGGGGTGGGATTAAATTATGGGGAATCAAATTCAAAATGGGAATTGACACAGTTACTTTTTGCTGATGATACTGTGCTTATGGGAGATTCTAAAAAAAATTGCAAAGGTTAGTGGATGAGTTTGAGAATGTGTGTAAAGGTAGAAAGTTGAAAGTGAACATAGAAAAGAGTAAGGTGATGAGGGTATCAAATGATTTAGATAAAGAAAAATTGGATATCAAATTGGGGAGGAGGAGTATGGAAGAAGTGAATGTTTTCAGATACTTGGGAGTTGACGTGTCGGCGGATGGATTTATGAAGAATGAGGTTAATCATAGAATTGATGAGGGAAAAAAGGTGAGTGGTGCGTTGAGGTATATGTGGAGTCAAAAAACGTTATCTATGGAGGCAAAGAAGGGAATGTGTGAAATTATAGTAGTACTAACACTCTTATATGAATGTGAAGCTTGGGTGGTAAATGCAGCAGCGAGGAGACGATTGGAAGCAGTGGAGATGTCCTGTCTAAGGGCAATGTGTGGTGTAAATATTATGTAGAAAATTCGGAGTGTGGAAATTAGGAGAAGGTGTGGAGTTAATAAAAGCATTAGTCAGAGGGCAGAAGAGGGGTTGTTGAGGTGGTTTGGTCATATAGAGAGAATGGATCAAAGTAGAATGACATGGAAAGCATATAAATCTATAGGGGAAGGAAGGAGGGGTAGGGGTCGTCCTCGAAAGGGTTGGAAAGAGGGGGTAAAGGAGGTTTTGTGGGCGAGGGGATTGGACTTTCAGCAAGCGTGTATGAGTGTGTTAGATAGGAGTGAATGGAGACGAATGATACTTGGGACCTGACGATCTGTTGGAGTGTGAGCAGGGTAATATTTAGTGAAGGGATTCAGGGAAACCGGTTATTTTCATATAGTCGGACTTGAGTCCTGGAAATGGGAAGTACAATGCCTGCACTTTAAAGGAGGGGTTTGCGATATTGGCAGTTTGGAGGGATATGTTGTGTATCTTTATACGTATATGCTTCTAAACTTTTGTATTCTGAGCGCCTCTGCAAAAACAGTGATAATGTGTGAGTGTGGTGAAAGTGTTGAATGATGATGAAAGTATTTTCTTTTTGGGGATTTTCTTTCTTTTTTGGGTCACCCTGCCTCGGTAGGAGACGGCCGATTTGTTGAAAAAAAAAAAAAAAAAATATATATATATATATATATATATATATATATATATATATATATATATATATATATATATATATATATATATATATATATATATATTATAACCACGAACGAGTGGTATTGATCAATAACAACACTGCGACTGGCCAAGGAAGCGAACCCATCTTGTTGTTGGCCCGCCTCATGGTGAGCGAAAACCACATGACGCTCTAACCCACAGGACCACCAAGTCCTTGTGGTTGGCCACGCTGAGGCGCTGGAACATGGAAGTGGCTGCCCTTGGGTCCCTGGTGGTGTCGATGAGTCTGGAACCCAGTTCTTTGAGGGAACGTGCGTCATTCTTTCCCTACGTTTCCAAGTCTCTGATCCCACTGGGACAAATTGATTCTAATGGTTCATATTTCTGTTTTTGCTGATCTTGTATATATATGCATAGAGCAAGCACGATATTTCAGCCTTTGCCTCAGCAAGTCTGTTCATTTCCAGAGGTCCCAACATGACCCGGGCACGAGTGAGCCTCCAAGTTCTTGTGTCGGGTGTGGATACATAGGCCAAGGGAAGGGAGATGCAGGAAAAGGAGAAAGGTATGCCTCATTCCATAAAAAAATCGCATAAATGATTTCCAGTACCATTACAGTTGTGTGCGTAAATACATTCTTATTGACATTTTCATAATATTCATACTTTGCCCCAGAGTGAAATTGCTCATCCCCAGTTTATGGCAATCAATTAACATGAGAATCTTGTAAGCTTAATAGGCAATCGATCCGATGATATTCTTGTCAGTAGATAACAACCTTTGTTTGCTTGCCTATGAAAAGAGCAAAGCAATAGTTCCTCGGCTTAATACATCCTATTTATGATCATGCCGGACAAATTCAATCTTAATTTTGACTCCCCAAATATGGGGCAGCAACAATAGGTTTCTCCAGTTCCAAGATGTGATGGTATCGTCCTCACCCAGCCTCGTTAAGTGGCACACGACCCCTCTCACCTGTCACAATAAAGGACCCAGGAACCCACCATGCAGAATCTCTCCGGCAACCCAGGGCCACAAGCTTTCTAGATCCCTAGTTAATATAAGACAAGCTTCACAGTACGCTAGGAGTGCTAGAACCACAGTAACCAAGAACTACGAGGATTACAACACCCCCAAATATATCAACACTATAGAACTTGCAAAACTGCTTTAAGATTCAAGTAGCCATCCAAGAACTCGCTGGGCCACAGTACATCAGTGCATCGCAGCCCTAGAGCAGCTAGGATCACCGGGACTAATAACAGTACACAAAGATTTGAGGTTTTTCTGATATTCGCGAGTAACTTCCTCGAATATTCCTGGTATGCTCATATATTCCTGGGTCATTTTCTCAGATGTTCCGTGTCACTTTCAAGATATTCCGGGGGCCACTCTTTCAGATTTTCCCCGAGTCACTTGCTCAGACATTCTGGGGCCACTATCTCAAATAATCCCGGACCACTTTCTCCGATTCTTCGGGGCCACTTTCTCAGAAATTTCCGAGACACTAAGATCTTTCCAAATAATTTACCAGGTTTTCCCAGGTCATCATCTCAGTTTTTACAGGGATGCCTTTCACATCTCCTTCAGACCTCAAACATTTAAGACATTAGACATTTATATTTACTCTGGCTGGCTATCTTTGCAAAGGGTCTCCGAACAAAAAAAAGGCTTACTAGTAATGAAAGCAATTTAACTTTGTTAACAAGCCATGAAACTAGAGATGACATGACTCAAATCATCCAACTCAGGTATTCACTGGATGCTGTAAATTTTCCGCTTGAAATAGTATTGAGGAACTCCGTCAAAATGTTCGGAACTTGAAACTAAAACAATGTTCGTTTCAGTCTTAATGAATCCCAGGAGGTAATGACATAGTCGGTTATCAAAGGAGGAACCCGCAACACTAGACCTGAAAATACGTACTCGATATGCTTCTACAGGTGAGCTCAAATTGCTGATGTGTTCCGGGATAGGTGCCTAACCCGCGAGCTTTAAGGAAAACAGATGTACCTTAATTACACATCGGTGTGGACGATTTTACAATTAGAGGATCAAAACGTGAGATATCGTGAGACAACTGAACTCCATTGATCATTTAATGGCATCGTGAGTTGTGTCTAAGATACCTAGATAGTGGGGAAGCGGATTCTCGCCATGCTATCCCCGTTATCTCCAGAACCGTGTACGTGCCAGGCTGTGGCTGCAGATTCCATGGCCTCATTTATGTGCGCATTTTGTTTCTCTTTTTTGTTATATAAATTGTGTTATTGTGTTACTTTTAACACACCCCTTTCTCGTAAACGCAGATTGACCGTAAAAAGAACACACATATACCTTCGCTTGCTAGGTAGTCACAGTAACAATGTGAGGTAGTCACAGTAATAATAAAGCTAGGTAGTCACAGTAACAATAAAGCTAGGTAGTCACAGTAACGGAAATAAAGAAAATCTGCCGTGCACTTTACCCAATATAATCAACAGATTTATTCCTTCATAATTCATGCACTCTTTTATTACCTCTTACCCTTATAGAAAAGAACGACACATGTTGCCTCTGATTCCTGGGAACATTCCTTTCTTTCATAAATAAAATGAGCACATGCTTCAGCTGTCCAATACTCTCCAGATGTTATCATGTCCATGTATAATGTTTTTTCAACATTCATCCTTCCTCATATTCACTCTCGATTCTTTCCTCCTAATATGTCTCATTCATTTTTCCCAGAAGGAAATTTCTGCATCTGTTTAATAATTCACAGGAAATGAAACAATCAAAATATTCTATCTACGTAACTAGTCTTCTTTCTTACCATCACTTCACAACTTTCTCATCTCAACAAAACCGTTTCTTGTTTTCAACAAAACTCTCCTGACAGCACCTCATACATTCTTTCACTTGCTGACTTTCGTTTGGCTCTCTTTATCACTTTTAGATTCCATTTTATCACTTCTCTTCCCCTAACCATCATATTCAGTTTATTACCAATTGTTTTTCTTTCTGCTTACACGATCCCTTTTGTAACTACAAACTTCTGCCGCACACAATGCCATCTTAAGACACACACACACACACACACACACACACACACACACACACACACACACACACACACACACACACACACACACACACTTTTTTCTCTTACTACTTGTCATTTTCACTTTAGCCATTATTACTTCTAAAAAATACTCATACCTGTCTATCTCTCTCTTTATATATATATATATATATATATATATATATATATATATATATATATATATATATATATATATATATATATATATATATATATATATATATATATATATATATATATATATATATATATATACAATGTCATGTCGAATATGTAAAACTTGCGATTTTGGCTTAAACAGCAACGCTGTTAAAATTTGTGTATGCAATAATTTCGCAAAAATCATTCTGAACCTAACGAAAAAATATAATTCATTGTGTTTATTTATTATTAAATTATTGTAAGCTTATCTCAGATATATTTAGTTGGATTAGGCTCAATTAAATAGAGCTTCTTATAATAAAGTATATTAAGTTTCCTTTTAGTACAAAATTATTAATTTTTACAATAACTTAAATAAAAAGTATATATATTTAAACGCATAAGAGAAAATTTTAGAAAGGACTTAATTTTAAATGAGTTTTTGCTATTGACCGGTTTTACTTATTCGGCACGACACATATATATATATATATCTCACTGTCATTTATTTTCTTCATGTTCGTCGAGAAAATTACGTGTGATTTTTTTAAATATATTCACAAGAAAACTATATACATTTAACCAATACTACGTTGCAGAAGTTGTCCAACCAAAACTTTTTAAACATTTATGTAATTTATTAATATTTAATATCTATCTTATGAAAGATTAAACTAATAACATTATTTGCCTTCTGAGAAAACATTAACTTGGTGTTGTACCATATAAAGAAAGTATTTTATTTTTGCGCAACAAAATATTACATCTAGTTATCTGTGCAGGATTACAAATTGGCTACGGTACTGCTACAGCCAATCATCAAGCTATAATATATCTAGGTCCAATAACTCTAGCATTACTTTCCTTATCACAGGACAATGCCGAAGACAAGATTTATACGAACAGAAGGCTTGGAGTCCCTTAGTTAATCCAATTACAAGCTCGCCTCGTAATCTGCGGAGCGCTACTTCGCGGAGGTCTCTGGGCAAGCAGATTAAGCATGCTAGTTATCCCATTCTGATGTAATTACCCCTTTAAGTTACGCATTTGGATTTGCTGTTAGGTTAATCATGGCACGTGGAAGAAAACCATAATATATAGAATTTCTTAAAGGAGCCACTCAGTATATCCTGAATTTGTTTGCCTTCTGTATTTTGTTATGAAGGGAGAACTAATGTAGTGTATTACGATGAAGTCTCTCCCACTAAATTCATTTAGTTGCTAGAGAAACAATATTTTTTTTCCACTCGCTATTGATTACAAATCCACATTATCTGGATCTACTGGGTACAGATAAGACCAATTCGTTTTTCTTGTTTTTCTCCTATTTTTTCCTGATAAAGTATACCTGCAGTAGCTATTCAGAAGACTTTTGTCAATCATTTTTTTCCATTGTAAAGGGAGTTTTGAAAAATTATTTGCACTTGTTACAGTTTTTGTTCTCTCTTTCTATTATATATATATATATATATATATATATATATATATATATATATATATATATATATATATATATATATATATATATATATATTGTATGTGTGTGTGTGTGTGTGTGTGTGTGTGTGTGTGTGTGTGTGTGTGTGTGTGTGTGTGTGTGTGAGGTGGGGTGTGTGTGTGTTTGGTGTTTTTTAGTATGTGTATGTGTGCACAGGCGCTCGTTTTTGTTTGGAAAGATTTCACCCACTGAAGTAAATGCCTTCTCATAGCAAGGAAAGATAATGGAAATACCACGGAATATAAATTCTAGAAGAAATTAGTCGCTACTACAAGCATTGCTAATACTGTTGAAGCCGCGGAGGCCACTGGGAGGCGCTACGAGTCCTTCCCTGAGGATATAGTTGGTGGGTGGCGACGCGGGTTCTCCAGACACTAATTGCGAGAGTGTCTTAACGAATTTAACGAATCTCCTAGTGGTGTATGCTGAGAATGCCGAGGGTGGCCAAAGCAATAAGGTGATGTAGTAAAGGATTGTGACCTTTTTTTCTCTGCGAGGACCTCTCATTAAGGGAAGGTAAATAAAGAATGTATGCATGTACTGGAAGGTAGGTATTTGTTTGTGCCCCTATGTATTTGTGTGTTTCTATACCAGAAGAGCTGTCCAGTGAGCTAAACTTCTGGTTCATGGATGATGGCACTTTTCCTGGCACTGCTGACTCCCCGATGAAAGAAAATAGAAGGTCTTGGAGTTAATCTAGGACTATCCTTAAACATTACCAAACGTGAAGTAGTTTCCCCAGCCTATATATTAACCAAATCAATGTCACCTTACCAGAAGCACGAGTCAATGATCCGGTCGACAGTAATCTCCATGGCGCTTCTTTTAATCCCATCCCTATCAGTCTGATTTTTTTTTTTTCTAAAAAGATAAAAAAAAGCCCTCAGACCTCAGGAAGATGGAAAACCAGATTGAAGACACTGTTGTACATGATGCCTTTTTCCTATTCAGTTGATGCCTACTCTTCCCGAAGCTCACCTACTTATTGCGATGCTCCACAGCCGTCAGATATCCTAAACTCAGGGAACATGTCACCTAAAGTACATCCTAGATATCGTCTTCAACCTTTTCCTTGGTGACAGTGGACACAAGCTTGTCTGCCAGTCTGATTTCGTGGATTGGTTGTATGTACAGCCTCCTAAATTTCACTGCCACCCTCCATGGCATGAAACGAGATAATCAAGCAAATTCCTGCAGACGCTCTGAGTGTTGTACCAGGGGAATAAGATCCCAGTTTTACTAGAGCAATTAGTGACTAGTAGAGTCTTACTGCTTCAAATGATAGTGAGCAGTCACCACCCAAAGATCTCATTAATATGTGTGTGTGTGTGTGTAAAATATACAGTAGGTATCATGAAGTAATGTAGGCTTAACCTCACCTGGTTCCGTGGCCCATCACCGACACACTCATGATAAAACACTCGCGTGAACTCCGAAAACAAATCCTCCTGTACCAATCCAGGTCTGACATTACACAAACCCGCCATCACCTCCACCTCCTTCAATGGCCAGAATAATTGGAAGAAAAAAAAATCGGCTTGGAAATAATACAGCAGAGGCGAGATAGCAAAGCGCAAGGAGTCCAACTGAGTTTAAGATGGGTCTGATTACCGGCGTGAATGCTATCTGGCACCAGATCGGTGTGTAGTGGGTCCGATACAAGATCAATCCACACGACTATCCTGAGCTGGGGCTCTCCCGCTTGTAATTACACCCGCCCAGTTGCTTGCCTTTTATTGTCCGTCTGGTTGGGTTCTTCCTCCCGGGCTGGCCTGTGTACACACTCTAGTTTCCTGAGTATCACACAAAAAAGCTATATATTCACTTAATTATGAAACCAAACTAAATCTCCTAGGAGGTTTTTACTTTAGTTTTTTTAACCTGGGTAAATTATGTTTAGTAGTTTATATTCAAGCTAACATATTTGTATATATATTTCAATTAAAAAGTGTATGTATCGATGCTTCATTAAAAAAAATATGATTTATAGCTAATTTTCTCTTGTTTGAGAGACTACAGACTCGTGAGTGAAGACCGACGAGGATAACGAGAGATTCGACCTCAGCAGACCCAGGTATAGACAGCAGGTTAGGTTATACTATTACTACTACTACTACTACTACAACTACTACTACTATTACTATTACTACTACTACTACTACTAATAATAATAATAATAATAATAATATACTATCCTTATTTCTATAAATGCATGTACAAGGTATACAGTCCTAGCTGACATCAGTGACATACTACTATATAGAAAGCCTCTTATTATGCAGAGCATATCGGGCAAATTAGGTCAGTTTTGTCCCAGGATGCGACCCACACCAGTCGACTAACTCCCAGGTGTCCATTTTACTGATGGGTGAACATAGACACCCGGTGTATAGAAACACGCCCAATGTTTCTATCCTCGCTGGGAATCGAACCTAGACCCTCGCTGTGTGAAGCGAGAGCTTTAGCCACCAGGCCACGGGTTTGTCAGGAAACAGGACAAGTGTTTCCTGACGCTGGCATAGACTGCAGTAAACTTAAAGCAAGCAGTTACTATGGATACACAGCTTTCTATATAAATCTCTAATAATTTCCCAAAGAAAATAACATTTATTTACTGTTTGACTTCTGCATACGAGTCTTAAAATAATGTTTAAAGCGAATATTTACTCAGCAAAACAATGCGTCAAGAGGAATACAACCATTGGTCTTATGTTGTGTTCTTCCAGGAAAGCTGCCTTGATGAAAGTAAATGGCTCTTGATCCAAGGAACAGGACCTACCCTCCCTTTCTTTGAATTGAACCATAAATATAAAATAAAAGTGAAAAATCAACAAACAATGAGAATCATAGATAATGAAACAGCCTTCGGCTGGGAGAAATTTAAAACATTGTTTTTGCACAAATTTCATATTCAAAATGATCCCGGATATAACTGTATGAAAGTTATTCACGTATAACTAAAGAGAAACAGCTGGTGTCTCTGCGTGACCTAACATAAAACAAACTTTTTAGTCACTAATTAAATTCTCACATTTTCCTCAGTAGCCGGACTTGAGTCCTGGAAATGGGAAGTACGAAGTCTGCACTTTTAAAGGAGAGTTTTGGGATACTGGCAGTTTGGAGGGACTTCTAAACTGTCGTATCTGGGCGCCTCTGCAAAGACAGTTATGGTGAAAGTGTTGAATTATGATGAAAATATTTTCTTTATGGGGATTTTTTTCTTTCTTTTTGGGTCACCCTGCCTCGGTGGGAGACCACCGACGTGTTAAAAAAAACGTAGTTTTCATAAATATCGATTAAGTCCAGGAAAAGGTGTCAATAAATGTTCTCTATAACTGAATTTGTGTATCTTAACATCGTTTTTTACGGTATTTCTTACTATCTGCGCAGTAGTATTTTGTGCCACTTCGATATCCAATACAGTATTTATACAGGTCTCTGCAACTGATATACGAGAATATTAATTTACATATGAAGGCACTGGTTTGTGATAGTAATAATGTTGCTGTTGTTGATGATATTGATGTTGATGTTAACTCTGACAAGTGTCTAGGAGTTTTATACCTTTAAACTGCTAGATGAATCGTCGATAAAGGCTGTTAATAAAAACTATATACTCATTTAGACTGAAGTTTACATTATATGTAAGATGAATTAAACACATGACTGACAGTTTCTTTACTAAAAAAAAATTAAAGGTAGTATCCTGATGTGAGTTGTATTAGTTAAGGAGAGCACAGATGTCATTCTATGGTTAAGGTAAGTGACTGTTGACATGAACTTAAATCAGACGTCAAGACTAAATTTCTTCATAATTTATTCCTTTCACATGAACGTTTGACTTAATTTATTTATTTATTTATATGACAATCCTAGTCGAAATGTTTTTTCTAATATTTTGCTGGTATGATACTGTCATGGAGGTTCCATGTCGGTTGGTCAACCTGGGCTGCCACCAGTAAGAATGACATATACTAAAATTATCAAGTATTAAATTTATGGCGTTTAAATAGGTGAAAAGAAACAGTAGCTATCTGTTTAAAAGAAACACTGCAAATGAGATGCCAATATGACAGTCAACCAAGCACAAAAGTATAGACTAGTATCCATTGCCAGCATCACACGCAAGATAATGGGGTAAATAGTAAGTATGAGACACACTGTTGTACACGAATGGTATACAATACTGACAAGTTGAAAATTAGACACATGTGCAACATCTGGGTATCTTCATTGTAGACGTTTCGCCATCCAGTGTCTTAATCGATACAGATTCTAGGACATAACAGTAGAACTATATACAAAAGATGAAGTAGTCAGTCCCTCAGCCTTATAGTTGGTGTGAAGAGCACCGTAGTTGTAGATTATTATTATAATCAAAAAGAAGCGCTAAGCCACAAGGACTATACAGCACCGTAGTTGTAGAGATTCTGGAGCACAGGCAAGGAGGCTGGTGCTTATATAGGTGTCAGTAGATAGGGATGGGTAGCAGACGAGGGCATAGTCACTGGTAGGCGGGATTTCCCAGTGGAAGTAGGTCATACCCAAGGGATGGGTTAGTGGTAGCAATAGTTGCAGTAGCCGTGAAGGTTAGGTAGTCGTCCAATATATATAGAATCTGTATTGGTATAACCACTGGATGGCTAAACGTCTACAATAGAGATACCCAGATGTTGCACATGTGTCTAATGAGACACACCTTGGGACGTAAGCTATAATAGGGACCTAGGACCAGAGATCAGGCAAGAGAAAGGTGGGCGAAATGATATTCCTTTACTGTAAGAAGCACCGAATACGAGAGCGATACTTGAAAGACAAAAACCCTATGTGCGATATGAGGTAAATAAACATCATGATGAACGAGAGTAACTGAATGAGTCTTGCAAGACCCCGTCCTAGACTCCTGAGCCTTACTGCTCTTGGTGTAAGTAAACGACCTATCAGAGATTTTAAATTCCATGTCAATGTTTTTAACGACGGAAAACTTATGATTAAAATGCAGTAAGAAACCCAAAGAATTAAAGGGCAATTTAAACAAATTAACTAAACGAAGGGGCTGCTGCAATTAAAGTGTGCATGATACAAGTTCAACTCATAGATGTCATGCACAGATAAGGAACTATAGGGAAACATATCGTCAAATCTCGAGTGGGTACAAAGGCTATAAGAATGGCCTTTGTACTATATAATTTCAACAGATTTCTCCACATAAATTTTAGGTTAGGCTACTTAACAGTCAGCTAACAAATTTACCAATTATAATATTCAATAACCCCCAAAAATGCAATAATATTGGGATGAGATTGTTCTGATGAGCGAGTGAAAGCAAAGAATCACCAAGAAGACTGAGGAAGCGACTGTACGACGAAAAACCTTCATAAGTTCACATCCAACAGATAACCGAATTGAAAAAAAAATAGGAAAATATGAAGAAAGGCTGTACGAGATAGACATCTTACTAATGATAGAGGGAAAAGAATACGTCATAACGATATGTAAAGTATTCTGGGGACTGGAAATAGTAGACAAGGACAGACAATTCACAATGAGAGGGACCAGTGGAGAACGTTTAAATGGAAACTAATTCGGTTTGTAAATGGTATGGTGATGCCGACAAACTAGAAAGACACTTGTGTACATTTCAGGACATTTATTAAAGGAAACGATTCGCCACGAGTGACTTCATCAATGCTAATGATTAGAATTAATGAAGTCACTCGTGACGAAAATGTTTTATTTAAAACACAGGAGTCGTTGACCATGGTAATCGAACATCCATTTAAGCCAAGAGATATTACGAAACACTTTTACAGTGTTCTGTACGTCAGTAAGTGGAAATAACTTGGAAAGCAACATAGTAGAAGCTAAATCAATTAATTTTTAAAGCAAATAAGGCATATTATATATATATATATATATATATATATATATATATATATATAATATATATATATATATATAATATATATATATATATAATATATATATATATATAATCATCAGAGGGTGTTCAGCAGGGTGACCCACTTGCTCCACTTCTCTTCTGCTTGGCAGTAAGAGAACTAACTTCCAGCCTACGCAGTGAGCTCAATATATGGTACCTGGATGACGGCACTCTGGCAGGTACTGAAGAGTCCCTCGTGGGGGACCTACAACTGGTGAAAACACAGGGAGAAGGCTTGGGACTCATCCTCAATCCCTCTAAGTGTGAAATCATCACAGCGAACCAGGAAATAATCAATGCTGTGCGAAGAATCCTCCCGGAAATCTCAACTACAACTCCGTCCAACAGTACTTTCTTGGGAGCACCGCTGGGTCACCAGGCCATCGACACAGTCCTCAAGGACAAATTGAATGACCTGATGAGAATGGAGGAGAGAATAAGCAATCTTGATGCCCATGATGCTCTGTATCTCCTCACAAGGTGCCTTACTATTCTAAGACTCACTTACTTCTTGAGGTGTGCACCCTCTTTTGACAACCCAACACTCGATGAATATGACGCACACCTGAGATCAACTTTTAAGAAAGCACTGAACCTGTCACTAGAGGATGAGCAATGGGATCAGGCAACCCTCCCAATGCGACTGGGAGGTATAGGGGTGCGTAAAGCAACGCATGTTGCTTTACCTGCTTTTCTGTCTTCGTGTTTGGCTTCCAGTGCATTAGTCAAGAAGATAGTGCCCGAACGCTTGAGAGACTTGGTAGGAGCTCAAGACCCCAGGTTTACTGAAGCAGCAATTCGGTGGGACACCCTTACAGACTCCTCCAGTAGACCAGCTCCTCCCAAACAGCACAAACAGTCCCACTGGGACAAACCGATCATGGAAAAAATCGCCAACACAATGCTCTCCAATGCTTCAGGAAAGAACAAAGCTCGTCTCCTGGCAGTGAAGGCACCACACTCAGGAGATTTCCTGTTAGCTGTTCCCAATTCCTCCCTGGGCACCCGTCTCGACCCACAGGCCATTCGGACTGGTGTTGCTCTTCGCCTAGCCGCCCCCATCCTCACCGAACATAGGTGTATTTGCGGCAGGGCGACAGCTGATCAATTCGGACTCCATGGTCTCGTGTGTCACACAGCAGAAGGGAAGTATGCCAGACATGAGGAGATCAATGACATAATAAAGAGAAGCCTCGCCACAGCCCGTTGCCCAGCTCAACGGGAACTTCAAGTACAGAGGTCTGATGGAAGTCAAAAGCGTCCTGATGGAGCCACTATGCTACCCTGGAAGGATGGAAAGCAGATTGCCTGGGACTACACCTGTGCTGCCACATTGGCAGACACCTACTTGCCATACTCTGTAGTGGAAGGGGGTGGAGCTGCCAGCCACAGGGAGACCCAGAAGATCCCAAAATATGAAGACCTTCCCCCTTGCTATAACTTCATTCCAATAGGGTCGGAGACCCTTGGAGCATGGGGCAAGTGTGCTCTAAAGTTCCTCAAAGAGCTGGGTGAAAAGCTCATCATAGAAACCAAGGACCACAGGGCGACCAGCTTCCTCTTTCAGAGACTCAGTGTTGCGATCCAGAGAGGAAATGCCTGCAGCATTCTGGGCACGTGGCCCACCGCAGGGGAGCTGGACGAAGTATTCGAGATGTAGCTCTGAGTTACCTATGTTGTTTTACTTTGTATCATATTTTTGTGAATGTTTCGTCAATGTATTTTGTCTTTAAATAATATATATATACATAATATAGGGGGTGGTAGGAGAAAATTCTCAAACAGCTTCAGGGAGAATCTTGAGTTTTCCCTGAAGCAAGTTTATTCTTTTCTCTGAGGATGAGGGTCCCCATTACAGTTCTAGAGGTGGTACCTCCCTATATTTTATAATATATATATATATATATATATATATATATATATATATATATATATATATATATATATATATATATATTATTATATATATAATATATATATATATATATATATATTAATATATATATATATATATATATATATATATATATATTAATATATATATATTATATATATATTATATATATATATATATATATATTATATATATATATATATATATATATATATATATATATATATATATATATATATATATATATATATATATATATATATATATATATATATATATAAAACGGAAAGTTAAGAGGGGTGCCAAAGATCCTCAGCTGAAATCTCGCAAACACAAGTGGACAATTACTTTTTTGCAGTTACCCACTACCATCCCATAATTACCCACTATTATCCCATAATTACAACCATTAACTTGATGCACATGTTACACTTCTCCAAATTAAACCCAATCCCACAAACAATAACCTACATCAACCTCACGTTGCCTTACCAAACACACCACAAGCCCACACTCAACTCATTCCTCCAACACCACCAAAACACCTAACAATCCACTGCTTACACTACCATTCTCCAGCAACTACAACCACCAAAAACTTACGAGACCAGTCCCACCGCAATACATACGACCTCCGCTCTGAACCACACCCACCCGCTCATCCCTCAACTACTCTTTCCCTTCCCATCGACCCACCTCCGGCACCCATAGCTCATATAAAACCCACCTCCTGCTTCACGGTACCTAGATCACGATGTTATGTTGACTTCATTGGACAAAGCCTACCGGAAAGTATACGCTGCTTTTCATAGAGCCTTTCACATAATTTATGGATTTTTTTCTTTTCCGTAAGAGTGAAAAATTACAAAGCTTTGGAACCAGAGTGTTCTTCAGCACTCAATGTATCCTCTAGCGCTCACTGTGTCCTTGAGCGCTCAATGTATCCACCAGCGGTCAATGTGTCTTCCAACTCTCAGTTCATTAATAAATTTGCTTCACATCCACAGGCATGATGACCTCTCACAAACCAAAAAGTCAAACCAAGGCACTGGAAAGCGTCAAGCAATTATTTCAGTGCAAGATTACTGTTATATTAATGGGGAAACGATAAACCCATAGGACCATACTGCAAGAAGAAAAGTAAGATGAGACAAATCCGCAACTCAACCATCAATGCAAAGAAGCAAAACTTATTTCTATGTTTTGCAAAGAAGCAAAACTTAGAAATAAGAGAGCATGGGCTAATACAGAGCACCAACTATACCGGACAAGAGAGAGAAACACAGGAGAGAAAGCAAAGAATAACTTGCGATGAGAAGGAGAGACGACAGTTTTAAAATCGCAGCGAGAAAAAGGCAAAAACTGATGCAAATTTAGGTGACAAACAGGAGTTAAAAAACTACTGACAAGTATCCTTTCCAGTCATCACCTCTTAGACAAGACTAACGAAATACTTCAACAACGCAAAATTCGTTACTATATACCAACAGATGCTCAGGAAATTTATGCCCACAAAAAAAGTACTAAAGTCAGTGCCGGATCAGACGGGCTGGGGTTCGTAAGTTGGACTGCATGTGGCCAACAGTAACAAACTGGTTGACCAGGTCCTAATCCACCGGGAGGTCTGGTCATGAACCGGGTCGCGGGAGCGTTGACCCCCAGAATACCCTCCAGGTAACAGATTTATGAGGCAAACATCAATCAGACAAGAAAGTGACAGGTGGGCGGATTTCATTACATCAAGATTGCTTGATGGCATTTGTTAATGTCCCAAATAATAGACTTTTACTCATACTAAAGTCAACAGCTAGAGTCACAAGTATGTGACTAAATCCACATGGGTCATACAACATGTATGATATTTGCACAAATAAGCGAATAAACTAACGAAATTAAAAACAATAAGAAGACATCAGATTATGTAGATAATCAGCTAACTTCCCAAGACTCAACTTGGATTCCACACTTTTCCAGATATGCGACACATAAATGACGTACCTACCAAGAGAGATATATTTGTACATGACAGTGTATGCAGACTGTGTACTATTTATCAGCCATCTACCGACACTAAAAAGATTACATGAGGCTACATGGTGATGTAAACTGGATACATGAATCTTAAAAAGTAGCTACTAGAATTCAGTCCTGGCAAAGCTAAAGTGCTGAAATCTGGAGCAAAGAAGAGAATGCCGGGCCCAGTATACCACCTGAGGAACAACCCTCAAAGCAAACATCATGCTTATGATTGCAGACAGGAGCTTTATTGAGATGTTTCGCATGTGGAACGGGCTTCTTTAGTCGATTAATTGGAAAAAGTCTGTTCCACAGGCGAGACTCTTCAATTAAGGTAATTCTCTGTAACTGAATCTTCATTCCCCACCTGCCGGCTTAAAGCCGTTTGTCTCCACGATGTCTTGGATGTCACATGAAACACTGGGTTTGTCACCTGCTCCCGTCACTACAGATAGGTAATGACAAATTATACGGGTGCGCTCGCGCACCCGTATAACGATCATACAATTATACTCACACGCATGCATGTACACACCAACACCTGTTCCGCACGGTCGCACGGACGTAGGGATAGAATCTAATATGCAGGTAACCTCACACGCACGCACACACACACACACACACACACACACACACACACACACACACACACACACACACACACACACACACACACACAGAATCGACAAGATGGACAGAGACATGATGTTCCAGAGATGGGACACAATAACAAAAGGTCACAATTGAAAGTTGAAGACTCAGATGAATCACAGGGACGTTAGGAAGCATTTCTTCAGTCACAAAGTTGTCAGGAAGTGGAACAGTCTGGATGTAGTGTAAGCAAGATCCATACATAGCTTTAAGAAGAAGTATGATAAAGTTCATGGAGCACACACACACACACACACACACAAAGAACCCCTGCAACCACAACTAGGTGAGTACGTACACACACACACACACACACACACACACACACACACACACACACACACACACACACACACAAAGAACTATGAATCGACCCCTGCAACCACAACTAGGTGAGTACGTACACACACACACATACACACACACACACACACACACACACACACACACACACACACACACACACAAAAGAATTATGAATCGACCCCTGCAACTACAATTAGGTTAGTACACACACACACACACGTAGCAGGGAGAGAGTAGACCTAGTAGCGACCAGTGAAGAGGCGGGTCCAGGAGCTGTGATTCGACCCCTGCAACCACAATTTGGTGAGTACAATTAGATGAGTACACACACTTACCTGAGGGAAATCCAATGGGAGAAAGAATAAACCGGAAAAAACGACATATGAAATATTCATTACAACTTAGAAAAAGTGCAGTCAGACGGAGAGATTGATATCAAACACCAGAAGGAACAAGAAAATGGAAAGAGCTTCTGGCTCAGCCAGAATTCCTGAAAAGCAAAATGACATGTAAGATATGAAATGCATAAAAATTGGGAAATAGCAGAGAACCGGGAACTGAGCATTAAAGCCAGAAACCGCCATAAGAGAATAAAAAGGCAGGTGGAGAAACCATTTGATTATGACAGTGTGTCAAAGGATAAACTGAATCGAAACTCCTTGTAATTACTTAAGAGAATGACTATGAGTTTAGGCAAGGGTAAATAGACAGAAGGGAAAACTTTGGGAGGATATCAAAGAAATATAAGTCAAGATTTTCAAGTCTCGCGTATGCTGCAGATGTTATCCGGTTGATATTAACCTTTGGTAATACATTTGTGGCTATCCTGACCCCAAGGAAGTTTTCTTTCTCTGTTAGAATCAGTTTTTCTCTTTCCATAGTGTATTTTACTTCTGATCTTACCTATTTTTTCATATACTTATTACTTTAGGTTTAAAGTAGTATTTACAGTAGAGCAGAAAGGAAGGGCGTTTAATCCAACAGCAGAATATAGTCCAACAGCAGAATATAGTCCAACAGCAGAACCAATTAATCATTCAAATAACAGAGGAGAATTTAGAATCTGTTAAATAAATTTAATACTACCAAAACTCTGGGGCACTAAAAATGTCACACTGGGTGATGAATGAAGTGAAATACCGTATCAAGACTCTTTAGACAGTTACTGAACGAAGGGCAGCTGATACATATGAAAAATGTCACATGTGGTCCCATACTTAAAAGAGGAGACAGGACGCCATAAACTACAAGCCAGAATCACTGACCTCCTGAATACTATTAAAAGTTCTGGATAAAATTGTGAGGATGACGTTGGTAGAGTACGAAAAGTACGAGAAGTGGATGATTTATCAAATAAACCACCAGGAATTTAGGGACAATGAAATCAACTAAACAAATCACTTAAATCTCCACGAGAGTTACAGACATGGAACAAGAAGAGCAGTGACTCGAGTTTTCTTTTAGGTTAGAATTTGATACAGTGCCCTACCAAAGGTCAATCCACAGTTCAGATAAACGTGGAGGAATAAAAGGAAAAGCCCTTAAGTGCATCAGGAAATGACTGACCAGTATGGCAGAGAGAGTAAACGAAGGGAGAATTGTCAAATAGGCTACCACAATATTTGGTCCTGGGGACCCTACCGTTTCTGATAAACGAAAAAGATTTAATTGAAGATGGATCATCTGTACGTGTTTGCTGATGATGTGAGGTTAATGTTCTCATTAAAAAGTGAAAGATTACAATATATTCAAAGGTGATTCGGACAGGCTAAATAAATGGCCAGATAAATAGCTCTACATGTACAACACTAAAGTAACAAGTATCGGAAAGAATAGGCGAGATCAGAAGTTACAATTTGAGAATAGAAAAAAAATATTACAACAGAGGAAGAAAATTTCCTTGGGGTCAGCATAGCCACAAATGTATCACCAGAGGTGAATATAAACCGAATTACATTGCATACGCGAGACTGGAAAATCTTAGAGAAGATCTGAAGGTTTGCAATATGCATGACTTGTCCCTGAGCTGAAAGGACAGAAATATCCAGATACTCAGAAAACTTAATCTGGCGATCCTGGAAGCAACGAAGCAAATGAGGTATATGATCACGACTTATAAATTCCCGAGATATTGAGGTGGTAAACACGAGACAGACTATACGGGAGAAGAGGAGAAAGGGGATGCAGAGGGAAGCTGAAGATACAGATCAGTCAGAGGGACGGGATGATTTATTTCTTTAATTTAAGAATAACTGAAAAGAGGAATTGCCTAGACGAGAAAGTGCTGAAGGTTCATTCTGTTGACAGGACTCAAGAGAAGTGTCTCACAAACACAGCCCGATGATTACAACCTGATACGTACATGATGAATACACGTATACACACACACACACACACACACACACACACACACACACACACACACACACATGGCTAGTAACCCTTTCTGTATAAATTACTAAATTTAAAATCGAAACTTACGTTTTTCTTTTTGGGCCACCCTGCCTTGGTGGGACACGGCTGGTTTGTTGAAAGAAGAAAGAATATATATAAAGAAAGAACTCAGCAGGATTCGAAACTACTACTAGGGATGGTCATGATTCCCAGGCAGCGCTCTAGTCTACTCGGCCACACAAATGGCATTTGCGTGGCCGAATAGGTAAAAATGGTCAATTAGCAAGAACTCATTTAAAAATTATGTCCTTTCTAAAATTTTCTCTTATACGTTTAAACATTTTTTGTCATTTATGTTAATTAAAAATTAATAATTTTGTACCAAAAGAACCTTAGAAAACTTACCTAATCTTATTATAACAAGCGCAATTTAATTTATCCTAATCCATCTAAATATATTTTAGATAAGTTTACAGTACTTTAATAATAAACAAACACAATGAAATGTATTTTTATCGTTAGGTTCAAAATGAATTTTGCGATATTATTGCATACACAAATTTTTGCTTGCCTTATTCGGCAAGAAAAGCTTTGCTATTTAATCCCAAATCGCAAGTTATACCTATTCGGCACGACACACACACACACACACACACACATAATATATATATATATATATATATATATATATATATATATATATATATATATATATATATATATATATATATATATATATATACATACTCTCTCCCTCTCCAGTTCTCCAGTCTGTTGTATTTCTTTGATAAGGTAACAAACGTTAGACAGGAAAGACAGAGAGAGAGAGAGAGAGAGAGAGAGAGAGAGAGAGAGAGAGAGAGAGAGAGAGAGAGAGAGAGAGAGAGAGAGAGAGAGAGGGAGAGGGAGAGAGAGAGAGGGAGAGGGAGAAATGGGTGGATTGCATTACCTTGGAATGCAAGTATGCATTTGATACTTGACCCGACAAAAGACCGGAACATAAACTTTAGGTTCAGGCAGGAATAACAGTGAATGTACTCCAGTGGATCAAAAAGTTCTTTAACAAATGGAAGCAAAGTGTGATTGTCAGGGAAGAGATGTTAGAATGTGGAAAATTAACAAGCGGTGTTCCGCAAGGATTGGTTTTAGGACAAGTGCTGTTTCTGGTTCATGTGAAATGAATTGTCAGTTAAGAATGAATTAAACGAATCCTAATTTGCTGATGATATTACATTAATGAAGAGAATAAAAAGAGATGAGAACAGGATAATGCTACAATGAATGTGGATAAACTGAAAAAATGGTCAAACAAACTGTTACCTAGATTCAGGCCAACAATACAAAGTAATAAAGATTGAAAAAAGGGGCAAGAATATCGGATAAGGAGTATAGACTCAGATAACAGAGACTGCAGACCTCAAAGGAAATAACCTCTGGAAATAACTTCTGGAAAATCTGAAAGTAGCCTCCAGTAGCCTCTTTAAAAAATATGTTAAACTGGAGAAAGTGCAGAGGTATGCTATTATGCAGGGCATTGTAGAAAATGTGTATGAAAAACGCTCCATTAATAATGTCAGTGGATGGGATTTATTCTGAAAACGGATGTGTATTGGCCCTGGTCAGAGTAGTTAAGACAGGACAGGAGAGGAGAGGTGTGTGTCTCAGTGCCTGGAGAGCCGTGATTGGAGAAGGTTGGTGTTTGGAGTTTGGTATTTGTTTAAGTATGGAGTACTATTTTGGGTAAGTTTAGCCCATTCGATATTTTATTGTTTACGTACTCTCACGATTTTACCTGTAAGGCCCTAGTATATCAAGGGCCTGTTTTGGAGAGTACAGGTGAAGTGTTTTTGCCTGCAAGAAGGGAGGGGAGGAGGTGTCATGGATACTGAAGATACAAACTTGGCCCTAGGTTGGTGTATTTTAATATTTTTAAATGCCCCTAGACAAGGCTGTTACCCTTAGGCGCCAGAACATATTTACGAAACGTAATAAATGCGCTATATATACAACGAGGCTTTTCCCAGAGCTATGGGATATGAGCTACGACAATGTTAACGGAATTGAATCTAACGACACTGGAGGAGAAGAAGTAGGAGGGGATATGATAATATCATACAAAATACTCAGAGAAAATGATAGGTTGTTTTCCAGAGAAAGTAGGGAAGTAATAAGTCAATACTCTGTTTCTGCTTGCTTGTGGTGCAGACTGCCTGTGGTGACTTTCCTTAAGTAAACTATCTCGGTCATCCTTCTTAACCCTATCTCGCTTTAACTAAAACATTTGTCCTTAATGTGACTATTTTCTATTAATAAAAACAGTGTACCTGTCAATAATTAGTCAGGATCAGGTAATGACTGAACAGTTGTATGGGACTCTACATTTACTTGTTTCAGAGGGGAAAAACGTCAAATTTGTTTCCTTCACCACTGTTTTTCAGATGAGCCTTGATAAGTAAGTTAAACTGTAACTCGATCACTTAATTTGGGACTGTATATCTGCCGCCAATCCTTGTATTTGGCACTGTATATCTACTGCCTCGCTCAGATCAAGAACGTTAGTAGGAGAGATCGTCTAAATGATGCTGTATTCTGTGAGCAGGGATGAGTAGCGATCTTCACAGAGAATTCATCGGGACAAGGCTTTATAATCATCAACCCCTCCAGCAGCCCTGCAATATCTCATTAATACTGTCTCCTAGCCTTAGCCAACTTAAAATTCAATTTCTAAATGAACAGCAGTTAAAACTTTCTGCTCTTTGCTTCCACGAATTTAAAACAGCGTTTCAAAATCCATCAATAAAGGAATACACACATAAGGATAAGTCTTCAATGGCTGTCTCTAATTCAATAATACTAGCAGAAGACTTATATGAAGTACCGAATGCACACACATCATCCTCTATGGGTGGTGGATCTGCATTACCACTACTAGCTAGCATCCTCTCATCCATTACAAAATCAATAAAATATGTATAAATTCGATAACTCCAGTATCTAACTTCCTGGACTATCATACAGGCTTCCATGCAAGGGGCCACTACTACTACTCCTCTTCCAGACATGTTAACTTTAATCCTTGAACAGAAGATAAGCAGCCAATCACAGAATGAAGCAATTGTTTTAACGACAGTGATAAGGAATCGCCAAACAGCTGCCTCCCTGAGGGTAATTTAGCTAAGCTCAGAATAGTACTAGAGTATGATAATTAGCATTAATATCAATTCACAGATGGAATAAGGATCTTGAACTTCTGCTAAGTGAAATTATAATTCACATTTAAGTATATATAATTACAACGATAATGATACATTTAATGGAAGGCCTAGGATAAGGGATAATACAATAATGCTAGTGTTGGCTCAAGGACGTATGTAATTTGAGAGTGAATCTTTAGTAAATAAATATATTTATCAGAGTTTTATGTTAATTAATATGAACTGGAAATTGAAATATAAGCTGGTTGTATGTATATATTTATAGAAAGATCTAAGAGTCCTACCATGTTAATCCCTAATAGGATATATGGAATAGTTAGAATTCTTGTGAATAGCTACGTGTAAAGAGGAGATGCTCTACAACCACCCTATGCTACAGGTGGTTGTAGAGGGTCTACAACCATCCCATGCATAGGGTGGTTGTAGATCCCTAGTGAGCTATGTTAGAGACTCCAAAGCATTTTTTTTTACCCCAGTGAGTCCTGCTCTGACAAAAAGCATAGAAGAAAAGATCAATATTTACTGGTAAGCTTCAACATAAAACTGCACCTTATGTAATATAAAGACACACATACACACACACACACACACACACACACACACACAATCACAGACTCCAGCTAAACTAGAGGAGGATTCAGGAGCTAGTGGTTGCAAGCAGACAGACAGACAGACAGACAGGGCCTGACCGGGAACTCCTGTGAAAAGCGTCACGGAAACGTTTTGGAAGCAGCAAGCAATGAAGGTTATGTAAATGCAAGATCTTATAACATGTCATTAGAACTTGGCAAATGATGTGCCTGAAGCGACACAAGTCTGATTTGATAGTCACACCGGACATAAATCCTTCATGTCCACTAGAACTGACCTAAGAGAAAATTCTGTACTCTTCTCAATAAGAATAATTAGAAAATACCTATAAGAATATCTAACGAAATCGAAGTAACAAAAAATAAAATCTGCTATCATAAATAAAACTTAATGCAAATAAGTGCTATCAAGTTAAAATAACCAGCAAAAAAAAAAAAAAAAAAAAAAAAAAAAAAAAAAAAAAAAAACTAATGAAAATTTTTCAATGTCACAGGAATTTCCTAAAAGTTCTCCATGGTCATAACAGGTGCCGCGGTAATTATAACAGAAAATAAGTCAAAAGGCTGAAATCATGGGCAGTTCATGTGTATCCACAGTCAGATGCAAGCCAGGAACAGAAGTACCTGAAAACAGGTGGCAAAGGGTGTTGCGAGTGCCCGAATTTCACTCATCACTGTGAGTGAAATAGTGATGATTTTAATTCAAGTAGGAAGACCAAATGTCCAAGTCAGTCTAAGCCTCTGCAACTTGATGCTTGTGTCCAGAGACCATCAGATTCGTCACTTCTCAAGGACGTACCTATATATGTGACCCTTCAAGTCAATGAGACATATCTGCTCTAAAAGACCAACAATAAACCAGCCATGGTCTCAGCATTCACCGGTTCATTATCCTAGACCCTGATATGGCCTGGGTGCCAAAAGAAGCAATGTTCTTGTGACAGTCATGGAGATATCAGGGGACGATGCATTTCTTAAAAACTAAGTTAATCTGTGCAAGGGTAGGCACCTTGAGAGAAGTTATAAGGCATCATAGACATCCAAAGCGTGTATTCTCTTACATTCCCGTTAGATCAGTTATTCCTTGACGATCCTGGCTACTCATAGGTGCTCGCAGCTGAATTTTATGAGTGAGGGCAATTTCTAAGAATCATGCTGGATGAGGGATGCAACAAACTGTAGCAATAGTTAATATTAATAATTATAATTTTTGTTGCTGTCATCATTATTTGGATTATTGGTGGAAGTGAACGTAGAGGTGGTGGCCGCCGCCGCCAGCAGCAGCAGCAGCATTAGCATCAGCAGCACCAGCAGCACTGGCATCAACAGCACCAGCAGCATCAGCAGCCCCAGCATCAACAGCAACAGCATCACCAGCATCAGCAGTACCAACATTAGCAGCACCAACAGCACCAGCATCAGCAGTAGCACCAGCATCAGCAGCACCAGCATCAGCAGCATCAGCAGCAACAGCACCAACATCAGCAGCACCAACATTAGCAACACCAGCATCAACAGCACCATCAGCAGCACCAACATCAGCAACACTAGCATCAGCAGCCCCAGGAGCATCAGCACCAGCATCACCAACATCAGCAGCACCAACTTCAGCAACTCCACCATCAGCATCACCAGCAGGAGCACCAACAACAGCAGCACTAGCGTCAGCACCACCAGCAGCACGAACATCAGCAGCACCAGAAGCACGAGCACCAGCACCCCCAACATCAGCAGCACCAACATCAGCAGCACCAACATCAGCAGCACCAACATCAGCAGCACCAGCATTAGCATTATAATAATTATAAGATATTTATACTGTAGAGAACTTTCAGAATACGACACATGGGTAACATACTACCATTATATTTTTCATATTTTAATTTGACGAATAACATCACGAAAGCTCTAAAAAAAAATCATATACAATCGCTTGAATCAATGTGCTTTAATATATTTATATATATATATATATATATATATATATATATATATATATATATATATATATATATATATATATATATATATATATTTTAAAGTAATCAAAAAGCGTCCAATTAAATTAAAACCAGCCATTATCTAGGTAAAGAAGACAGTCATATGTCGTATACGGAAGAAACCACGACACATTTGCATAACTACGCTAATCAAACTGCCCCACGCTGCTCGCCCCGGTGAGTGTGATCGATAAGTGCAGCTATTTTCCGATGATCGCTGATGCCTCGGAAGACTACTGATGAAAAATTCCTAATCGCAAAAGACTGCAGCTCGTTTATCATAGCCTGAATTCGTACTAATTACGCTGATACTTTTATAGCTCTCGAAATTACCTTTTTTTACATTATAACATTTTTTAAATGCTTTACGTTTATAACAATGCCACTCCCTCTTGCATGATCGCTAATTCCTTTCAAATAAAGATAAAGATAATCGGATTTTAAAAAAAATCTGACCGCCGAGGTGTCGAGCACAAGCAAATAAAACGTCCAATAAACACCAGTAAATTATCAGGAGCGACGATGGTGAAGTTTAGTCTAATTGGTATCCATAACGGGAGCGACGAGGTCGTCATCCCACACTTGGCTAAATCGCACTACAGATGTACACGAAGACGTCTTGCTGGTAGGATGGCTCTAGGCTTGAAGGTGGGATCTGGGCTTCTAATTGGTGGCTAACGCTCTTGGTCCAAGAGGTTGTTGGCCTGATTATTAACACAGCTTTTCCTTAGGGTAGGGTTTTTGCTTCTGGGTTTAAAATCGATTGATTTCTGTAGTTTAGCTAATTTGTCAACCTGCTGGTTAATTTTTTTTTACCAAACTATTAAATGTAGGTTTGTGATTGACTTAAATTTTCAATTATCACCTGTTATAAAACTTTTACGATATGCTGTCTTTGATATGCGGTTCGTCAACATTTCCTTGTCTGGTTTGATTCCTGGCGAAATTAAAACTTTCTTGTTCGATGCATCACTTTGTGCCCTTATAAAGAAGGATGGAGGAATTGGGCCAATTGCAGTGGGCAACACTTTTCGCAGCCTCGTTTTCAAAGCTACTCTCCGAAGTATTCGCTCAGAGGCAGCCATGATGCTTCAATCAAACCAGCTTGGCTTTGGGGTCTCTCAAGGAACTGAAACAGCGGTTCACGAAACAAAGGCGTATATCAACAACCTTCCTGAGGACAATGCAGTAGTAAAACAATATTTCAAGAATGCATTTAATCTCCTGAAAAGAGACGTGGTATTATCAGCTGTACAATAACATTTCCCTGGTCTCTTCCCTTTTGTTTCAGCTGCATATAGCAAGGAATCAATGCTCCTTTTTGGAGAGCATGAAATCACATCATTAGAAGGTATCCAGCAAGGGGATCCTCTCAAACCATTTCTCTTCTGTATAGCTGTTAGGGAAATCACAGTCAGACTGACCAGTGAGCTTAACATTGGGTTCCTGGATGATGGCACACTAGCAGGTACAAAGGAGTCCCTTCTAGATGATCTTACACAGGTAATGACACAGGGACAGGAAATGGATCTCATCCTGAATCCATCCAAATGTGAAATCATCTGTCAGTCAGTCAACAAGTGACAGATGCAGTGAGATCAAAACTACTAGGAGCATCAGTCATTGCCCCTACAAATAGTCTTGTTTGGAGCACCTCTGAGAAGCGATGCCATTTATACAATTCTCAGGAAGAAACTGGAAGAGTTGAGGAGAATATAGCAATGAATAGGCAATCTTGACACTCACGATGCCTTGTACCTTCTCACAAAGTGCTCGAGCCTGCCCAGGTTGACATATTTCCTAAGATGTGCACCTTCATATGATAACCCTATACTGCACGAATAAGAGAGTTTCCTGAGACAGATTTTTACGAAACTACTTAATCTTACTCTAGAAGATGGGCAGTGGAACCTAGCTACACTTCCAGTCAGACTAGGAGGCATTGGTGTCAATAAGTCATCTCTTAAATCTTTTGTACCATATTATGTAGCAAAATATATCTACTGGTATAAAGAATGAAAAGATGGGGTGTTAGGGGAAGTGGAATATTCAAACGGCTTCAGGAAGAAATCTAAATATTCTTCATTGAAGCCCTATGGGTCCCACGATTTACACCAGAGGTAGACCCTATATATATATATATATATATATATATATATATATATATATATATATATATATATATATATATATATATATATATATATATATATATTACAGAATAGGTAAAACTTGCTATTTTGGCTTAAACAGCAACGCTCATTTTGCCGAATAAGGCAAAATTTATTGTGAACCAGAGTAAAAAATAAATTTCATTGTTTTCGTTTATAATTAAATTATTGTAGTTATCTAAAATATATTTAGTTGGATTAGGCCAAATTAAATTGCGCTTATTACAATAAGTTTAGGTAAGTTTACTAAGGTTATTTTGGTACAAAATTATTGATCTTCACATTAACATAAATTAAAAAAATATATATTTATACGTATTTGAGAAAATTTTTTAAAGGACTTAATTTTAAATGAGTTCCTGCTAATTGACCAGTTTTACCCATTCGGCACATTATATATATATATATATATATATATATATATATATATATATATATATATATATATATATATATATATATATATATATGCAATAAGATCACAGTAAACAGGTGATTTCAGAATATGCAAAACAACCACTCTGAAAGAATAGAGAAATTCCAAGCGCTTTCGTGACTACACACATTATCAAGGAACTATATATATATATATATATATATATATATATATATATATGGCCCGATCGCTGAAGAAGTGCTTGCCAACATGTTCAGGGCTGCAACATCATATAGGGAGACTGCCTGTCTCCAGGCTGTGAGTGCACATCACTCAGGGGACTTCCTCTAAACTGTTCCCATATCGGCAATGGGAACGCGACTCGACCCTAAGACCCTCATTATTGCAGTGGCTCTGCGCCTTGCTGCCCCAATTCACACAGAATATATGTGTATTTGAGGTGAAGTGCAAGCAGACCAATACGGTCTACATAGTCTTAACTGTTCCAAAACCAAGGGCTGGCATGCAAGACACAATGAGGTCAATGACATCATAAAGATTACCCTTGCTACAGCTGGATGCCCAGCCGAGAGGGAGCCCCGATCACTAGCAGCCAACAATACCCACAACCCAGCAAACCGCCCCGACGGGATCACAATCTATCCTTGGAAGAATGGCAAGCTCTTAGCATGGGACTATACCTGTGTGTCCACACTGGCTGACACCTACATCTATCACAGTGTGGGGCGACAGGGAGGAGCTGCTGACCACAGAGAGGAGTACAAGATCAGCAAGTACAGGGACATAAGCCAACAGTATCAATTTATCCCAGTGGGATCAGAGACCTTGGGATCATGGGGAAAAAATGCCACACGTTTCCTCAAAGAATTGGGTTCCAGACTCATCGACACCACCAGGGACCCAAGGGCAGCCACTTTCATGTTCCAGCGCCTCAGCGTAGCCATCCAGAGGGAAAATGCTTGCTGCATACTTGGCTCGCGTCCAGCTTCGGAGGAGCTGGAGGAAATTCATGATCTTTAATACATTGTACCATTGTATTCATGTTTGTGTTTTTCTGCACATGTATTCTGTTTATCAATAAATGTTCACATAGAATATAAAATATATAGGGGGTGGTAGGAGAAGAAAATATTCAAACAGCTCCGGGGAGAACCTTGAGTTTTCCCTGAGGTACGTTTATTGTCTTGTCTGAGGATGAGGGTTCCCATTCCAGCTATAGAGGTGGTACCTCCCTATATATATATATATATATATATATATATATATATATATATATATATATATATATATATATATATATATATATATATATATATATATATATATATATGTAAACCAATCACAAATAGGTAATTTTAGCTAAGCAAAACAAGCCATTAGGGGATGGAAAACACTAGCTTTAGGCTTTTCGCCCTTCCAGTCTTCGTCGAAAGTTGTGCAGTGTTGCAAGTGTTGCAACAGGTAAGGTGATGGCAAAAATTTTCTTAGAGGTAAAAAATATGTGTCTGGCACATGACCCATTCTGTGAAAGTGAGGCTCCAGAATTCCACTCTTTCCCCCTCCTCCCTCCGCGAAGGTATACGTTACAGCCTTCAAAGTTTACATTTGGTTTGATCGTCTCTTTATCTGCCAAACTTCCAGAAGTGCTTTTAAACAAACCTAAGCTTGGTTATTACAACATCAGTCAGTCTGTTCACATTGTAAGTTGTTTTAAATCAATATAAACTAGTCTAGTACCCTTCTGAAATTCTCTTTTGTAGATTTCTTCTATTAAACTCTGCACTAAATTCACGCGGAACGTCACGCACATTCAACAGAAAATCCAGGGTCACAGATTGGTTAAGTTTGTTCAGTAGTTGGCAATGAGGCAACCGAGTTGATATTAATAATTGTAGTAGAAGTTTAAGATTGTGACAGACATACCAAAACTGGTGCTAGTGAAGTAACACGAGTAGTCTAAGATATAAGCAGTATTAATTTAGTAGAGGTGATTGAAGCCCTTATCCAGTTCCCTCTCGAATCACGGAACGGGTTCAGCTTGAACCCTGTTCCGTGATTTGCTGGCATTCGTGTTATTACGTTTTCGTGAGGCATTTCTTCAATATGTTATGGTATATTTTTCTCCCTGTTTTTATTCCGGCAGTGGACGGAGGGAGTTTAGGGGGAGAGAGAACCTTCTCCTTTGTTCTCGGCGATTAGATTCGATGTGAACTTCCAAGTCTTGTGCGTTCTGTTTTTCGCATGTACTCTCATGTAGGTGCAGGCTCTGCGTTGGAGAACGCACGAGTACGTTTGGAAGGATGTGTGAGAGTGCGTTTGCCTGTTAAGTCACATTCGCACCAAGCGAAGGAACTCATTTCCCGGGAGAGTAAATGGGAAGCTGCTCATTACCCAGTGTCGCTTCTCGTCTGCTAGTCTTAAAGAGAGAGGAAGGAAAGACAGAAGTGTCAAGCAATTTGACTCCATGTTCAATCGTCTCGCTATAGGAATAACGCGCATCAAAATACACAAGCGAAACACCTCTCCAGTAAAGATACGTGTTCTGGATGGCTTAGCATTCAGTGCTAAGTTATTGCTGATGGCTTAATGCTAAATGCGAAGTATTTACTGCTGGTTGGTGTTAAATAAGAGATTCTGCTGATGTAGTGTTCAGTGAAATATACTAGCTGATGGCTAGTGTTCAGTGCAAAGTACTTGTACCGCTGGCTTGGCGATCAATAAGTACTTCTTTATGACTTAGCGCTTAATGAGAAGTACCTGATGCTGCTGCTTAATACTTGAAGTATGATGGCCACGCTTAGCACAATGTCTGTAACCCAGTATAGAGAGGGAACAGTCACGCACGTACTTCCAACACGACTCCTTGTACCGTCTCAAATTCAACCAAATTTCCAATTAATGTAATCAATACTTTCTCTTATTCCTGGAATACTGCAGCATCCTTACACATTTCTAGGGCCCCGTGATATTTTCCAAACTTCATGAGGAAAGGCAACAGGTTGTAAAACGGGTTGGGTATTGTTTTGGGCGTCCCAGCGATACCATCGGGCACATTTGATGATCCGCTGGTACATGGGGTAGAGCCTGGCATCCATGTGATTAGTTTTGGTATCTGGAGTATGGCACGGGTGCCTTGATGCTCTTAGGTGCCAATAAATGAAAAAAATATTTGTCCAGTTGTAATTTAAAATATGGCATTTAATCGTGTTCCGTGGTATGTTGTGTTGTATTGTTCTCTCTGCCTGGACCGAGGTGCAGGGAGGAGGTAGTAGCATATCAGTTCAGTATTGTTACGGTACTTTTGGTTATAAATTCGTCCAGCAGAATCCTGTACACCGTACCGAGGCCAGGGTACGTGTCTCCTTCGGTATGTCGTACAGAGGCCAAGGTAGCTGCTTCCTCAAGTACGTCGTACGGAGGCCATGGCACGTTGCTCATCAGGTACACAATACGAAGACCAGGGCACGTGTTTACTCCGTTGAATATGGTCCCATGTATGTCTCTTCCAGTACGTCGTACCAAGGCCACTGTACGTGACTACTCTAGTATGTTGTATTGAGTCCCAGGTGAGTGTTTTCTCCAGTACACTGTACTGGGACCCTAGTGTTTCCTCCAGTACACTGTAGTGAGATCCTGGTGTTTCCTTCGGTACACTGTACTGAGACCCCGGTGTTTCCTCCAGTATTCTGTACTGGGACCCTGGTGTTTCCTCCAGTATACTGTACTGAGACCCCGGCGTTTCCTCCAGTACACTGTACTGAGACCCTGGCGTTTCCTCCAGTACACTGTACTGAGACCCTGGTGTTTCCTCCAATACACTGTACTGAGACCCTGGTGTGTCCTCCAGTACACTGTACTGAGACCCTGGTGTTTCCTCCAGTACACTGAGACCCTGGTGTTTTCTCCAGTACACTGAGACCCTGGTGTTTCCTCCAGTACACTGTACTGAGACCCTGGTGTTTCCTCCAGTACACTGAGACCCTGGTGTTTTCTCCAGTACACTGAGACCCTGGTGTTTCCTCCAGTACACTGTACTGAGACCCTGGTGTTTCCTCCAGTACACTGTACTGAGACCCCGGTGTTTCCTCCAGTACACTGTACTGAGACCCCGTTGTTTCCTCCAGTACACTGTACTGAGACCCTGGTGTTTCCTCCAGTACACTGAGACCCTGGTGTTTCCTCCAGTACACTGTAATGAGACCCTGGTGTTTCCTCCAGTATACTGACACCCTGGTGTTTCCTCCAGTACACTGTACTGAGACCCTGGTGTTTCCTCCAGTACACTGAGGCCCTGGTGTTTCGTCCAGTACACTGTACTGAGACCCAACTAACACTGCAGGATGTCACCTACTCACCACCAACCAAGAATGTCTTAATCCCAGATATGAGACTATGTACGGATTAATAAAAACACAAAAACCAGGTAATCCAGACCTATCATTAGCTCCATAGGTTCAATTTAGTATAAATTATCTAAATGGCTAGTAGAAAATTTGAGCCCAGTTGCTGGAAAATTTTCTAATTTTTGTGTTAAAAAACAATATATAGTGGATAAATTGTGGGCTTGATTGATTTAAATGATTTCAGTATAGTTAGTTTTGATGTTACTTCATTCTTTACAAAAATTCCAGTTGACGATTTATTAAGTTTCCCATCTGAAGAGCTTATTATGATTTACCACTGTCAGTACCTACTATCATTAAACTTATTAAACTTTGTATTGTTGATGCAAAGTTTGTGTTTAATGACGAGTTTTGCACTCAGAAGTGTGGTATGGCAATGGGAAATCCTCTCTCACCTATCTATGTACAATGTTCCATGTACAAATTACATGAATAATATTCCATGTACAAATTACTAAAATTTGTACATGAAACATTTTGAGACAAGATTGCTTAACAAAATCCTTCCCAGTGGAGCTAAGTGCTATCTCTCTCTCTCTCTCTCTCTCTCTCTCTCTCTCTCTCTCTCTATATATATATATATATATATATATATATATATATATATATATATATATATTATTTTTTTTTATTATCACACCGGCCGATTCCCACCAAGGCATAAAAACTTTACCATCATTCACTCCATGCAGGCACTGTACTTCCCATCTCCAGGACTCAAGTCCGGCCTGCCGGTTTCCCTGAATCCCTTCATAAATGTTACTTTGCTCACACTCCAACAGCACGTCAAGTATTAAAAACCATTTGTCTCCATTCACTCCTATCAAACACGCTCACGCATGCCTGCTGGAAGTCCAAGCCCCTCGCACACAAAACCTCCTTTACCCCCTCCCTCCAACCCTTCCTAGGCCGACCCCTACCCCGCCTTCCTTCCACTACAGACTGATACACTCTTGAAGTCATTCTGTTTCGCTCCATTCTCTCTACATGTCCGAACCACCTCAACAACCCTTCCTCAGCCCTCTGGACAACAGTTTTGGTAATCCCGCACCTCCTCCTAACTTCCAAACTACGAATTCTCTGCATTATATTCACACCACACATTGCCCTCAGACATGACATCTCCACTGCCTCCAGCCTTCTCCTCGCTGCAACATTCATCACCCACGCTTCACACCCATATAAGAGCGTTGGTAAAACTATACTCTCATACATTCCCCTCTTTGCCTCCAAGGACATAAAAAACCGCACTATTAAATATTGTTATGGTAAACTTATGCAATCATCTACTAAAATAATCAAATTCTCTTCAGTTTCTTTGCCCAGTTATCAAGTGTCTTAAATATTCTACGAAGGAACATGGACACTGGAGACATCCCACAGTCATTAAAATCCTCTGACACAGCCCCACTCCACCAAATTGACAGTCAAGCAATTGCAAAAAAAAAAAAAAAAAAAAAAAAAAAAAAAAAAATAGACCGATAGCTTTGACTTGCTACATTATCAAGATATTCAAAAGTGTCTAAAGAAGAAAGCTTGCCACTCATGTGGAGTTGCAGCATTTGTACAACCCAGGCCTCTCGCACCTCCAAGGGTTAATTGTTCACAAAAGACACACAAAAGGAATAACTAGAACGGTGAGCAGATAGATAGGGAACTTCTTAACTATCTTCCGGTTAGTTACTGATAATAAAATGTTCAGTGAGGAACATTACGGAATGTTTGAGGAAATTTAAACAGCAGTGGAGAACAAGACACAATCAGATTATTCAATAGAGCTTAAATCTAACGTAAAAGACTTAAGAGTGTTACTGTTAGCAGATCTCGCGTTCAGGGAACACACTGTCACCGCAGCTTCAAAGAAAATGAATAACTAGAATTTCCGGTAATGCAATTTCGTCTCCAAGGGAGACGAAATTGCATTACCGGAAAATATACAGAAAACGTTCACAGCTCGTATAAACTTAATTAGATACGTAAATTAATGGAAGAGCAACTATAATTCTTAGAACGAAGGCAAGATAGATTAAAATCTCCATCTGGAAGATTCTGAAGGAAGTGTTCCCAAATCTGCACACCGAAACAACTAAAAACGACAACAAGATGCCTGTCAAACGGAGCAAAATACCTCCAGTTAATAGCAGGGAACCGATGAGTAGACTGAGAGAAAACTCAGTAAAGGTGAACTAATCACGACTCTTCAACACTGTCTCTTTATGAATATGGAGGATTACCAACAGACCCCTGGCTATTCTCATGAGGAAACTCGACATATTCCTTAAATCATTTCCTGATCAGCATGGCTGGGGTGCATACGCCGGACTGCTGGCGGAGGGCACCAGCAGCCTGATCAATAAGACCAGTAACCAGGAGGCCTGATCTCGGACCTACAGAAGTGACTACTGACAACCTACAAGTAACGAATTAGATAAATGTTAACCATAGTTTAGAATTTTGATAACATGTGCAACAACAAAAAAGAGAGATCGTGCTTAATAACTACATAATTTCTTAGTGTTTAGTAGGTGCCAGTAAAGATAATAATGCACATTAATTATGTATGCATACGGGCATTCTTGAGTAATTTATATTAACTGAACAGTTTTCAAACTACGGGTACATTGGATGGTTAAAATCTCTCACGTGAATTTCAGTAACGAAATTAAAATGAAGTGATGATGTCCAGTAGTCTGTCTGGACTAAAAACACTGCAGAAGTGGAAGTCTATGAGTTTATATATCATTATTTAAATCAAGTGCTTGGAGTTCAGCTTAAATATAGCTTATACAAATTCTAAAGCAGTATGTGGGTTGTGCAATGGAGATACTTATATTTTCGATCAACTGGATAATTTTTTTTTAATAACCCAAAAAATAATGGAAAACAATGTAACTCAACCTAGATTTTGAGTTAAATTGTGGGTTAGGCTAGGTTGTGTTACTTTTTTTTTCTTACCATATATGACTTCTTTCAGCACATGTCCAAAATATCACTCTCTCTATAGCACAGCCAAATTAATACTGTAAAATTTACAAAACAAGAAAACTGAGCAGCTAAAGTATATATTAACCGAATTGGTATTCTAAGCATGATTCACAGGATTAATTTTTCTCAGCGGATATATGCTAAGAATTTACTTAATCCCTATTTTAGGGCTTAAAGTATTCTTGGCTGTTCGTGAAAAGGTTACGTGTAGTTTTAATGACCATACTGTGGCCGATAGGCTTTAAACCCTATTAACCAACCATTAAGCGTGATATTCTTATGACACTGGTTCGTGTCATAAGAATTTTGTAATTACTGTAAAGCAAACATTTGCTTCAATGCAGCCAACACAGATATGACTGATGGGATCCTTAAAGATGTTGAGAGTTAGCACACAGCACACAATGTAAAATGAAACTATTAATGCTATGTATGATAGTACATTATTCGTGATTGTTACTAATAATGAATTTGCAAATGTTCAGACCGAAAGACGCATTTTATATAGCTCAGAATACGTTTTGGAATAGATTTTATTCATTCACAACAGTGAACACAGAAGAGCTTGAATGGGAAGTTTTACTGCATATAATTGGTGTTCTCTTGCTCCCTATCATTTGACAAAGCCACAGGTTACCCAGACCGGCCAAGACTATTGTTACTCGCACCAGAATTTTTTTAATTGGGAAAAGTTAGTATGATATTACGTACCAAGTTACAAGTCGGATCAGATGCCGCCCTTGATGAGACTCATATCCCTGCCTCCGCCCTAGCAATGCAACGAGGCTTCATGTAGTGTGCGTGGAGATCATCTCATCCTACTCGTCAGTGTTGTCACCGTTCCACCCAAGCGAGTCGGAGTCATCGCAGTTCCACGCAAAATGTGATGTATCTACTTGCGATAAATTTGCAATCGATTGAAGCAGACATTTATTTACAGGTAACATTTAGACGAGGTTTGAAAGCCAAATAGCAGTTGTTTTTAATAAAAGTATAAATAGAAGAATCGTTAAGATATGACAATGAAAAGTCAGCAATCAGTATTTTGTAAAAGTTAAGAAAGGATAAAATTCCTATTTTGCAAAATCTCTATTCTTCACGAAGATGCTATGTATAAGGATTAATATATGTAATATTTTTAAAAAGATATAAAACTGTCTTACATCATTATTGATCCTTCTGGGTCGTTAAGACATTCTCGCTGTATCACCAATAGTAATAAAAAATAGAGTTGAAATATGAAAAAGGTGCTCTGATGTTTACTATCGTTCTCTTGCTTGGATTACTGATGTTCACCATGTACTAAGCGTCATACTGTTTATACGGCCACGCCACCTTCATGGACAAGCTTTCCACTTTCACTGTAGCAATCGTAAAAGTGTTCGAGGTAACACATTCTTGAATATGAGGCTACGACCGCAGACCCGGTGAGATAAGAAGGTACATCACCACTTTTTTGTTTTTTTTTCTCTCAAATATAAGGCTTTCTACATTTTTTTGAGCTTATTTCAAAATGTTACTCAGTCTTTTACAGTCCATTTACAGACTATTGCTTCTCAGTCTTTCCAGCAGAAGGACTCCTTTTTAACACCTAATAAAAATTATGGAACCCATGCTTAGTTGTAATAGTTGTAATTTTTGGTTCGGTTAATTGTGAAAATTAAGTCCTGGCTGGAGGAGTGGTATTTGCTGTGATAATCTTGACATAACTGAGCGGTCCTCTCCCCAAGGGGTCCGGAACTATTAATCAAGAGCCTAGAATATTGAAATGATAACCAGTGTACCAACTATACTTGTTCACACTATGTTTAAACTACCCTCATTTTACTACTTCCTTTTCTTACATGGTTTCAAGGTTCAATTTCTTAACATTTCCTGTAACTTTACAACGCAATGGCTAAGCGTTCTCGGGGAAGGTTCAAGTCTGCCGTGTATCACCAGGTGCGAGGACGGGTTGCTGTCACCAGTCAAAATAAACGCTGCTAGTTCTAATACCTTAAATCTACAACGCCTATTTATTTCGTTTGGATAATTATTGAGCAACAGCTGCTCTTGAAGTCATATCTTAACAAAATTTTTGAACCCAGTAAACATTGGCTTTTTTGTTTTTAAAGAGGAGTTTAAAGTCTATGATTTTTACTTTGTTTTTAAAGACAAATTTGAACCTCTCTTCCGAACTGTCACGACCAAGTAACATGTCCTGAATTATGTATCATTGAATTGTATTTATTGCCGCATCGGAAATTATTTTTCAGAATATAGTCTGCCATGTTCTAACTACATATAAATATATCTCGTATATTAGCAGTATTACTTTTATAGTATATGACATAACGTTGGATAAGAGTATTATACAATGCTTTGGGGGCCTGACAAACCAAAGCTATAAAAATCACTATCGAATGTTCTTTACAGCAGCCTCAGAGTATTTAGCATGCGTAAAGATGTTAGTATCCTTAATTAGTACGTATTAGTATCACTTAAATTAATACCTTAATTGGCATAGCAGTGCTCAGGCCAACCCACCCTAACCAGAGACACAGCAGGTAAGCAATACTCCAAACGGCAAATAAAAACTGCATCTTAACTCCATATTCCGCCAAATAATTTAATTACAAACACAACCGAACCTTCGTATTAGAGCCAGGTAACCTTCGAATGGTTATTCAAGTCACAGAGCTTTACCTTTTCCCAACTAATTAATATACAGTGATAGCTGCCTGCAGCACCTCAGTGGTGCAGCAGGAAGTGCCGTCCTTGTGACACAGCAATAGCTCCTACTTAGGAAGTGGGGGTCTGCATTAATAACTAGGCTTCCACTCCTTGCATGCCTCAACTGTGAGCAACCCGCTAGTATCATTAAATGCTCTGTACTTTAAGACGGTAACATGTTTGTGTGTGCGAAACCAGGCATATTTTAAACAAAAAATAAATGTTTTTTTTGTGCTGTCTTTAACAAAGCATCTGCTCTCAAAGGAGTCAGTTATTATAATTAAGGGAGACGTTAAACCTGTAGGGATCATTATTGCCTCTGGAAGGTATACAAGTAGGTATACAAGTACAAGTACACGGGATATATACATGTATATACCGACCTCCACTTGGCGAAATGTCTCCTAATGTGTCTTAATTGCTGTGTTGAGCGTATGCATACCTACAGCACACAATTTTGTTTATTATACCATATGAACCTACTGAAAAGTTTAGCTTAATCCTGTATCAGCAACTACTGAAGAAAGGTTTATTTCGCAGGCGAATTATTTCTATATAGATATACAAAACAATGTGAAAAAATAGTAAATTCCAAGCGATTTCTTAATTTCTCACATTATCAAGGAACAATAAAAATAACAAAACAGCAAAAGGCTTATAAGGCCGACATATCACCTCACGGTCACTTCCGACACCTCACCCGTCCCTTAGAATGCGGGTGGGATGGTCAAGGACCTGTCAGACATGGCTTAAATTCGTCCCAGTTTTTATTGATTATATGTGAATATAATTTGCATAATCCTAAACCAATATTCACATTAAAATCGTAACTATTTTTATGAAGCTTGATTCAATTATATTTCTTTGAACCATAGATCTGCTTGATACAACTTTCTCGGCTTTTCGAAAATCAACTGGATGGTTAAAATTTCTCGCATGAATTTCACTGTCAAAACTAAAATGAAGCGATGATGACCAGTGGTCTACTTGGACTTAAAAACACTACAGAAGTGCAAGACCATCTGAAAAAGTATAAACCAACTACTACACTTACGCAAGGTAGCAAGTCAGGAGGCACATGTAAACACACGATCATTCAGCTAGTGGCATTTGCTTATGATTCGGCAAGTTTCACACTTTATCAGAAACATTCGTCTCATTTGTCATGTTAGAGCTATAATTATGGTGTCAAGACTCGCACGCCAACTTTTTTATAGGGGAGAAAAATAATTCTGCAGGAGGGATTGGTACTTTAATATTCAGTGTTTTAAGATAAAACGATGCAGTCACAAGGAGGAAACTACGTCCAGTGAGTACATACCAAATACACAACTTGCACAAAACACAGATTGGAAGCTTCTTTTACCGCAATTTATTTAGCGCTGAATATAATTGAAAATTTGTCTTGTTTTTGTCGGTGTTTGCAACCTGTGATTGTGAATCAAAGGAGGAATCACACCTGCAAGCCAGCACTCAAATAGTTCACAGCTGTAGATCACCGATTGAGTCCTACCTGTCAATAATCTCTGAAGAATCTCTAATAAACCTGCTGTTAACCAACTAATGGCAATTCACTCTCGTGTAACTTATATAATTGAAAATCAATTATCGTAATATAACACCTAAGACTTGCAAATAAGATGTGTAATGGCGTACCTTGCTAAAGTGCTATAGGAAAAGCTAGCAAGCAAAATAAAACAACTAATAATAGGAATCCTAAACCGTGGAATAAGAAACAAGCAATTTATATAAAATGAAAGAAAAAAAATATACTAAAACATAAATATATGTAAAAAAGATGGCGGTGTAATCTATCTCATTACTTGGGCATAAAAGTTAATACATAATTTTGAGAGGGATGTTTTACACTAGCATCAGATAATAGTGCCAAGAGAAGACCCTGGCTGAGTAATCCTGAATAATAGCGCCCATTTAAGCCCAATTTCATAATGTTATCAGGCAGGGAACGAAGACCGGCACGTCTGAGTTATCAGATTCAGACATAACAGAAAATTGCCTCACCCCCGCACCTCCCTCTAATGTGGGAAACGGAGCTTATTAGATATAATCGTAGATGGAGTCGATCTGCCGAGGCAGATTACTGAACCAATTTATCTTGGCAGGTTTACAGAGGACTGGAAGGTAGTACAACCACAATATGCACGCACTCTGGATGATAACATAATAAGTGCCAGACGGGCATACTGGAGCATCTACTAATTCTCGGCCTATTTTTTGGGGTATAATTCCCCTTTAGAAAATATGATGTTATGAACACAAACACACACACACACACACACACTCCCTCATATATATATATATATATATGTCGTGCCGAATATGTAAAACTGGTCAATTAGCAAGAACTCATTTAAAATTAAATCCTTTCTAAAATTTTCTCTTATACGTTTAAAGATATATTTTTTTCATTAATGTTAATGTATAAATTTTTAATTTTGCACCAGAAGAATCTTAGAAAACTTACCTAACCTTATTATAACAAGAACAATTTATTTTAGCCTAACCCAACTAAATATATTTTAGATTTGTTTACAATAATTTAATACTAAACAAACACAGTGAAATATATTTTTTTCGTTAGGTTCAGAATGATTTTGGCGAAATTATTGCATACACAAATTTTCACTTGTCCTATATGGCAAGATGAGCGTTGCTATTTAAGCCAAAATGGCAAGTTCTGCCTATTCGGCACGACATATATATATATATATATATATATATATATATATATATATATATATATATATATATATATATATATATATATATATATATATATATATGTAGTTCTGAATAGGTAAAATTGGTGAGTTAGCAAGACCTCATTTAAAATTAAGTCCTGTCTAAAATTTTCTCTTATACGTTAATGCAAAAATTCATAATTTTGTACCAAAAGTACCTTAGAAAACTTACCTAACCTAATTATAACAACCGCAATATAATTTATCCTAATCCAACTAAATATATTTTAGATAAATTTACAATAATTTAATAATAACAAACAGATTCAGAATGATTTTTGCGAAATTATTGCATACACAAATTTTCGCTTGCCTTATTCGGCACGAAAAGCGTTGCTATTTAAGCGAAAAATCGTGTTTTACCTGTCGGCACGACATATTATATATATAATATATATATATATGTGTAGGCGAATGAATTGTATTAAGCCAGCAAGATTTAACAGTTAGATCACTAGCCTGCTAAATTTAGGACTGGCTTGTGAGACCTTTGCACTCGTGTCTTTATGATCTGACGAGTCATTGATACCTATTTCGAAAGAACGTGAGCTAGATCTTAACATAGACACAGCCATGGTGGTTTGAGATTCACCTGTAAAAACCTGCATTTGTGGCCACAGAGGGACACTTACTATCCTTCCTTGTATATAGAGATGGATGAGTTCAGCTTACTAGGCTTGCATTGTGCAGTGGTTCAAGCAACAGCCTCCTGATTTAGGGACTATCTTGATATAGGTTTGAATCCTGTCCGTTCCGCGGGTTATACATCATACATTAGCGTTGGTTTCAACCAACATAATTTCCTTTTGAATACTGTAGCAGTTTTGGCATTAACTTGCTCTTCATTATTAATAATATTTTAAAGTTCCTTGTTTTCGCTTTATTTGCAAGATTTTAATTTGCCTCAGATTTGTGTTTTTGGACATTTTCTATATTAATTAAAAAATCATGATTTTTATTTTCACAGCCATAGAAAACCTCTTCATTAAACCGTTCTTTCTTATTTTTCACCTTGCTCTTGCCTTTAATTTCCTACTTTTACATACTCTCCCAAATTCGTTTATCAACCATTACAACTTTTCCGAATCTCCCTAAAGAACCGTGTCATTGGCAATGGAAAGGTCCTTCCATTTCCTCCGTTCCCCCAATAATTTCTTATATCTTACCATCTCTCCTTTAATTTTATGACATCAATTCTCTTTTGCCTACCGATGGCATTCTCCTTGCACCCCATCTACCAGTTACACTCACCTGGAGTTAACCTGGAGAGGGTTTCGGAGGGCAACGCCCCCGCGGCCCGGTCTGAGACCAGGCCTCACTCTATCTGCCTCCAAATAATTATTTGATATATCTGTCGCCACTCCCATAAACATGCACATCCAGAATTCTGCCCATCAACCTTTTATTTACAATACTTACTCCTACGAACTGTCATCACGCCCTGTATCGTATCTCGTATATCTAAAGTTAATATTTTCTATTGCCAAATCTCTTTCGAATCATAGTTCAATTAGATGTTCCCATTATCATTAATCCCTGACTCTCCAGACTAGCCTACTACACCACTTACAACAGGTTCCCAACAACAATTATTTTCTCACCTGGTTCTAAACTCCTTACTCACTTAACACCTTCCAATATCTCTCTCGCTCCTCTACACTCCTCTCTTACCCAGGTGCATAAACACTTATTAAATTGATAATTTAATATTGCCTATAGGATATTTAATGTCGATGCAAAATGGTGCGCATAAGAGCCTATTTGTTTATTACGCTTTCCTAGTTGTAATTACATAAGCAGAGCCACGTTCTTGAATTCTCTCGTTCAGTGTTGGTAGATCAAACGAGCTCTCGGTGTACCGCCTTCAGCTTTTGTTGCTACATTACCAGAACTATGTTTGTGGTGTTCAGTCTTCAGTGATTATAGTTCAATGATCAGAACTATTGTGGCATGCAAAGAGTACGTAACCTTTATTCGGCGCATGTACACACCCTCACTGACAGGCTATCTCCCCCAGCCAGCGAACAAGGGGCTAAGGGTTGACGATGGGGCCCCGTCGTTCAATCAGTACCCAGGTTCCAGCCAATGAGAAGATGGTTTTGGCAATCGCAGAGGTGATGTGGGTACCACTCACCCGTCTACCCTTGTCATTCCCATTCTAGAGCTGGTTGAAGCACGGTCTGCTCTCTAGTGGCTTTTATTCTGCCTTGCTTACCGTTGAGTGCACTAATACCTATTGTTGTACATAGTGTATATAGTATACATACTTCTGTTCTAAATTGGTGAAGGATAATACAAGTCAAAAGTTTTTCTGCTGTGCTTATTTTGCCCCCTTTACACCCAGGATAACAGGCCTTTGGGACTCCTGGGTTGTAACAACTATGCTAATGTGACCCTTTAATGTCTGTAGCAATAATTCCAGAGATAGGTTTGTCTTCAGTGTTTGTAGCTATAATTAAAAAGTTTCGCTTGTCTTCAGTGTTTGTTACAGGAACAGACCTACGCTCGTGGTGTATCGTCTAAATTAGTAATATGTCACCCTCAGTCAGGCTACAAATCATTACACGGGATTTTCAGTAAAATATTTAGTACTAAGTGAACAGGAACATATGTCTTCTGCTGGGGATTCGAACCCGAGACCTTTCAGGTGGGAGCTGATTACACTCACCACTTTGATGGATTTCTCTAGATCTGCTCGTTTCTGTGTTTTATCCTCGAATCCCAGTATTTGGGACGAGACAAGGATATACCCGTGTTCGATTTAGACATTAATATGCACTTTGTGACCCGTATAATACAAAAAGTCTAACCACGCCTCTAGTCTCCACCCAGTCAATGACAATCAACCAACCACAGAAATGATCCTACCTTCACGTCCATTTGCGCTCCTCCCACTTGCCAGGAACTGCATTGCAGTCTGAAATAAAGAAGCCTATTAAAAATGAATAAAAGCAATTGCCTTAGTTGTTACTATATTTGCCAGTCGTTTCCATGCTGATATCGCAGCTGTGCGATACTGCAGGTGTTATAGGTTGGATAATGGGGTTATATTAAACCTATAATGAACGCAGTGTGTGCATCAATTCAATAACAATGCTGCAATCTCAGCTGTGCTTAATTAACATGCACGTCACTTATTCAGACAACCTGTTAATGTAGACTAACATCTTCCAAACACACTAGACATTTCTTGCTTTATTGGCGCTGCTAAATGCAACGGGACTTCGAATCATATAGAAGAAAGATAAGAGCATTTATACTTAAAATGATTTTTAGAATTAAGTGTTATTGTCTGGTGCTTGTAAAGTAATGACTTACGCTCTATTGTAGGATTTTAGTTTATCTTGTATGCCTATCATGTTCTTAAATTCTCAATCTTTGCATGATGTAATAAATGGAATTTCTCCTTAGTGTATGTCATACAGTAGTCAGTAGGCCACTGGAAGACGTGGCTTGTATCAGCTCGGAGGCTCGATGTTTCTTTTATGAATGTCACTCTCAAACAGATTCAAGTATCGTCTGCAAAAGATGATACAGAGCCATGGTTTATTTTTCTGTCTGTGTCGGATATGAGAATGAGAAAGAAAAGTCGGGCGAGTACCGTGTGTGCCCTGGGAACATACATATAATATATATATAAACTTATGTCTATGGGGAAGTGGAACAGAATTCTACCTCCGTAAGCCATGCGTGTCGTAATGAGGCGACTAAAATGCCGGGAGCAAGAGGGTAGTAACCCCTTCTGTATACATTACTCACGTTATTCCTTTATGGGCCTCCCTGCCTCGGTGGGATACGGCCAGTTTGCTGAAAGAAGAAGATATACAGTAGACCGTTATATTACACCAATTTATTTGCCATGTTTTGGTTATTGCACTATTAAAAAATTGCAGCACAGTTTTACACAACACTTCGTGCGGAAAAAAATTCCCCACCTTAAAAGCTGCCGCCTTGTTTTGGGCCAGCGGGGAAGACCTGCCAACCCCTGCCACCACTGACACTCCCGCCACCACCATACAAGCCTTCGTGAATATGTGTTCAGTTTCATTCTGTCTTAGGAGCTAGCTGCGTTTGTGAATTGCGTTTTGATCTTTTAATTACAGTATCTTGTGTCTGCCAAGCAATCATGGCACCCAGTAGGCATACCAGTATTGCTGAAAGTGACAAAAAAATAAAAGGTATAAGCGTTAAAATCTCTGAAAGAGTTAACGAGAAAATAGAGGTATTTGACGAGATAAGAAACATAAGAAACATAAGAAAGGAGGATCACTGCAGCAGGCCTGTTGGCCCATTCTCGGCAGGTCCTTTACTCAAGCAAGAAGCTTTGATAAATCTGTGATGAACATAAGAAACATAAGAAAGGAGGATCACTGCAGCAAAAAGGAGGATCACTGCAGCAAAAAAGGAGGATCACTGCAGCAAGAAAGGAGGATCACTGCAGCAAGAAAGGAGGATCACTGCAGCAAGAGAGGAGGATCACTGCAGCAGAAAGGAGGATCACTGCAGCAAGAAAGGAGGATCACTGCAGCAAGAAAGGAGGATCACTGCAGCAGAAAGGAGGATCAATGCAGCAGAAAGGAGGATCACTGCAGCAGAAAGGAGGATCACTGCAGCAGAAAGGAGGATCACTGCAGCAGAAAGGAGGATCACTGCAGCAATGAAAGGAGGATCACTGCAGCAAGAAAGGAGGATCACTGCAGCAAGAAAGGAGGATCACTGCAGCAGAAAGGAGGATCACTGCAGCAAGAAAGGAGGATCACTGCAGCAGAAAGGAGGATCACTGCAGCAAGAAAGGAGGATCACTGCAGCAAAGAAAGGAGGATCACTGCAGCAAGAAAGGAGGATCACTGCAGCAAGAAATGAGGATCACTGCAGCAAAGAAAGGAGGATCACTGCAGCAAGAAAGGAGGATCACTGCAGCAAGAAAGGAGGATCACTGCAGCAAAGAAAGGAGGATCACTGCAGCAAGAAAGGAGGATCACTGCAGCAAGAAAGGAGGATCACTGCAGCAAGAAAGGAGGATCACTGCAGCAAAGAAAGGAGGATCACTGCAGCAAAGAAAGGAGGATCACTGCAGCAAGAAAGGAGGATCACTGCAGCAAGAAAGGAGGATCACTGCAGCAAAGAAAGGAGGATCACTGCAGCAAAGAAAGGAGGATCACTGCAGCAAGAAAGGAGGATCACTGCAGCAAGAAAGGAGGATCACTGCAGCAAGAAAGGAGGATCACTGCAGCAAGAAAGGAGGATCACTGCAGCAAAGAAAGATCACTGCAGCAAAAAAGGAGGATCACTGCAGCAAGAAAGGAGGATCACTGCAGCAAAAAAGGAGGATCACTGCAGCAAAAAAGGAGGATCACTGCAGCAAAAAAGGAGGATAGCATGTGGCCGTAATGAAGCGTCACTGCAATTAAAAAGAATGAGGTACATATATGAGTGTGTGATGACTGACTGATTTACTGACTGACTTGACTGATTTACTGACTGGCTTGACTGATTTATTGACTGATTTGACTGAATTACTGACTATATATATTATCTGAAGGAGGGGTGTTAATGTCGCATTTTTATAACTGTAGTGTAAACACGCCTCTGACAAGACAGTGATGGAGTGAATGATGAAAGTTTTTCTTTTCGGGCCACCCTGCCTTGGTGGGAAGCGGCCAATGTGTTAATAAAAAATAATATAATATAATATATATATATATATATATATATATATATATATATATATATATATATATATATATATATATATATATGTATGTATATTTTATTATTTTTTTTTATTATCACACTGGCCGATTCCCACCAAGGCAGGGTGGCCCGAGAAAGAAAAACTTTCACCAACATTCACTCCATCACTGTCGTGCCAGAAGGGTGCTTTACACTACAGTTTTTAAACTGCAACATTAACACCCCTCCATCAGAGTGCAGGCACTGTACTTCCCATCTCCAGGACTCAAGTCCGGCCTGCCGGTTTCCCTGAACCCCTTCATAAATGTTACTTTGCTCACACTCCAACAGCACGTCAAGTATTAAAAACCATTTGTCTCCATTCACTCCTATCAAACACGCTCATGCATACCTGCTGGAAGTCCAAGCCCCTCGCACACAAAACCTCCTTTACCCCCTCTCTCCAACCTTTCCTAGGCCGACCCCTACCCCGCCTTCCTTCCACTACAGACTGATACACTCTTGAAGTCATTCTGTTTCGCTCCATTCTCTCTACATGTCCGAACCACCTCAACAACCCTTCCTCAGCCCTCTGGACAACAGTTTTGGTAATCCCGCACCTCCTCCTAACTTCCAAACTACGAACTCTCTGCATTATATTCACACCACACATTGCCCTCAGACATGACATCTCCACTGCCTCCAGCCTTCTCCTCGCTGCAACATTCATCACCCATGCTTCACACCCATATAAGAGCGTTGGTAAAACTATACTCTCATACATTCCCCTCTTTGCCTCCAAGGACAAAGTTCTTTGTCTCCACAGACTCCTAAGTGCACCACTCACTCTTTTTCCCTCATCAATTCTATGATTCACCTCATCTTTCATAGACCCATCCGCTGACATGTCCACTCCCAAATATCTGAATACATTCACCTCCTCCATACTCTCTCCCTCCAATCTGATATTCAATCTTTCATCACCTAATCTTTTTGTTATCCTCATAACCTTACTCTTTCCTGTATTCACCTTTAATTTTCTTCTTTTGCACACCCTACCAAATTCATCCACCAATCTCTGCAACTTCTCTTCAGAATCTCCCAAGAGCACAGTGTCATCAGCAAAGAGCAGCTGTGACAACTCCCACTTTGTGTGTGATTCTTTATCTTTTAACTCCACGCCTCTTGTCAAGACCCTCGCATTTACTTCTCTTACAACCCCATCTATAAATATATTAAACAACCACGGTGACATCACACATCCTTGTCTAAGGCCTACTTTTACTGGGAAATAATTTCCCTCTTTCCTACATACTCTAACTTGAGCCTCACTATCCTCGTAAAAACTCTTCACTGCTTTCAGTAACCTACCTCCTACACCATACACTTGCAACATCTGCCACATTGCCCCCCCCTATCCACCCTGTCATACGCCTTTTCCAAATCCATAAATGCCACAAAGACCTCTTTAGCCTTTTCTAAATACTGTTCACTTATATGTTTCACTGTAAACACCTGGTCCACACACCCCCTACCTTTCCTAAAGCCTCCTTGTTCATCTGCTATCCTATTCTCCGTCTTACTCTTAATTCTTTCAATAATAACTCTACCATACACTTTACCAGGTATACTCAGCAGACTTATCCCCCTATAATTTTTGCACTCTCTTTTATCCCCTTTGCCTTTATACAAAGGAACTATGCATGCTCTCTGCCAATCCCTAGGTACCTTACCCTCTTCCATACATTTATTAAATAATTGCACCAACCACTCCAAAACTATATCCCCACCTGCTTTTAACATTTCTATCTTTATCCCATCAATCCCGGCTGCCTTACCCCCTTTCATTTTACCTACTGCCTCACGAACTTCCCCCACACTCACAACTGGCTCTTCCTCACTCCTACAAGATGTTATTCCTCCTTGCCCTATACACGAAATCACAGCTTCCCTATCTTCATCAACATTTACAATTCCTCAAAATATTCCCTCCATCTTCCCAATACCTCTAACTCTCCATTTAATAACTCTCCTCTCCTATTTTTAACTGACAAATCCATTTGTTCTCTAGGCTTTCTTAACTTGTTAATCTCACTCCAAAACTTTTTCTTATTTTCAACAAAATTTGTTGATAACATCTCACCCACTCTCTCATTTGCTCTCTTTTTACATTTTTTCACCACTCTCTTAACCTCTCTCTTGTTCTCCATATACTCTTCCCTCCTTGCATCACTTCTACTTTGTAAAAACTTCTCATATGCTAACTTTTTCTCCCTTACTACTCTCTTTACATCATCATTCCACCAATCGCTCCTCTTCCCTCCCGCACCCACTTTCCTGTAACCACAAACTTCTGCTGAACACTCTAACACTACATTTTTAAACCTACCCCATACCTCTTCGACCCCATTGCCTATGCTCTCATTAGCCCATCTATCCTCCAATAGCTGTTTATATCTTACCCTAACTGCCTCCTCTTTTAGTTTATAAACCTTCACCTCTCTCTTCCCTGATGCTTCTATTCTCCTTGTATCCCATCTACCTTTTACTCTCAGTGTAGCTACAACTAGAAAGTGATCTGATATATCTGTGGCCCCTCTATAAACATGTACATCCTGAAGTCTACTCAACAGTCTTTTATCTACCAATACATAATCCAACAAACTACTGTCATTTCGCCCTACATCATATCTTGTATACTTATTTATCCTCTTTTTCTTAAAATATGCATTACCTATAACTAAACCCCTTTCTATACAAAGTTCAATCAAAGGGCTCCCATTATCATTTACACCTGGCACCCCAAACTTACCTACCACACCCTCTCTAAAAGTTTCTCCTACTTTAGCATTCAGGTCCCCTACCACAATTACTCTCTCACTTGGTTCAAAGGCTCCTATACATTCACTTAACATCTCCCAAAATCTCTCTCCTCTGCATTCCTCTCTTCTCCAGGTGCATACACGCTTATTATGACCCACTTCTCGCATCCAACCTTTACTTTAATCCACATAATTCTTGAATTTACACATTCATATTCTCTTTTCTCCTTCCATAACTGATCATTTAACATTACTGCTACCCCTTCCTTTGCTCTAACTCTCTCAGATACTCCAGATTTAACCCCATTTATTTCCCCCCACTGAAACTCTCCTACCCCCTTCAGCTTTGTTTCGCTTAGGGCCAGGACATCCAACTTCTTTTCATTCATAACATCAGCAATCATCTGTTTCTTGTCATCCGCACTACATCCACGCACATTTAAGCATCCCAGTTTTATAAAGCTTTTCTTCTTCTCTTTTTTAGTAAGTGTCTACAGGAGAAGGGGTTACTAGCCCATTGCTCCCGGCATTTTAGTCGCCTCATACGACACGCATGGCTTACGGAGGAAAGATTCTTTTCCATTTCCCCATGGACAATAGAAGAAATAAAGAAGAACAAGAGCTATTTAGAAAAAGGAGAAAAACCTAGATGTATGTATATATATATATGCATGTGCGTGTCTGTGAAGTGTGACCAAAGTGTAAGTAGGAGTAGCAAGATATCCCTGTTATCTAGCGTGTTTATGAGACAGAAAAAGAAACCAGCAATCCTACCATCATGCAAAACAGTTACAGGTTTCTGTTTCACAGTCATCTGGCAGGACGGTAGTACTTCCCTGGGTGGTTGCTGTCTACCAACCTACTACCTACAATATATATATATATATATATATATATATATATATATATATATATATATATATATATATATATATATATATATATATATGCAATAAGATCACAGTAGACAGGTGATTTCAGAATATGCAAAATAACCACTGTGAAAGAATAGAGAAATTCCAAGCGTTTTCGTGACAACTCACGAAAGCACTTGGAATATATATATATATATATATATATATATATATATATATATATATATATATATATATTCTTAAACCTTTTTGTACTATATTATTTAATAATATAAACCTATGGGTAAAAAAGAGTGAGAAGATGGGGTGGTAGAGGAAGTGGAATATTCAAGCGGGTTCAGGAAGAAATCCAAATATTCTTCCTTGAAGCCTTTTTATCCACTTCTCCGAGGCTATGGGTCCCACAATTTACACCAGAGGTGGACCCCATCCTATATATATATATATATATATATATATATATATATATATATATATATATATATATATATATATATATATATATATATATATATATATATATATCAATAACCCTGCACTAGCCAAGATGTCGAACCCATGCTGTTTTGGCCCGCCTCATGGTGGGCAAAAATGTTTGACACTTTAGACCACACAATCCTTAACAATGGTACATCCAGCCAAGCTAGATGTTATTGATCAATACCACTCGTTTCGTGGGTACAGTAATATAACATACAGCCTGAGTTCTTCCAGTCGTGCTTGAAACATTTCTTAGAAATCTTGGTCCAATTTGCCATAATACAATAGAATCACGCAGTAGCTGCAGATTTGTCGACTGCGCATTTATACTGTGAATCACCGTCTCCACCACATCCTAAAGGTTTACGTGAAATTCTGACCCTACCATTAATATATCACAATAGAAATCACGATTCGTCAGACCAAGCGACATTTTTCCTATTTTCAGTTGTCCAGTTTTGATAAGCCTGTTCCCATTGTAGCCTCAATTTCTTGTTCTTAGCTGATAGCTAAGAACAGCGTCTCTGAACGCAAAACACGTCGAGGTACGGAGTGTTTTGTGTTCAGAGATGCTCTTCTGTATACCATTGTTGTGATGCGTGGTTACTGGAGCTACTGTCACCTTCCGGTCAGATTAAACCAGTCTTGTGATTCTCCTCTGACCCCTCTTATTATCAGGGCATTATCGCCCACAGAACTGTTGCTCACTGAATGTTTCGTGTTTTACACACCATTCTCTGTAAACTCTAAAAACTGTTGTGCGTGAAAATCAAAGATCAGCACTTTCTGAGATACATTCCGTCTAGCACCAATAGTTATTTTACGGCCAAAGTTACTTAGATCAATTTTATTCCCCATTCTCATCCTCAGTCTGGATAACAACTCAATTTCATGACCGTGTCTGCATGCTTTTAGGCAATGAGGAGCTGCCACGTGATTAGCTAATTAGATATTTGCATACACTTATAGCGTATAGGTGTACTTAATGAAGTATCCACTGAATGTGTATGTGTTTATATGTGTGCGTGTGTGTGTGCGTGTTATTAAAAACATTTAATAAAAACGATTGTGGAATCAATAGGAAAAAATTAAAATTTTATAAATACAATAATTTTCAGAATATAGGATAAGCAAAAGATAATATGACGGAAAATGTGAACGGACATGGACAAAGGAACCTTTGAAGAAAGAAAGAGTAGAAAATGTAGTCAATATTCTGGAAATGAGAGTGGCTTGGCGTTCATCAGGAGCGGCGGGGGTCGTGCAAGGGGTCGTGTAGAGGTCGTGCGTGGGTCGTGTGGGAGGTGTGAGCCCAGGTAACCTCGTCCTCACATCAGCCTCTCTGCTCACTCACAGCTAAATGGAAACACTCGGCAGATATCTGCCAATCAGACCGCTGAGTTCACCACCAGTAAGTCAGCAGTCGCTGCTGCAGAAGCCTTCCACAGTGTCATCAACAAACCCATCTTCATGTGTTCTAACGGAACACCAGGGTGAATAACACACTTGCAGAACCTTGGTATCTTTATTTAAGAGACGTGCAACAAGCTTCATCAGTGATCAGACTTTTACAGTGTCTCAGTGTTGCAATCCAAAGGGAAAATGATTTTTGCTTTTTTAGTTCCCACCCAGCTTCCGGGATGTGCCAATTAGATTATTCCTTACCTGACAGAAGTGCACTTGTGTCTGATTCATCATTTTGTAAATATTTTAGACCATTGATGAAATGATACCTGTCTGACGAAGCAACACTATTGAATCTTGGTACAAAGGATACCTTATACAATCTATATTGCTAAAATCTGGCCTTATTCTATACCGAGCGAATTAGCTAGCGACATTAATACACGTGCAGGATGTTGTTTTATTCGTCAGGAAACAGGATAAGTGTTTCCTGACAGTGGTCTGAATAAAAAAATGGCCTATTACTATCTGCGTATCACTGTATAGACACATGGAAGTTTACTTAAGCCCTTTTGTATCAGATTAAAGACAATTCAGACAATTCATCCAAGTGTATAATCTCGTAGTTTGGCGACTAATTCTTGTCGTTCTTCTCAATATCCTTCAGCATTCATTGCCTTACGGCGTACCCCTGAGAGGAACATAAATGTACCTTAAAAAAAGTTTTCTAAGTCGTTTTTCAGCCTCAGCGCCTGTGTTCGATGTAATTTATAAATTATATATAATGCTACTCTGATGATCTATCTTTCAATTATGAAACGTCAACAACCCATTTACAACTATATTTTTAATCTGATAAATGTATATATAGTTTATCTCCATGGAGACACGATTTTAAAATTACATCTGATGAGTCAGATGTGAATGTGAATTACTGCGCTGAGAGAGAACAGAGGTACATAAATAACTTGCACAGAGAAGAGAGGGGCTTACGACGACGTTTCGGTCCGACTTGGACCATGTGTGACTTTGTAGATGGTCCCAATCGGACCGAAACGTCGTCGTAAGCTCCTCTCTTCTATGTACGGGTTATTTGTGTATCGTTCCAGTCACGGTATTGTGCCTTTTTTGCTATTTAGAGAACAGAGGAAGTGTGAGTGTAGAGGCGTGTCAGAAGACACTGTGGTAAAGCATTGATGGAAGTTGCTGTTTACAAGCAGCATAACAAGCAAACCATGAATTACGAGTGAGAGTTGCAATGGATTTTCACGTCAACATGCGTAACATCCCACATCTGACCACACATAAATATATGTGAATAGATGTGCTAGCAGATATGCAAATATACACATGAATATGCGCACAAAAGCCTTCATATAAATATATGCTAATGTACTCTCATATGAAGATATATAAATCTAGTTGTGGAGGCGTGTGACTGCTCGTGAAGCGCCTACTTACGAGCTAGTAATAAAATCTCTCAATACCGGCATGTAAACATGCACAGCCTCACACGCATTCCATTCCAAAGTAAAAAAAAAATATTACAACGTTGAAAAACTGAAGGTGATCAGATGAATTATTCTTCACTTTTGGCACAGATTCTAAAGATTCCAAGTTTTAAAACTATTTTGTTCTAGTGACAAATTTGCCCATATACAAAAGAAGCCTAATCGTTAGTATCCTGGCCGTACTAAGACAGCCATTAAATATTGACGCTGTATCGGCCACTTAATATTGAAGACATTCAGAAGAGGTAAACTGAAATTTATTTAACTTGATTTAACAAGAATGAAAAGTTCACACTGTATTACATAAAATGGGCAAATCTACACTTACACACTTGAACTTCACACTCTGATGTAGTTGAATTACAAGGCAGCCATTTTTCTTATCGTTAGAAGCAACGGCTCTAAGGTTTTTGGAAGCTGTCAGAGCTATTCCTGGATGCTGGGAATGTATCTTGCACCATAATACGCCAAGTATTCCAAGAATCTAGCCCTAGTTACCGTACAAAAGCATTTAAAATTTGAAACCGGGTTATTAGCAAAATAAAATTGGAAAACTGAAACTAGAGAAGAAAAGAAGAAAAATTCAGGTAACCACTTAAATATCCCCTCTTCGGGGATACCCTGAAATCATCACAACCCCATGAAAAAAGTAAAAGGAAATACTCAGGGGAAAAAAAAGCCCTTGGCACTAATAATATGAAAATGGAGGAAGTGATCGAATTTCTTTTCACATGACCAGAGGGAAAGCACTTACAGGACAATACACATTTTTCTCTTGCTCTTATGACGAAAACATGATAAGTGCAGATCGAGAACATGAACATGACATACACTATACTTCTACGCACAGCCAAAGTCTAACACATGTCTAGTTGTTAAACTATATATTAATATAATACTGTACAATCATCTGTTGAAAGCTGCGTACTACAGAAAAATGTGATCTATAATTTACATACAGGAAGAACTAAAATTTTGATATAAAATGCATCAGCATTTAGTTCATTAAGAAGGCAGAGGAAAACAAATGAGTATTAAAAGGTTCCTCCAGATTATCTTGTTTGTGTTGTCATGGTAATGAGGTGCTCAGCATGCGCTACTAATCACCGTCCTCGTCCCCCCTCGCCTATATATTCTGGCTCCCTCACTCTGTGTTAGTGTGACTTTGTAAATGATCCAAATCAGACCGAAACGTCGTCGTAAGCTTCTGTCCCCAATGTGCAGGATATTTGTGTATTAGGGTCACCGCTTGTGGACAAATTATTCAAGTCACAGTCTATGTTTCTTAACTGTTCTTAAATTATCCAAACTTTGGTGATAATGAGAACTAACAGTGCAATTAGAACTTTTGTTTCCCCAGCTTAAAGTATAGAGCTTACTGGTAATTATTGCAAATAAAGTCTAAATAAATGAATAAAGCTTTCTTCACTGAAGGTTTCTGAAACTAAATGAGATTGAGAAGGATTTAGAGTAGGATTTGTTGCTGGGCTGTAAAGACACCTAGAGAATTGATCATTTAATGTAACGAACAAACACGCACAAGATCATTATAATACCGGTCAAAATACAGTCAGGGTAAGGAGGGAGAGAGAGAGAGAGAGAGAGAGAGAGAGAGAGAGAGAGAGAGAGAGAGAGAGAGAGAGAGAGAGAGAGAGAGAGAGAGAGAGAGAGAGAGAGTGAAAAACTAGTTCTCTATTATGAACATTACAAAGCAAATACATTCCGGTCCTTGTGCGATACGAGAAATGTATCACTATATTGCATAACCCAGCCTCCCTGTACCTCAAAATAAGTGACACCAGTAATACAGAGTAACGCGTAAGTGTCTAATGTTGTTATATGCTAGCGTTGAAGATATCACACGAATCAGAAGAGATATTTGCAAGTTATCATGTGGGAACTATTATCTGAACTTCAGCAATAAAAATAGGAAATTAGGGTCTTCACAAACCCACAGCAGATTCGAACCTAAGAAACAGCAGCTCTGAAACCAAAACTGAAGAGATTAAGTAAGTAAGTAAATTTATTCAGGTATACACAATACAGTTACATAGAATTATCATACATAGCAGCATATGTGTAGAGAACCTAGGATAACCCAAAAAAGTCAGACAGAGTGACTTATTTCCATTGGGGTCCTTTTACCTTATTATTATAATATAAAGGTTATAATATTTTCTTATTATTCTATAATGAAGATAACATCTTATTATCATACTAAAAAGACTATCTACTACACGAGGGTCATTAAGACTATCTACAATACGAGGGTCATTAAGACTATCTACTACCCGAGGGTCATTACGACTATCTACAATACGAGGGTCATTACTAGGGATAAGGTAAAATTTACACGTATTTTAGCTAAAAAATAGAAAATCATTCCCCTCCCTTTCTGTTGCTTCATTCATCAGACACTTTTTGGCAGTCTTCTTGAACTGGTTCAAGCTATGACTGGCCTTGACATTTGTGGGTAGTCTGTTCCATTCCTTTATTGCTGTACAATAAAAGGTGTTTGAAGCCTGGCCACTGACTGTGGGTACTACAAAGTTGTGCTCTCTCCCCCTAGTACTATGATTGCTGCGGTTCCCAACCTTGACAAAATTGACAGCAAGATATTCTGGACACTGTTTGTGAGCAATTTTATAAACATGATTTAGCTTCAGTTGTTTTACTCTGTCTTCAACATTCAGCATATCCAACTGCTGTAATTCATCCTGGCCTACATGTTCTCTTGGTCCCAGCCCCAGGATGAATCTTACGATTTTGTTCTGGGTGATTTGCAGTCTATCTTTCAGTTTTTTTTGTCAAGGCAGAGTACCAAGAAGAGCAAGCGTAATCCATATGGCATTGTATAAGGGCTAGACATAGGGTCCTGCGAGCCTCAGTAGGTAGACACTGTGCTTGTCTATACAGGAACTTCAGCCTGGCATTCGCTTTCTTTACTACACTGTTCCCTATCAATTCTCCTGACATGCATGGGTCAAAGGGGATTCCCAGATATTTAACTGATGAAACCAAAGTGATGGACTCCCCATTACACTGAACATTAAAATTATTTACCCTTCTCAGTTTATGTTTCGTTCCAAAGAGAATGGCTTCAGTTTTCCCTAGGTGTAATGATAGTTTGTTGTCTACTAACCATTTGCTGCAGGACTCCAGTTCCAGTGTTAAAACATTAGCAAATATCTTGTGGGTCTTTACCTGTCACTAACAGAGCACTGTCATCTGCATACAGTAGGAGTTTGCACTTGACACTGATAGGCATATCATTGACATAACATAAGAATAGTAAGGGACCCAGAATACTACCTTGGGGAACTCCACATGTTATCGGCAGGGGTTCTGATTCCGTTTTGTTGATTTTGACTATTTGTCTCCTGTTGCTAAGGTAGGACTTAAACCAGTCTACAGAACCTATACCGATAGATTGAAGTTTATTACATAATATTTTGTGGTTGACAGTATCGAAGGCCTTTTGCAGGTCTAAGGTTACCATACCTATGAGGTTCCCTTTTGACATTTCAGTTCTCAGGTAATCCATCAGATTAATAAGGGAGGTATCGGTTGAGTAGGATCTTCTAAAGCCCGATTGATAGCTATGGAGAATGCTGTTGTCATTAAGGTACTTAACTACTTGAGAATACACCGCCCTCTCCAGAATTTTAGATATTATACTGAGTATACTAACAGGTCTATAGTTGCTTACATCAGACCTATTATTTTTCTTGAAGATAGGAGTAACTCTGGCCTCCTTGAACCCCTCCGGTACGGTATTAGTGGTGATTGATAAATTTATTATGTGAGCAATAGGGATTGACAGTTCAAAAGCACCATCTTTTAGGAACTTAGATGGGATGTTATCAGGGCCTGTGCTCTTAGTTGGGTTTAACCTGCTTAGTTCTTTTTGAATGAAGTCATGAGATACACTTACTAGTTGACAACTGTTTGGGGTTACCCCTTTATTGGTATAGTATGTTTGAAACTTATCAGAGTCTGTGTTAAAGGTATTTGATGCAGCTGGTAGTTTACTTACTAGTGTTGATGCAACAGATGTGTAGTAGGAATTAAAGCAATTTGCCACCTTAGATGTTTCGTGGCATACCTCATTATCGATAGTGAGTACTATGTTAGACCTATCTACTGGCTTATGGCTATATCCCAACTGTTTTAGTTGTTGCCAGAGCTTTCTGGGGTTATGCTTATATTCTTCAATTTTTGAGCAATAGTGCTTTGCCTTTGCTCCTTTTATAAGCCTCTGTACTCTGTTCCTCACCCTTTGGAATTCATTTAGTGCTGCAATATCCTGTCTGTTTGCTTTAAATCTTTTTAGCAGCTGGTCTCTGAATTTCATATTATCTAATATCTCAGTAGTCATCCAGGGTTCAGTTCTTCGTTTAATCCTAACCTCTTTAACTGGTGCAATATTATTAAGAATGGTAGTGAACATTGTTTTGAATTTTTCCCAGGCATCGTTTACGTCCGTGCAACTTGTTATCTCTGTCCAGTCACAATTGTGTAGCCTATTTACCAGTGTTTCTTTACTGTAGTTTCTAGTTGACCTCATTTTTATTGTCCTGTGTAGGCCTATCCTATCCCTAGTGATTTTCCTGGTGCAGTAAATGATGAAATGATCACTAAGACCTGTGGTAATGACGCCTGACTGACTAATGTTCTCAGCGCGGTTGCAAAGTATGTGGTCAATTAGGGTGGCTGAGAACTGTGTGATCCGGGTTGGTTTATTAATTAGTTGGGTGTAGCTATTTAATCCTAGAATTTGCTTATACCTTTTGCATAGCCCGTTATTCTGTTGCTGAAAACAGATATTGAAGTCGCCCAGTATTATTGTTTCGCAATTGCTTTCAACTCCGGACAAGACTCTGGAAAAGTCTTCTAAGAACTGGTCCTGGGTAGGAGGGCTGTAACTAGTTCCTACTAAGATGGGTTTGGTCTTGGGAAGCAGCACTTCAAACCATAGAATCTCCAGTTTATTGTTATTTAAATCAGGTCTTGGGTTGTATGCTAAGTCATTTCTAATGTAGGCACATACTCCACCGCCCTTTCTGTTCCTATCTAAGCGTTTTATATTGTAACCTTCTATTTTGACCTCGTCGTCAGTCACCGTATCATCCAACCAAGATTCAGAGATGGTTATAACTGCCGCCCTAATTTTGTTAGCTAGAATCCTAATCTCTGCCAATTTAGGAAGAAGTGATCTTGCATTGACATGAATAAAGTGAAGGCCTGTTTTCATAAAACAATCATAATCATCAATATATGGCAATGGGTCATTTGTATTAAAATTAGGTAAATCAATGTCATCACTGCTAAAGGGTAACTGTGCCAAAGTGCATTTGTTACACACAAAATGAATTCTGGCACCGTTGCTATAATTGTACATACATCCATCATGCACCCACCCCTTACACATTTTACATAAGGTGCCTTTTCTGTTTTTCATGTGTACTTTAGTACAGTGTATGCATCTGTTTGGTAGTGTTTGAGATAATAATGGCTGTATTGTCTCACATTGACCTATGTATGCATTACATATGGAGTTAAGGTTATCATCCCTAGCTACTAGACCGTCATTATTGCCGTCATTTATCTGTCTGTTTTGCCTCTGCACAATAGTTTGAGGTCCTGGATTAATTTGGATATCACCACTTAAGAGCGCTACAATAAGATGTTATCTCAGAGAGATAAATATACTAAACTACACCAGCACATAACGTAAAAATCCACTCAGAAGTTGCTTGATCAAGATATCAGCATTAAAAGGTTAAATCTGAACGGATGCAGCACTCCTTAAAGAAGTAAACTAGGCAAAAGGTGAACATAAAGAAATGGTAACACCACACAACACCTTAGTACCTCATCGGCTTCGTCCCATTGGCTGTCGCATCAGTTGCAAATGAGAGGTGAAAAAGGCAACGACGCTAGCAATGGAACAAAAGCAACAGCCGGGGTGGCTACAGGAGCAGTGGAATCAACAGTTCATGTATCAGTGTCCAAGCCATATCAAAATGTGGTTCCAAGAATTAAGTCACATTACATAGGTGTGAACAACAGAGGCGTCAGATTATTGTATGCTGTCTACACATATCCATAATCCATTTCCAGCTATATGTGATTGGTAAGAAAAAAATTAAAAACAGGAAAAATACTAGTTACTTCGGTCGACAAAAAGCAATCTCCTGCCATATTTCAAAGTTAATTAGTTACTCATATAAAGAGGAACTCCAACATATATACTAGTCAACATACAACAAACTAGCCGTGTCAAGATAAAATCATTACTTTTACGTAAAATTTTCTTAATTTTTTTTCTTACGTTATTTAGGTTAGCTTAGGAAAGAGAGAGAGAGAGAGAAAGAGAGAGAGAGAGAGATGCTGAGACTGAAATTACCACATAGGTATACAAATGAGCAAGCCTACCTCTTTAATAGTATGTTAATGAGCAAAGATATGCTAATGTGCCACGCTATGTTTAGTAAGCAGCTTGCTTTAATTCTTTTTGCAGTTACTGGTTGTGAAATCACAGGGAACAGATGAACGCGACAATTTCCCACTGTCGCTTGAACTGCGCTCTAAGAACGTCTTCTCACCAATCATACATTATTGTTAACCTTCTTAATATTCCACCTCCTTAAGATTCCAGTGTTTTAAAACACTTAAAATCATCAAGGAAAACTATACGGCTAAGTCTCTTTTTATCTCAGCCTCTTAGCTAGTATCTTAGATAAGACTCGCTCACCATAGTTATTGAACTGCCCAGTCACTTTCAGGTTTTTTATGCAAGAAAATGAACATTTCACGCTGATGAGTTTTGTTCCCAAACTGGAGTGTTTGGGCTTCGTGTCGTGGCCGTTTTGAAATCCTACAGTGGTTCAGGTTTAATCCTGGTGTATCCAAAAAAAAATTGTTTGCGTATGCTGCCAGAACAGTTTTCTTAACTGCGTGCGTTACTAGCTTACTGTTTCCTTTGTGGATATTCTACCGTGTTCTTCGTGGCTGTGTGGGTATCCTGCTGTGAGGTACTTAACTACATGGGCATCTTGCAGTGGAGTGGGTATCCACCCATGGCTGTATAAATATCCTAACGAAGCCGTGTGGGTATGACTCACGAAATCGTAATGATACAATTGCAAACAAGCCATACCATGGGTGGGATTAGAACCCGCGATCAGAGAGTCACAGAACTCCAGACCGACGAGTTAGCCATGGACCAGCTAGCTGAATGAATCTTATTGTAGCTAGCTGATCCAGTAGCTAATGCGTCGGTTTGGAGTTTTGTGACTCTCTGATCGCGGGTTCTAACCCCACCCGTGGTATGGTTTGTTTCCGTGCGGGGTGTGTCTGGGTATCCTGGTGTGTCTGGGTATCCGGGTGTGTCTGGGTATCCTGCTGCGTTAACCGTGGACATGTGGATATCTCGTCGTGCTCACCATGATTGTGGAAGTATTCTGAGGTATTTCCCACAATATCCGGAGCTTCTCCTTCAGCTAAGGCCGTTGCATTTTTGCTCTTATTTTTAAAATTGGAACTTATAAAGAATATCTAGTAGTAATACTGAAATGCTTATTCCAGCCATTTTCCAAGTAATGGTGAGTGTATATAAAATTTATTTATTACACATACCTAGGGTTTTCATTTATTAGACAAGACTGATAACGACCCATAGTCTTGGAGAATTGAAAAAAAAATAAATTTCACTTTCTTTTTTAAATTGAAAGTGTGAAGAAGGAAAGGCGGGGTAGAGGTCGACGTGAGCGTGTTAGATAGGAGCGAATGGAGACAAATGGTTTTTAGGACTTGACGTGCTGTTGGAGTGTGAGCAGGCTAATGTTTGTGAAGGGATTCAGGGAAACCGGAATGCCGATCTTGATTCCTGGAGATGGGAAATACAGTGTCTGCACTCTGAAGGAGAAGTGTTAATGTTGCAGTTTTATAACTGTAGTGTAAGTGTTGGAGTGAATGATGGTGAAAGTTTTTCTTTTACGGGTCACCCTACCTTAGTGCGAAACGGCCGATGTGTTAATAAAAAAAAAAGGTCTTCAAGTCTCTCAGAGGCTGAATGGGAACTAAAGATACATCAGGTACTCTCACTTTGGATCACCAGAAGCGACGTTGGAAGAGGCACTGGATATTGCAGTTCTAGTAATTTCGATGAGATTGTATTTTATGCTAGAAGTAGGCAAAATTATGCATTTTTTGTGAATTACTTTGCAAATATATATTTTAAATAAAAAAAATTGCTGTTTTTCAAAAAACTTTGAAAAATCGCTGAATCGTTGAAATATGCCAAAAAATTTGATTTTCGATGATTTTTCAAGATTTACCTATATTTTACATATTTTTAAAAAATCCTAATAAAAATCCATAAAAATCAATATTAATTTTGAGTATTTCATATATTTTTTTAAAAACACTTAAATACTAAAAAAAATAGAAAAATGTGTTAAAATTATATTTTATTGCATATTTCGACGATTTTGAGGGTTTTTAATATTTTTTAGGCGAAGCACATTATTTAGCTAAAATTCATAGATTTTCGCACTTTTAAATGACAATTACTGCCGCAATTGAATTTTATGCTAAAAGAAAGCAAAATTATATTATTTTTGTGAAGTACTTTGTAAAAACATATTTTATATGAAAAAATTAAGTTTTTACAAAAAAATGCTTCAAAAGCCTTGAATCGTCGAAATTTGATAAAATTTGTTACTTTTGTTTCCTAGGGGCCAAGGATTACTGATCCTACCCAGACAAAACGATATTAGTGAGATTGGTTCCCATACTTATTGAGATTATGCTTCTCTTAATTATCAAAACAGCATCACCTTGATGACCAATATTAAATGGAATATTGGTGCTTGCCGAAGCAGATGGTGATATATAATGCAACACCAACAGTCTGCTAATCTTCTAGGGATATAATGTGATCCCATTAGGGCGGCTAGAACTTGTGAATGAGTCGCTGGACAATAATTGAAAGATCTCTGCTGGTCATGGGACCTCTGTAACACGTCTCTTGATCTCGTTGACTATTTTATCTAACATGCCATTCTTTGTACTCTGCACAGCCCAAACTATACAGACCACAATATCGAGCAACGATTGTGCTGCAAGTGTACTTAAAAGTGACGGGAACAGGGAAACAAGGGAAAATTATTTGTGCCAGTTACAGAGATTTCAACCGTTAGTAGAAAGTGAGCAGACCGATGTGTATTACAGGTGGATGATTTACTCACACAGCTACAGAAGTATTTTCCAAGACTGGGGAAGGGGACGGTCTCAGTTTTTTGTGTGCTATAGTTGGTTTTGTCGGGCTTCAGAACTATAACACAGTCAGTTGCCTCTATTATGGCGGATGTCCAGTATAATTTGTATAATTTCCAGTGTAATTTGCTTCACCGGTTCATTTGATTCATTGGAAGAAAAGAACGCTTGAGGAACATCTGAGCGACTGCACCTTAATTATCGTACACAGTATGAGGCTGGAGTGAGTAATATGAATCACACCATAGAGTGAAAGAAATGAATTGTTGATTGGAGTAGGGGGACCAAACTGGTACCACTGTAGCTGCATATTGCAGCTGTGCGTGTGTGTTAGTTACCATTTTGTCCTAGGCACATGTCGATTAGACACTAGGCCTGTTGTATATGAGTACGTGTGTGTGTGTGTGTGTGTGTACTCACCTAGTTGTACTCACCTAGTTGAGGTTGCGGGGGTCGAGTCCGAGCTCCTGGCCCCGCCTCTTCACTGATCGCTACTAGGTCACTCTCCCTGAGCCGTGAGCTTTATCATACCTCTGCTTAAAGCTATGTATGGATCCTGCCTCCACTACATCGCTTCCCAAACTATTCCACTTACTGACTACTCTGTGGCTGAAGAAATACTTCCTAACATCCCTGTGATTCATCTGTGTCTTCAGCTTCCAACTGTGTCCCCTTGTTACTGTGTCCAATCTCTGGAACATCCTGTCTTTGTCCACCTTGTCAATTCCTCTCAGTATTTTGTATGTCGTTATCATGTCCCCCCTATCTCTCCTGTCCTCCAGTGTCGTCAGGTTGATTTCCCTTAACCTCTCCTCGTAGGACATACCTCTTAGCTCTGGGACTAGTCTTGTTGCAAACCTTTGCACTTTCTCTAGTTTCTTCACGTGCTTGGCTAATGTGGGTTCCAAACTGGTGCCGCATACTCCAATATGGGCCTAACGTACACGGTGTACAGGGTCCTGAATGATTCCTTATTAAGATGTCGGAATGCTGTTCTGAGGTTTGCTAGGCGCCCATATGCTGCAGCAGTGTGTGTGTGTGTGTGTGTGTGTGTGTGTGTGTGTGTGTGTGTGTGTGTGTGTGTGTGTGTGGGGTTGTGTGTTTGTGTGTGTGTGTGTGTGTGTGTGTGTGTGTGTGTGTGTGTGTGTGTGTGTGTGTGTGTGTGTGCGCGCGCATGCAAGCCAAAATCACAAGTTTTACCTATTCGGCATGACACACACAGACACACACATTATATATATTAATATATATATATATATATATATATGTGTGTGTGTGTGTGTGTGTGTGTGTGTGTGTGTGTGTGTGTGTGTGTGTGTGTGTGTGTGTGTGTGTGTGTGTGTGTGTGTGTTTATGCGCGCTTGCAATAAGATCACGGTGGTATCACAATAAGCAAAGTAACAGGGTAAGGATATAGTAAAATTCCAAGAGCTTTCGTGATATATCGTATTATCAAGGAACAGCGATGACAAATATATAAAAAATACCACAGTGAAAATAGGAAAAACCTGAGTGCTCTCATATGCTTACACACACATCCTCGGAAGATGTGTTTGAGGACTTGAAATCGCTTAGGTTTTTTATATGTAGTGCCGAATAGGTAAAATTGGTCAATTAGCAAAACTCACTTAAAATTAAGTCCTTTCTAAAATTTTCTGATATGCGTTTAAAGATATATTTCTTCGTTTATGTTAATGTAAAAATTAATAATTTTGTACCAAAACAACATTAGAAAACTTACCTAACCTTATTTTAAAAAGCTCAATTTATTTTAGCCTAACCCAACTAAATATATTTTAGATTTGTTTACAGTAATTTAATACTAAACAAACACAATGAAGTATATTTTTTTTTCGTTAGGTTCAGAAAGATTTCTGCAAAATTATTGCATAAACAAATTTTCGCTTACCTTATTCGGCAAGAAAAGCGTCGCTATTTAAGCCAATATCGCTATTTAAGGCAGAATTATTAATTTTTATATTAACGTAAATGAAAAAATATATATCTTTATAAGAGTAAGAGAAGATTTTAGAAAGGATTTAATTTTAAATGACTTCTTCCTATTTGACCAATTTTACCTATTCGGCACAACAAATCTATATATATATATATATATATATATATATATATATATATATATATATATATATATATATATATATATATATAAGCCAATAGTATCAATTTGTCCCAGAGGGATCAGAGACCTTGGGATGATGGGGAAAAAATGCCACACGTTTCCTCAAAGAATTGGGTTCCAGACTCATCGACACCACCAGGGACCCAAAGGCAGCCACTTTCATGTTCCAGCGCCTCAGCGTGGCCATCCAGAGGGGAAATGCTTGCTGCATACTTGGCTAGCATCTGGCTTCAGAGGAGCTGGAGGAAATTCATGATCTTTAATACATTGTACCATTGTATTCATGTTTGTGTTCTTTGTAAATGTATTCTGTTCATTAATAATTGTTCACATACAATATAAAATATAGGGGATGGTAGGAGAAGAAAACATTCAAACAGCTCAGGGGAGAACCTTCAGTTTTCCCTGAGGTACGTTTATTGTCTTCTCTGAGGATGAGGGTCCCCAGTCCAGCTGTAGAGGTGGTACTACATGCATATACATTATATATATTATATATATATATATATATATATATATATATATATATATATATATATATATATATATACACAACAACCACGGGGAAAGTAGGATGCCAGCTCTAGGCCTTTCGTGTTGCAATCAGCACATCATCAGGAGCTTGCAAAATTGCAGAAAAGAGGAGTAACGTACTTCCTTGGAAATCCTCCTCTTTTCTGTAATTTTGAAAGCTTCTTATGATGTGTCGATTGCAACACGAAAGGCTATCATTCTACTTTCCCCGTGGTTGTTTTGCACCTTGTATCGCTTGGTTTGCGATATTTGCATAATTATATATATATATATATATATATATATATATATATATATATATATATATATATATATATATATATATATATATGCAATAAGATCACAGTAAACAGGTGATTTCAAAATATGCAAAACAACCACTCTGAAAGAATAGAGAAATTCCAAGCGCTTTCGTGACTACTCACATTATCAAGGAACTATGTTCCTTGATAATGTGAGTAGTCACGAAAGCGCTTGGAATTTCTCTATTCTTTCAGAGTGGTTGTTTTGCATATATATATATATGTATATATATATATATATATATATATATATATATATATATATGTGTGTGTGTATATATGTGTGCGTGTGTGTGTGTGTGTGTGTGTGTGTGTGTGTGTGTGTGTGTGTGTGTGTGTGTGTGTGTGTGTGTCGTGCCGAATATGTAAAACTGGTCAATTAGCAAGAACTCATTTAAAATTAAGTCCTTTCCAAAATTTTCTCTTATACCTTTAAAGATATATTTTTTCATTAATGTTAATATATTTTTTTTTAATTTTGCACCAAAAGAAACTTAGAAAACTTACCTAACCTTGTTTTAACAAAAGAAATTTATTTTAGCCTAGCCCAACTAAATATATTTTAGATTTGTTTACAGTAATTTAATACTAAACAAACACAATGAAATATTTTTTTCTCGTTAGGTTCAGAATGATTTTGACGAAATTATTGCATACACAAATTTTCGCTTGTCCTGTATAGCAAGATGAGCGTTGCTATTTAAGCCAAGATCGCAAGTTCTGCCTATTCGGCACGACATTATATATTTTTTTATTTTTATTATCACACTGGCCGATTCTCACCAAGGCAGGGTGGCCCGAAAAAGAAAAACTTTCACCATCATTCACTCCATCACTGTCTTGCCAGAAGGGTGCTTTACACTACAGTTTTTAAACTGCAACATTAACACCCCTCCTCAGAGTGCAGGCACTGTACTTCCCATCTCCAGGACTCAAGTCCGGCCTGCCGGTTTCCCTGAACCCCTTCATAAATGTTACTTTGCTCACACTCCAACAGCACGTCAAGTATTAAAAACCATTTGTCTCCATTCACTCCTATCAAACACGCTCACGCATGCCTGCTGGAAGTCCAAGCCCTTCGCACACAAAACCTCCTTTACCCCCTCCCTCTAACCTTTCCTAGGCCGACCCCTGCCCCGCTTTCCTTCCACTACAGACTGATACACTCTTGAAGTCACTCTGTTTCGCTCCATTCTCTCTACATGTCCGAACCACCTCAACAACCCTTCCTCAGCCCTCTGGACAACTGTTTTGGTAATCCCGCACCTCCTCCTAACTTCCAAACTACGAATTCTCTGCATTATATTCACACCACACATGGCCCTCAGACATAACATCTCCACTGACTCCAGCCTTCTCCTCGCTGCAACATTCATCACCCATACTTCACACCCATATAAGAGCTTTGGTAAAACTATACTCTCATACATTCCCCTCTTTGCCTCCAAGGACAAAGTTCTTTGTCTCCACAGACTCCTAAGTGCACCACTCACTCTTTTCCCCTCATCAATTCTATGATTCACCTCATCTTTCATAGACCCATCCGCTGACACGTCAACTCCCAAATATCTGAATACATTCACCTCCTCCATACTCTCTCCCTCCAATCTGATATCCAATCTTTCACCACCTAATCTTTTTGTTATCCTCATAACCTTGCTCTTCCCTGTATTCACTTTTAATTTTCTTCTTTTGCACACCCTACCAAATTCATCCACCAATCTCTGCAACTTCTCTTTAGAATCTCCCAAGAGCACAGTGTCATCAGCAAAGAGCAACTGTGGCAACTCCCACTTTATGTGTGATTCTTTATCTTTTAACTCATTATTATATATATATATATATATATATATATATATATATATATATATATATATATATATATATATATATATATATATATATAGAAAAAAGTCCTTTCTAAAATTTTCTCTTATACGCTTAAAAACATTTTTTTCATTAGTGTTAATGGAAAAATTTATAATTTTGCATCAAAAGAATCTTAGAAAACTTACCTAACCTTATTATAACAAGCGCAATTTATTTTAGCTTAATCCAACTAAATATATTTTAGATACGTTTGCAATAATTTAATAATAAACACAATGAAATATATTTTTTTTCGTTAGGTTCAGATTGATTTCTGCGAAATTATTGCATACACAATATTTTTGCTTGTCTTTTTTGGCAAGATGAGCATTGCTTTTTAAGCCAAGATCGCAAGTTTTGCATATTCGGCACGACATTATATATATATATATATATATATATATATATATATATATATATATATATATATATATATATATATATATATGTGTGTGTGTGTGTGTGTGTGTGTGTGTGTATATTATTTAATTATGTATGAATGTATGTATATAAACACACACACATGAACACAGTTCATTCACACACTGCTGTTGAATGGCACTGGTCCAAATTCCAACAGTGTGTGCGATGCAGTATAAGGTTCTGTCGAAGATACAAACTAGATTCTTGAACCCTGAGGGCAACAGGACTTTAAAGGCAGGATTCAAGGTGTGCTGACAACCACTAACACCCACGCAGAGCCTAATACCTACATACCAGCACTCGTTTTTACACACACACAGACACACACACACATACACACACACACACACACACACACACACACACACACACACACACCCGCACTCACACATCACTTCATCTCTTAAATGCAGATTATTTCCAACACCTGACTGTAACAATTCACACAATAATGTTCACTTTCAAGAAAAATCTTTAGACTATATTTCGATCCATCCAAGACTTATTAATTATCAATTATTTGTGACCTGATAAAGATCCAGGACGGAGTAAAACGTCGTCTAAAGTTTCCTTCAAATGACAATGAACAGGCGGTGTAATAACCTGCCGTGTTCTAGTTCCACGTTGCCTTTACGGGGTCTCTTATCACCTGCTTGACCACCTCAGGCCTTGACAGGTGACTCAATCATGGCCTTGCCGGTCCTCGAGTTCATTCATTGTAATGTTCATTCATTATAATGTTTATTTATCGTATTGCTCCTTCATTATTGTAAGAGCTCCCACTGTATGTAAACGCCACGAGGATAATATTGCACGCTACTTAATTTGTTCAACTTAGGTTCTTCTCATTTCATTGGTATTACCCAATATAGTTAAAATATCATTCCCCCCGTTTCCTCAGCATTAATTTGGATTCATTATTATGAAGTGCTTTTCCGTGCATTTGTAATGATTTTCCTTATACGAAGTGATCAGACTACTGCTTTTCTTACATTGTAGTTTTATTCCGCTCCTATATATTGGCATTCTTGTCTCTTAAATTATTTACTCTTTGCATCAGTAGATTCCACATTAGTTTATTGATTGAGTGTTTGTTGATTGATTCAATCTACAGTGACTGTCATATACACTCAGTGTTTTCTTTTCTACTCTTTCATTCTTTCATCAATCTCTACTTATCTTTAAGACTTCATTCCGTCTCATTAATCCTTCTCTTAACCTTCTTAGGTTTGTATCACCTTATATTTTTCTTTCTCTCTCTCTCTCTCTCAATTTCTTCATTTTTCTCACTCTTTCAGATGTTCATTTCTTTTACCCTGTCTCGTTTCCCTCTTCTTTCTATTATTTTTTTACCTGTGCATCCTCTATTTTGTCCTCTTCCTCATTATTTTTATGCCCTCCAATTCTTCCACTTTTCCATAGTTCTCCCCGAGTCCTCGCATTTCTTTTAATGTTCCCTTCATCCTCATAAGATCCTGCCGTCTTTACTGTCCTCTTCCTCACTCTTTCTCTCTCTGTCTCCGTGCCCTCTTTCCCTTCCTTTCTCACCGCCCTCTCCATTTCTCCTGAGACCCTGCCTCAGTAGGAACCAGTAGACCGCCTCCACTACACTCCCTTACCTCAGCATCCCCCTTTCTATACTTCCCTACTTCAGCACTTTCCTCACTGCACCATCCTATCTTAGCTAATCCCTCCCCATTACCTACAAAAAGAACAGCGCTTTTTTTTATTAATTTTTAAATATACTCATCCCGTGTGACAGAACCCAGAGAGTGCACTAAGTTGTTATGGGACGAAATTCATAAGGTATCTAGATATGAAAATGTTGTGTTAATGGGAGATTTTAACTTTAGACAAATTGATTGGAACAATACGACAGGAAATCTTGAGTCTAGTGACTTTCTTGACACGGTTCAGGATTGCTTTTTAGAACAGTTTGTGACAGAACCAACTAGAGGAAACAATCTGCTTGACATGGTTCTTGCCCACAGAGAGTCACTAATTAATAATCTTGAGGTTAGTGATGAGCTTGGAGAAAGTGATCACAAATCACTTAGTTTATATATATCATGGAATTACCCAGATAACTGCAATCAGATCTCTGTCCCAGACTTTCGCTTGGCTGAGTTCATGAGACTGAAAAATTACGTGGGTGGGCTAAATTGGGACGACCTGACTATGGGTCAGGTAGGTGATCTTGGTTGCCAATATGATGTTTTTTCAGAGCATAGTTCTAGCTGCCCAGACAACTTTTCTTCCGAGTAGGGAAATTAGATGTAACAAAAATTATCCCAAATGGATGAACAATAGATTAAAACATCTCACTGGTCAAAAGAGAGGCATATATAAGCGTATCAAAAGAGGGGATGGGCAGTTAAGAAATCAATTTATTCAATTAAAGAGAAATAAAAAAAAAGGAATAAGAAAAGCAAAAAGGATTATGAAGCAAAGGTCGCAGGGGATTCAAGGACTAACCCAAAAGGGTTCTTTTCGGTATACAGAAGCAAGATTAGGGACAAGACTGGCCCACTTAAGAGTAACTCAGGTCAGATCACTGCCAATGATAAGGATATGTGTGAAATTTTCACCACTTACTTCCTCTCTGTTTTTACCCGGGAAAATACTAGTGAAATTCCTGAAATAATAGATTACTTAGAACAGGACGATAGTAAACTATGCACGATTGCTGTAACTAGTGACATGGTCCTCAGACAAATAGAGAAATTAAAACCTAACAAATCCCCAGGCCTTGATGAACTGTTTGCAAGGGTGATAAAGGAATGTAAAAAGGAACTTAGCATACCTTTGGCTAATCTTTTCAACATATCACTACAAACTGACATAGTGCCTGATAAGTGGAAAATGGCAAATGTAATACCTATTTACAAGGCAGGTGACAGATCCTTAGCTTCGAACTATAGATCAATAAGCCTTACCTCCATAGTGGGAAAATTTATGGAATCAATAATTGCCGAAGCAATTCGTAGCCATCTTGATAGGCATAAATTGATTAATGAATTTCAACACGGTTTTACAAAGACTTCAGTAAGGCTTTCGATAGAGCTCCACATCAGAGGCTGTTGAGAAAACTTAAGGCACACGGAATAGGAGGAGAATATTTTCCCTGGGTAGAGGCATGGCTGACAAATAGGCAGCAGAGAGTTTGCTTAAATGGGGAGAAATCAGAATGGGGGACAAGCGGTGTTCCGCAGGGGTCAGTGTTGGGCCCGTTGTTGTTCACAATTTACATAAACGACATAGATGAGGGAATAAATAGCGACATAAGCAAATTTGCTGATGACACCAAAATAGGACGTCCAATTCATTCTAGAGCACTCCAGGATGATTTGAATAAACTGATGCAGGCAGATGAAGTTTAATATAGACAAATGCAAAGCTCTAAATGTTGGACAGGAAAATAACCATGCCACATATAAGCTCAGTAATGCAACTCTTAATATTACTGATTGCGAAAAGAATTTAGGAGTTCTAGTTAGCAATAATTTAAAACCAAGGCAACAGTGCATTAATGTTCGCAATAAAACTAACAGAATCCTTGGCTTCATATCTAGAACTATAAATAATAGAAGTCCTCAGGTTGTTCTTCAACTCTATATATCCTTGGTTAGGCCTCATTTAGACTATGCTGCTCAGTTCTGGTCACCGTATTACACCGTAGTACAGAGGAGGATGACAAAGTTGATCCCATGTATCAGAAATCTTCCCTATGAGGATAGACTGAGGGCTCTGAATCTGCACTCTCTAGAAAGGCGTAGAATTACGGGGGATATGATCGAGGTGTATAAATGGAAAACAGGAAATAATAAAAGGGATGTAAATAGCGTGCTTAAAATTTCCAGCCAAGACAGGACTCGCAGCAATGGCTTCAAGCTGGAAAAATTCAGATTCAGGAAGGATATAGGAAAGCATTGGTTTGGTAATAGATTTGTGGATTAGTGAAACAAGCTCCCGAGTACAGTTATAGAGGCTAAAACGTTGTGTAGTTTCAAAAATAGGTTAGATAAATACATGAGTGGGTGTGGGTGGGTGTGAGTTGGACCTGATTAGCTTGTGCTACTAGGTCTGATGCCTTGCTCCTTCCTTAAGTGGAAGTGACCTGACTAGCTGGGTCATTGGGCTAATTGGGGGGGATATGAAATGGACCTGCTTCGCATGGGTCAGTAGGCCTGTTGCAGTGTTTCTTCTTTCTTATGTTCTTATATTCTTATTCTGAGTGATATAGCCAGTCTATAGTACGATGGAACCTGTTTTGTGTGATGGAACCAGTCCTGTGTGATGGAACCCATCCTGTGTGAGAAAACCCATCCCGTGTGATAGAAGCCATCCTGTGTAATGGAAAATATCCTCTGTGACGGAACCCATCCTGCGAGATAGAACTCATCCTGTGTGACAGAACCTCTCCTGTGTGATGGAACCCATTATGAGTTGATTGAATATAGTTATCTCTGGTTCTTGCACGGTAACTACGATATAGAATAGCGTTGCCGCAAACTGTAGGTGTATTTAATTATATTAAAAAAAAGAAGTGCTCACTCCCTCTACCGTATCCTTCATTAGTCACAGGTCTAAATAAATGGGGGCTCAAAGAAATGTGCATCCCACATAAACGAGTGCCTTTGAAGGACACCGATATTTCCTGGTTTAAACTCCGGCGCTCCCTCGTGTCCTGTTCATGTTCCGGGTGAAGAAGAAAGAGAGGGAGGGAGGAGTCCTCGGCCTCCCACGTCCTTCGTCCATTTGCAAGAACACTCCCAGTTGGCTTCTCCTCCGCCCTCCAGCACCTACCCACACCTTAAACATCGCCACAATCTTTTTCTTGTTATCCCCTATATATTTCATAGTCGTGATTCTCTTGTTTAATCTTCCTTTTAGGCTTTGTTTTTATTTGTTATTTTCTTCGACTTGTTCTATTCACCTTCTGTACGAAATGTCAGTGAATTAACACGACT